>NC_056743.1:1171805910-1172105910 GCF_019279795.1 Protopterus annectens | reverse complement strand
AACGGGAGAACCTCTTGCTGTGAGGTAACAACGCTACCTCCTTACCACCGCAGCATATAGATCATGGGTAAAAACATATATACTTTGTTGCAGCCAGTCCAGTGGCTTAAAAGTATTTTTTATCCAATCAGCAGTGCACCTCATAACTCTTAGTCCTTGGTCAGAAAAAAAACTCTGCACAAGATCTAGCTTCCAATTAGAATCCTTTGCTGCTGCTGCAGTGTGCTCAATCAGGTACAAACACACTCTGTTCTTTGATATGAAGTTCACTGCTGATAGGATAAAAATATTTTTAAACCACTGGATTGGCTGCAACACGGTGTATATGTTTTTACCCAGCACTTATTTATGATGGGCGGCGCAGTGGTGCAGCGGTTAACGTTGTCACCTCACAGCAAGAGGTTCACCGGTTCGATTCTTGGCTGGGGTGCCTTCTGTGTGGAGTTTGCATGTTCTCCCTTTGTTTGCGTGGGTTTCTTCCGGGTACTCCGGTTTCCTCCCACATTCCAAAGACATGCATCTTGGGCATTTCTCCCCAGGCCTCCGCTGAAAACAGGCTCTGTGGAACCTAGTCGGACTTTCCCGGTCAACAAATGATAAATAAAATAAAAATAAAATAAAATCTGAAGAAGCCGAAAGCACTTACCTCAGCTTGGAATTTTGTGTGCTTTTAACATTTTTATTGTTTTTCTTCGAGTAAAGAATGTTTTTATCTCTGACGCAGTACAAGCTTGTGGTGGTGTAACTTGAAGGCTTTCCTACTTTGCTGTATCGCTTTGGGACACCTTTGGCAGTTGCGGTCGATTGATTTTGTTGTTAATTTGTCATAAGTAGTTGATGGAGACGCACATTGGTCTACAGTACTAAAGTTAATGAAGATTGGAGGTAGTTAGATTCCACTAGTGGCAAGAATGTTGTATTGAAAGTTAGATCCTGCTGACTGAGTTGCAAAGAAGGTTCATTGTGTTCAATTGCAATGTTTTTTTTTTCTTTTTCCATTAGGCCTCCTTTGGTTTTGAAAAATCCACTGTGGGGTTGTGACATTTGCAGATGTCGAGTTCTCTAGTTAAAGCATCGTCCTTTTTAGATACCAATACACTGAGGAATTGATGCCAGACATGTAATAGCTTTGACTTCTATATCTTAGAATTGGGAAATTATATTTCCTTTCCTTCTTTATTCTTGCGCATTTTCCTGTTTAGGTTGAGTGATGACCACTTTGTACAGGTGATGTGCATCCGGAAAGGAAAACGCCTGGTTTCAAGACTCCTCCCTTTTATGCTAATGGAGCAGGCTGTCACCATCATCATGGCAACCATCCGCAACCTGCCTTTCCTGCTCAAAAAAGACCAGCAAGATGAGGTAACAATGTAATCCTTTCTTTCCCATGAATCCCTTTTGTAGTTTCTCAGACAATGTTATGGTGTTGAAACAAAAGATTTGTGAGAAGAAAAGCAGATGTTTAGTTCTTAGTGAGAAAAAAATGTAATGCATTTTAAATTAGGTGGATTACAAGACCAAAGTCAGTTTAGCAAAAGAGGAGGTGATTGGTATAAGGCAAATTTGTTTGGGTTTTTTTACTTTAACACAGCCAGTAGATCCAGTGGGATATACTAGGGTAAGGTTTGCTGTGGTTTTAATTTAGCTTAGCCTTCCCCAGGCCACCTCCAGCCTGTATTCAGGGCCAGTCAGGAAAATAAAGGAGCTTGGGCAGCATCATACTACTACTACGGAGGAGTGTTTTTCCTTCTACATTCCTATCCTGGCCCACCCACTAACACTCTGTGGTTGCCTCTTACATCAGAGCTGCTCTTCTCCTTACGTTTGCAAGGGGCTGACATCAGTAGGACTATGTTTCTCTGATTTCAGTCAGGCAGATCAACATGTAGATTTGTCCCAAGCTCAAAATCTCAAATCTCTAATTGAACCTGGCTCACATGGGCCATAATCAGCGCATTATCCCTTTGTGCCACAGGCATTATTTTGATATTTTTGGATATTATGGCGTCCCAAGTTCTTGATTATAAATTGCACAAGAAAAGAGAGGTGTTCATCAGTTTTTGATTTTATTTTAGTCTGGTAGCTTAACCGGCACAGATGCTGAGTTATAAATGCAGTGCCTAGTATTTGATATGTTGCCTTGTGATATAAATTGAGTGCATAGTATTTGATGCATAGTCAGAATCTGTTGTTGTCTTCTGCTGCTGTCTCTTTGGGAGGAATGGTGATTGTGTGTACGAATGTCCTCATTGTGTAATCAGAATTGAAGTTTTTATTGCTTGATGATGAGGCCTGAGTCGATAATACGCAAATAGGACATGGAGACTGCTGGCATAAAGTAGATATTGTTCCTTATTTTGACTTGGCATGCGTTTTAGGCTTAAGCCTGGAAATTCCAGGATTTATATGCTCACTGCACTTTTAGGCTGAGTTTCATGATCCCCTGCTCCAGCATATTCTTTGTATATGGAAATGGTTTATTGTCACTATTTCAGAGAACTCTGACCTCATGGACACGGACTTTAAGTTGTGTGATTTTTGCAGCACGTGTTGGGGTGACACAACTACATTGGAAGTTTGCAGTCAAAATAGCATTGGGGTCTAATTTTTAGTGGTATGTATCAGCTTGCATATTGTGAGAGGAAGAGGTCTTTTGCAGTTTTTGTTTCCTGGGAATACAGAAGCTGTGTAAATATTTTTTGCCATCTGGTTCCTCATAATAGGAATTGACCATTCTGGTTATTTCAGTTCATACCGCCTTATTCATCTATTGAGCACCAGGGAAAAGCTGAGAAAGAAAGTTAAATTTACAAAGTGTAGGGAAGATTTTTATTGTTATACTATGTGATGCTCCACTTATTTTTTTTAAGGGCATGCAGCGTAACAGGCTGCGGCTAGTGCTCACTGGAGACAAATGCTTCACCGCATTTAATAGAATTATGTATGTAAGATAATCTTGGAGTGAGTACCACAGTGACCTGAATCTATGCCCATTATTACAACTGGGACCTGTCAGACTTCCGAGTCTGATTTTCTCATTGATTGTCTTGTACATCTTAGCTGAAAATTTCAGGTTTTTGTGCTCAGTCATGAGTTAAGCATTTACTAAGGATAATAACTCTGGCTCCGGTAGTTTTGTCATGTAGCATTCTTTTTTTTTTTATTTTGATATCCCTAGGCATACCTGTCAACTGTCCAGAATTTTGCAGAACATTCATATCTTTGCTTCATATTTTAGGTCTGCTAATCATAAAATTTGTGTTTTGTTTGGCAAACAATTAAGGGTTGATGTCACTAAATAATGACAGACATTTAATATTCAAGTTTTGTATCCTTTAGAAAATGCATCATGCAAAACCTGTTATTCTAGCAACTTTGAGTTTGTAAGAGCAGTTTTTAAAATCTGTCCCTGATTTTTGGGCCTTTGTTCTCCCAGGGTTTTGGCTTTGTCCAGAAATATTGGGCTAATATGTTGAGAGGTATATCTGTAAGATATGGGCAGTCAGTTAAACTACGTTTTAAATTGACTTTTAGAATGCACTGACCACAGCTCAAAACAGAACTACAGAATAAGTAAACTGCAAACAGTGCTGCTATTTTGGCTATAATGGATTATAGTGGATGATAAAACATAAATATATCTAACACAACAAGATGGCCATAAGGTAGATGGACTTAAAACACAAGCTGGTTCTTCGTCCTAAGGTTTGGAAAGTCACTGGCACTTCAGCACTAGCCATTGATTTGTTGATATTCTTCATTATGGGGTCTGCCAACACACTGTCCACATTTCTGAGAACTCTGTTAATCAGCCTAACTTGTTCTTGTGCGTTATCTTCCCTAAGGGCTGACATTTATGTTAGCCCTCCTCCTGTGTTATCCTTGGTTGTCAGTGCCCCCTTGGAGGCTGAAATTGGGGTACAGATGTTTCGCTGTCTCAAGGCCCTTTTAGAAATTATTGCTGCATCACAGCTGGATGCCATTTCTGAAGTACTTGGATATGGCCAGTGTGTTCTTTGAACATTGAGAAGCTGCTTCCTGTCCTCACTGGTGCTCCAGCTGCATTTTTCAGGATCCTGTGGGCCCTCAAGAATTAATTACATTTTCTTCCTACAAAGAAACACTGCACAGGTTGAGCTTCCCATGCTGCACATGGTAGACCTTACACCTGCTACATCTGTCTGCCATTGCTTTGTTTGATAATTTCCTCCTTTAACTAGAAGTGTGTTGCTAAAGAATGTGTTGTGGCATAGTTGAGGATTCATGTTCTTGTCCACCACGTGGTGAATCCTGTATGTCTGTGATACCTTCCCCATCGAAGAGAGATTTTTATTCCTTGATTTTTTTTTTTTTTTTTGTTTAACTCAGATGGAAGTGAAAAAAAGGACTTGGGCCTTAGCTGTGTGGTGCAGAGCAATGTGGCCCTTACTGCACCCCAGATAGCCCTAGAACAAGTAGTGACTTGGATGCTGTAAGTGCCAGGCAGGTGAGGATGGGAGTAAGCAAAGCATAACTCACACCTGGGGGGTAGGAGTTGTTCCCAGCCAGCTAGAATTGCTCTGGTGCTGTAAGTTAAAACTTTCAAAAATAGAAGGAGCTGGAATCAAAAAAGATGTAGGCTGCTGCTTTCCAAGCCACTTATGGTGGCCCTATCCGAGTGGGCATTGGTGTGGGTATTCAAAGGAACATGCATATGCAGATAGAGGGAAGTAGGATGTCTCACTGATGTAGTACTTATGTCGCCACCAGAGGTTGTGGTTAGTGCATGCAGAGAACAATCCCCCATAGCTGCCTTCATTGTACCTGTTTAGAGGAGGTGGCACAGTCTAGTGCCCCTGCCTGAGGAAAGGTAGGGTCCATCCTAAAACACTGATAGCCTTGGTTATGAAGGGATAAGACCAAGCCCTCACACTGTAGGGTAAAATGCACATGGTCTCCCAGCAGCAGCTGGATGCTCAGGCATAGGAACAGGCTGAAGCTGCTGCATGTGTCTCTGGAAAAAGAGTCCCTTCCTCTCAACTGTCACTATGTGGATTGAGGCCCTACCAGATTGAGAACAAATGGGTTCAAAATTCATTTGAGGGAAGCTTGATGGTTGACAGAGGGGAAAAACCTAAATCAAGGGAAAAAAAAGATGAGGACTTAGCCTACTTTACCTAGATCCACTCATCTTGTCCTCAGCCCTCCCACCTCCACCATAAATGATGTCTCTTTCCAGGAAGCATTAATGAGGGAGCACTGTAAATGCGGGATGAAGGAGCTGCTTGAGTGGCTTAAGTGTTACCTAAATGTATTAGGGTTGAGAGAGACTAAGTGCTAACCTGTTCTTCTCTTGTTATTCAGGCATTTGAGGTTACCTTTAGAAAAGGCTCATTAGCGCCTGACATTCTTCGAGTTGTTTCCAGGAAACTGAAATGCTTTTACCAAATGGAAGAATTTCAAAGTCATTGTCATAATCAGCCCCCCCTTTTCACATTTTCTGCATGAGGTAAAGGTGTTGTCAACTGTCGTGACATCTCTCAATTCACTGCCACTCTCCTACTTTCTTTGACAGTCATACCTGTCATAGGTCTTTTCTCACACAGTCCATCCATCTCTTTGCTGGATGTCCTTGTTTCTTCTTGTCGTCTTCACCAATCCATCTTCTGCTTTCCTGCATATGTACCTGAACCACCATAGTTTGTGTCTTTGACCTCTGGAACTACAGCTACTTTTATCTTCTGCTGTAATGTCACCATTTCTTTGTCTGTCCCACAGTGTGCAGTCTACCTCCCATCTCAGGCACTTCATCTCCATCACTTCTAGCATCCTAAACTGTTCTGCTTTCACTGCCCAGGTTGCTGTGCCATACTGAAGTACTGGTCGCACAACTGTTTTGTACTCCTTTCTTTTCAGTTTCTTTGGCATTCTTATGTCATACACTACCCCTTATGCTCTATGCCTGTTGGCTGCACCCTGTCTGATTCTAGCTTTAACCTCCTCAGTTCTGCTGAGCTACCACTCCCACATACCTGAAGCTGTTAATTGAGACAGAAAGGAAGTTAGTGAAACAGGTTTTTATCTTATTCTGATTCCTCTATTTGCTGCCATGACAGCTGTCTTGTATGTACTCCATTTCATCCCCTGTGCTTTCTCTTTTGCATTCCATTCTCCTATCATTTGCTGAAGTTCCTTTTTAGAATCTGTTTGCAATGCTTTATCATTTGTATACAACAGTTTGGTTATTCTGTCCCTTGAAACCTGTTTGCTAGTATAGTACATCAGTAGTTGGCTCAAAGCTGAACTCTTAACTAATCTCTACTCTTGTTAGTACCCATCTGAGAGTCCTAAACACTGTTTGTACTTGTGTCCCTGTACATTGCCTTCATTAATTCTACCAGTGTTTCCATGACTTCAAACCAGTGCTGAGCTGACCAAATCAGCTTTCTTGGGACCTTGTTATATGTTTTGTACAAGTCTAGGAATGCCCAGTTGGACCCTTTGCTCTTTTCCCCTGTCTTTTTCACTGCAAACATCAGATTGGTAATGCTGCAGCCTGGTCTGAATCTGAGCTGCTCACTTGCCATCTTGCTTACTGTTACTCTGAATATATTCATTTATCAGTCACTCTCTGTGGTACTTTTACACAGTGTGGCTAGTGTTTGTTATCTACATATTGGACACAGCTGTGAATGTCCCCATTCTTTTGCACAGCGTTGAGTGCTTATTTACTACTCATGTGGGATATGCCTTTCTTTCCATACTGCTGTGAGTACCCTCGGGCCATTTCTCCCATAATCCTCCCAACATTTTGATCATATCTCCTGTGGCCTCACCTCAGCCTGGTGCTTTCCCTGACTTCATTTTCTTAGTACTGCTCTTAACATCTTTTAGGGTGGATTCTTTCCTTTTTTAATGTAGGTTGTCTATGGGGGCAGTACAGCTTATCTGGGTTTTCTTCATTCATGAGCAGTTTGGAAGTACTCTTGCTATCTGTGTTTGTCTGCTGGACTGGTAAGCAGATTGTTTTTGGCATCCCTTATGCATGGTACCTGATGACAACTTTCTTTGTCTTTTTGTCTTTGACTTGCAACCTGATAGAATTTCTTTGCGCAATCTGCTGAGCCAGTTTCCAGAAACTGGTAGTGTCTCTCTGATGCCTTGTTCTTTGCTATTGCAACTGACAAACCAGTATTCCTTTTTAGCCTGGTTTATTCTTTCTATCTCCTATTTTTTCCTACACTGTTTTCTTTTAATAACTTTCTAGACTTCTTTATTCCACCAGCAGCTTTCCTTACATGCCTCAGTCCCACACCTGTCTGAGCTGCATATTTGCTCTGTAGTCTTCACACATGCTCTCTTGAGATGTTGTCATTCTTCTTCTTATTCATCATCTCTGCCTATTTTCCTTCTTCCTGAGCTCCTTTCAACTGTTGTACTTTTGCTCCAGCCAATTTACAGATCTTTGACCTACTGTCTCTACCTTTCAGGGTTTTTTTTTGACCACTGGTTGCAGCTGATTATCTCTACCAATGTTTTAGGCTGTGAGCCAGCTGTTGTATTGGGGATTATTTTGCAGTATCTGATATTGCCCCATGCCCTATCCTTGCTAAGAGGAAGTCCTCATTGCATGTTGGCCTCTCTTGTATGTGTGTAATCTTGTGACTGTCTTGCTAAACCATGTGTTGGCCACCATCATTCGATTTGTCAGCCAGTAATCTAGAGTGACCTGTCCTCTTTTACTCCTATTGCCCCACCCATGTGGACACCGATATTTCTGGTATCCTGTTCAATTTGCCCTGACATGAGCATTCAGGTGACCCATTATGAACAACTAATATTGTCCAGCTTTATCTAGTAGGTCCCGCAATTGCTGACTGAATGCAGTCAGTATCTGAAGAGGATGATGGCAAGATCAACCAACAGAGTTTTCCTTAAGTACTTAATTTTCTGTTCTGAATAGAAAAAAATCTGGTGGCTGTTTCTGCCATCATTTCTTCGGATATAGGTACATGGGACTGTCACATCTGATGCCTGTCAATAATACTTTATCTAAAAACAAAGAAAGTTGCGTCTAAGATAGATTTGGCAGGCAGATCTGTACCTCTTCCATTATAGACATATGAACATTTAACTGCCAGACTTTCATACTCCAGTGTCAAGGAGGTGTCATTAAACATGTCGAAGATAAATGTAGGGAGTTCAGTTATGTAGATCTTACACTATCTATTTAAAATTTTACAGACAACTCAAGAGTCAGTAAAGCATGCTGTTAAATGTGGCTGTGATGTGATTGATGCATGGACTACACACCCTCCAACTTAGTCATCAGATGGCATACATGGCAAAAGATTCAGCAGTTGTCTCAGGACATCAGAGGGCAGCTACTGTACATGCCACTGGGCAGAAAAGTGCTTTTTGGGCTTCAGCTGCAGGAAGTATTCAGTAAAACCGGTGGAGAAAAGGTCTAAGAATTCAAACTGTAAAACAGCTCTTTATTCTGTACCACTGTTAGAGTATAATATTTGTCATTAGGTAGTGTTTCTTCTACTTAAAGCAGTCTCATGCTGAATATGTTAAATTAAGACATTCAAGAATTGCCATTGGAGAGATGTCTGCTGCTTCTCCGAACCTAGTCGATTGCCTCAATATCAGGGTACTGTCCATAATTTCCCCTCCTCAAACTAGAAATCCTGCTAAAAGAGGGTCGCTATACTTTCTAAGAACAAGCGGTCAAGCTCTAAACAACAGACCCACAGAAGATTAACAAGCGGCCAAGGTTGATATTCATTAATACTGTAGTGTAAAGAATGCTTAAATAGTGTTCTCTAAAAGGGTACGGACTTGGTTCATTTCACGGCAGTAAACCCTATAACCTAATCCAATTCTAGTAACTCCTCTAGACAAATTTTATCCAAAACAAAGTTCATATTTTCCATAGTAAGAGGGATTTGTTTTAATGTTCGGTGAACTATAATAGTAAAGAGGTTACTTTTATACTCACCTTATTCACTGGCCTTTGGAAACTTTGAGGCGGTTTTAGCCCCGCTATATCAGTCCCCTCCCACCACCTCTGACGTATCTGAGGTTATACATCTCCCTACCTGTGGTGCCATTTTTCAATTACTGCTGCGTCTCCGAACCTAGTCGGTTGCCTCAATATCAGGGTATGTAATTACGGACATTGAAAGTGAATAATCTCTGTAAATGTCTTATAGTGACATCTTGTGATGGTAGTACTGCTAGTTAACAAGTAAGGTAGTTATTCTTTGTGTAGAAATCTAGTACCTATGGATTATTGAACTGGGTTATTACCTGGTGTTAGCGTACTTCTAAGACGCCAATGCTGTATCCACAGATAAGGCCTCTGGAAATAGTTATTACCTTTAGTTGTCATTGATGTAGTAGATATACATATATTTCCTGTAAATATCTTATAATTTTTAAGTCTTAAATAAGGTAGTACTGGTCTATAAACGCAGTCTTCTGGGGCTTAATCTTGCATTTACTTGTTTTATGAGCTCGGCGGAGCTGGGATATTCTGATACAATATAATAGTTAGCGTTTACTGTAAAATAACTCCACTGTGACTATTTTTAGCTAGTTGATAGAAATTTCTCAACTATATTGACTACTGTTAAGATATAGCAGATAAAAACTTTCAGAGGGAGAACAAAGATTTTACTGCTGACTTGCTATATAATTGAGAAGCATTCGCCTTACTTACAGGAACCATTTTTAACTTGCTTATGACCGCCAGTGTTAAATTCTTCTTGTCGCTGTTGAACTAGCATCTGTTATACCCAGTTTAAATATCTAAGACTGTATTTTTCTTTAGTTTTAATCGTACTGTTTGATACTGTGAAACTGTGTAATCACGATAGAAGCTTCAATTGTAAGCCTTTGTGTTGTTCCATCGTATCTCCCTTCAGGTACTGTCCATAATTTCCCCTCCTCAAACTACAAGTCCTGCTAAAAGAGGGTCGCTACACTTTCTAAGAACAAGCGGTCAAGCTCTAAACAACAGACCCACAGAAGATTAACAAGCGGCCAAGGTTGATATTCATTAATACTGTAGTGTAAAGAATGCTTAAATAGTGTTTTCTAAAAGGGTACGGACTAGGTTCATTTCACGGCAGTAAACCCTATAACCTACTCCAATTCTAGTAACTCCTCTAGACAAATTTTATCCAAAACAAAGTTCATATTTTCTATAGTAAGAGGGATTTGTTTTAATGTTCGATGAACTATAATAGTAGAGAGGTTACTTTTATACTCACCTTATTCACTGGCCTTTGGAAACTTTGAGGCGGTTTTAGCCCCGCTCCGCTCGCCCTCGCTTCGCTCCATACATAATCACTTCCCTGTTACCTCACCACCCACACACCACTTTTCCGGTTAACCCTATTTATACCACTAGGGAATAGGCCCATCACCCTAGGACAATGCATTCCATCCCTTCCACTCTCAACCCTAGACTTATAACTATACTTCTCATACTACCACTCATACTCATCCCATATATATTAACTAGATATGAAGACAAGCTATACTCAGGCTTCCACTACCCCAAAAATAGAACCGCCACCCCACTTATCTCACCTATGGCCGAGCTCACAACCTACTATCTAACCGCTACAACAACTAGACCTCTCAACCAGTATCTTAACAAACCAAACCTAAAACATTTTAAATCCAAATATGTTCAAAAATTACTACTTAAACTAATGCGACTATTAGATTACCTAAGAAAAGACATAACTAAAGACGGTGACATCCACCCTAACCCAGGTCCATTGTCCACCACCAAACCTGATACCCCACCTTTCTCTCCCAGGTCACCTCATTCCATGCAAATTTACCACCTAAACATAAGAAATGTAAACAATAAAGTACATAACCTTCATGCCCTTTTAGCAACCTATCTCCCCGACATATTGTGTATAACTGAAACATGGCTTAAACCAACAACCAAAGATAATGATATTTTACCACCCGGCTATAACATACTCAGGGCTGATCGTACAAAGAAAAAAGGAGGCGGCATTGCGGTCCTCTATAAAAGCTCACTAAACGTCTTACCTTATCCCATTCAACCTCCCCTGTTCTCCAACGCTGAAATTCTAGCCCTAAAAGTACAACTAAACAAACAAAAAAGTATAAATCTAATTGTGATCTATATCCCCCCTGGGAATAACCCTAGCACACTCGAAAATATTCTTAACTGGTTAGCTAATAACTGCCCTCAAGAAACAGTTGTTCTGGGTGATGTTAACATTGACTGGAACCTATGCTCCTCAGACTCCAACACCATCCACCTAAACCTTTATGGCTTCTCACAGATCATATCCTCCTCCACCAGAATAGGAAACCCTAACCAAAAAGAGAGTATCCTAGACTGGATACTCATAAATAGTCACCCTAATATGTACAAGACCGGGACTCTTCCCAATGACACTAGTGACCATCTCATCACATACATAAGAAAAGACAAAGCAGTCAGCCCCAAATCGCCCACTTACAGATCTGTACGAAACAAGAAAAACTTTGACATCACAAAATTCCTAACATAACTCAAATCCTGTAATTGGTCAACCCTAAAGGATCTTCCCCTAGAGGAGGCAGTAACATATTTTAATACCACATTTATAACCATACTTGACTCTCATGCCCCAAAATGATTAATCAAAACAAAATCACAATTAGCACCTTGGCTAACAAATGACTCCAAAGTCAAAATCAAACTCAGAAACAGCATGGGATAAGTGGCGTACAACTAGGCTACCCCTAGATCGTATTAAATTCCAACAGCTAAGAAATGAGACTAAAAAGCCATCTCACTTGACAAAAAAAAATATTACTGCCAACTACAATATAAATACCAAAATAACCCTCAAAAGTTCTGGACAGGAATTAATAATCTTCTCCACACAGGTAAATCCTCCACTCCTACCCCAGGAACACTATGCAATGAGAACCCAGAAAAAGTAGCAAACTCCTTTAACACCTTCTTTACTGAGACTATGCAGTCCTTAGCCAAACAATCACCCGCTACCTCCTCCTCAATAACATGCTCTTTTCCCAGCACACCACTCTCCTTCAACCTTCAGCCCATCCCTACTTCCTTGATCCGATCTTTATTGAAGAAACTAAAGTCAACTACCCTCTCTGCAGATCTTCTCCCAGCCGAATACCTGCAAAAAGCTGCAGATGTCATAACATACCCAGTCTCTGTCTTAATTAATCGAACCATAACAGAGTCTACTATCCCCTCAATTTGGAAAATATCTTATGTAATACCACTCCATAAGGGTGGCGCCTCTACAGACCTTTCAAACTATAGGCCAATAGCCATGTTGCCACCACTTGCCAAGATCATGGAAAAATGTGTGCACAATCAACTTCTACATTACCTCACCCAGAATAATCTTCTTACCGACTCTCAACATGGTTTCAGACCTCACCAGAGTACTACCACTGCCCTCCTTTCCTTCACTGGTACAATTAACCATAATCGGAATAACAAAAAAATATCCTCAGCTCTCTTTCTGGACCTGTCAAAAGCATTTGACATGGTAAACCACCAGCTGCTACTCCACACACTGAACACTCTGTACTTAGACAACCAAACCCTTGATTGGTTTCATGCTTATCTCTCCAATAGACAACAGGCAGTACTCTGGCAGAATCAGCTCTCTCAACTCTTACCTAATACCATAGGGGTCCCTCAAGGTTCCATACTAGGACCTCTTCTCTTTTCAGTCTTTTTAAATGATCTTCATACAGTCATCCCTCAGGCCGTATGCATTCAATATGCAGATGACGCTACACTACTCTGCCCTGATACATCCTTAGTCAACCTACTATCCACAACCCAGCTCACTTTGACTACAGTAGAAAACTGGTTATCAGGCCGAAACCTGATCCTGAACCCAAACAAAACCAAACTACTACTCTTTCATCCTACCCAGAAACCCTCTCCTATTCCCTTTGCTATACATCTAACAATGGGACTATCATCTCCCCTGACTCCCATACCAAACTCCTTGGAGTTACCATTGACAATAAACTGCGATTTGACATGCACATTAACCAGACCATCAAAACCATTAACAGGAAACTAGGGTCTCTATACAAAATAAAATCTTTCCTAACTCCAAAAGCCAAAGTAGCCATTGCCCGCTCACATCTCCTCTCAACCCTACTATATGCCTCCTCCATACTGACTAACCTTAATAAAGTTGACCTGAACAAACTTACAAGCTGCTATAATAACATTGCCAGATTTGCAACTAGCATGCCTTACAGGAAGCACCACTGCCAAAACCTAAAAAACCTGGGCTGGATTGAACTGCCAAACCTTCTTCATTTGAACTAACTCCTTGAGGCTTTTAAAATTCTCAAACAACCTGGCAACTCTCCAGCACTGAAAAACCTTATTATACCGTACACTAATCTTAGCTGCTTACGCTCATCAAATAGGCTACTTGTCCAAACAGTCAAATCCCATGACTCAGGGGGAGATACTCTGTGTTTATCAACACTATTAGTAAAATAAGGAACTCCCTCCCCTCTAACCTCACTCTATCAAGCTCCCTGGTCCAATTCAAAAAGGCTCTAAAACTCCATTTCAAGTCACACTGGCTATGTCAGTGCTCTGTCCCAGACTAACTCTTCTTTATGAAGCCAAAGTCCACGCTCCAACTAATGAATATCCCTAGGACTTAAACTCTTTCATTTATGATCTAACACTGTATTACCTAATCGAATAGATGCCCAAAACATGAAGCTTGACAACTTCTTACTATATAATAGCATAATTTCCGCTGCTATACAACTGTACTTTGAGAGTGCTACTCCTAAGATGTTACTTCCTTAGATCATATGCAATTCTCATGTTCTTTTCCCCATTGCACATGCTATGTTTCTCCTTCACCTATGTGTTATTAATGTAACAATATGTAACTTTGTAAATTGTATGACATTTGCTTTTGTATCCCGTACATTATTTGCTGTAAATTTGGAGCTTTTCTCCCAGGGCCTCCGCTGAAAATGGACATGTATCCAGTTGGATCATCCCGGTCAACAAATGTAAAATAAAATAAATAAATAAATAAATGTCAAAGGCCAAGGTAGGCAGTCAGGCAGAATCAGCGTTCCCCTGCGCAGCCAAGAAGGTACATCCCAATCTGATTGCAGTCACCCCTTGAACTCCTTTTCTCCACTTCAACAACTATGAAGTAGGCTTTCCCTTTACAAATTTGAGTGGTTTGATCTAACCACAGGACAGTGGGTAACACAGCTCGTGAGCTCAGAATAGTGTTAATGGTCATTCCAGTATTCATGTGAATACCTTATTTCCTTCTTAACCTTGTTGGAACCAACTCCAAAAGACATACTAGCATTGACAGCATTAAAGAAAATCATTTTCTCATAACAAGGACAAGTGTTCTTTTCCACACTGTTCTTAATCTCCAGAAAAGTTAGACCAGGCAAGCTCATGCTGGATTTGTCAAGGCTGAGCAGGTTTCTGTCAGTAAGTAAATTTAGGATGCTCATCTCCTGGCCATTTCTACCTCCTCTGTTTTCAAAGCTACTGTATGTGAAGGCTGCCATTGGATGCCATAACTGCTTATCCTTTAATTCAAGGAACACAAAAAAAATCTGTTTTGAGGCAGGATCAGAACATTTCCATTTCTCCGTCTTGCCCTTTGGGTTTTCTTCTGCTGCTCTGCGCTGAGCTCTGGTATTTGCCTACCTCATGCTGTAGCACTTCCATATTTATCCATACCTGCATTTTTGCTTAGCTCACTAACTAAGTTTATTAGAAGTTGAACAAAGCCTTTACTTGTACTTTTCACTGTTTCACTAGATCAAGGATGTCCGTTAACCTGTAGAAGTCCACTGTCAATGTTTCGCAAACCAGATGCTTGCTAGGGACTGACTTCAACATAAAGAACTGCAGGATGTTGTCTTGAAGTTAAGTGCAGCTATAATGATTTCCTTATTTTCTCAGGCTACTGCTGTACCCTGCGTAACTCTGAAAACCAACTTGAAGCTTCTAGGGTACATGTCCTCTTCAGTAGTCATGGTCATTCTACTGTGGCTGTGCATAAGGAAACTGCACTTAAACTTCCTTGGGAGTGTAATACTCCATTACCCTCATCCACAGGGAATTGTATTTATGGATGGCACAAATGCTGTTCTAAGGACCCCCTCTTTGTCAAGCTTAAAAAGGAGCATTTTTTTGAACTTCAGCACCTCTGACCTGGCTTAAGGAGCATTTCTTTGAATTTCAGCACCTCTGACCTGGCTTGAGATGAAGCACTGTGTTATACTGAGGTTGCAAAACACTTTGGACAGTATGGACGAAGTTGTACACACCAACATCAGTCTTTTATTCCTTCACTTCAGATCTTTATATCAGACTTTATAGTCAGGAGTCCTCAGTCTGCTTACAGGCAGTGCTGTGGCTTCTTTGTGTTTCACTGTTGCAGTCATCACATTTGAGTTATCTGCCTGCAGGTAGCCCTCAGTCGGCCTGAATACCAGAGTCTTGGGATTTCTTCATCGGTTGCTGTCACTACTTCCATGACGTCAGGTCATCAGGGGTATAAAACATGCAGCCGATGCCATTACATCAGTCTTTTTGCTGTGCGGTGCCCGAAGCAGAAGCAGCTCGCAAGTGCCGGTCGGCTGTCTCCTGAAATTTTTGCTTTTTGAGTTTGAGACCTGAAGTCTTCTAAAAGATAAGTATCCCGTTGGGGATCCTTTCTGCTTGCTCTAACCGATGTCAGAAAAAATTAATAATCATCTTGCCTGTGGAAAGCAAATACCTCACAGAGATTTTCATTCTTACTGCGTCACCTTTTTAGGCCCAGACCACGACGTCCCATGCTGTCAGTTTTGTGCCTTGTTCAACGCCCGAACTATTAGTCGGACTATTTTTGTTAAATTCTTTCGCTCTCTATCTCCGTATTCCGAAATGGCTTCGATAAGTTATCCAACTACCGATCTTCTGAAAAAACGTAAGGATAAAGACAGAGACAGACCGCATAGGTCCAAAACTGCCAACAACGCTACTGTTAAGCTAGTTGCCATTCCGCTGGTACTCGGGTGCTTTCGCAGCCCCTGATACTGCTTCTACAGATTCACAGGCCTCTACTGAGACCCATTCAGAGTCCAGTATGCCGCGAGATGCTTCTTCGACTATGGAACCTGCGAGTGTCTCTACCTTGGATGGGTCCGGAGCCGCTGTGCAGGCATTGGCTTCTGAGGGTGTATTCAGGCCTTCCGATTTTCATATTAAACTGACTACTTCGCTTCAAACCAAAAACATCGACTCTCTCAGGCCTAGTGTTCGCACTACGCCTAGAAAACCGACGATCAAAGCACATTCTCAGGCTGACCTGCCACAAAAACAAATGCTTAGAATGTCAGAAGACCTTATTACTTTAATTAGGCGAAGTCAGCCTTCCCCTTCAAAAAGACAAAGAACTTAATTTCCTTCTGATTCTTCTGATCAGGAGTCTGATAACTCTGACCCTTCTGATTACCAGGGCATATCCTTATCTACGTATGAGGATTCTGATGCATAGGACTCCATTCCCTTTGCTTTCCTACCAGAAGATTTTTTCTTTTGGTGAAACCCTGCATACCCTTAGGGAGCATTTCCTCTGGGAGAACCAGGACTACTCACAGTCCAAAAAGAGACTCTGGGAATTTTTAAACTTGCCTCAGGACAGGCCTCTAGCTATCCCTCCTGTTCTGGAAATTGTAGATTGTCTTCTTGGAATCCAGTCTTATCCTGATACTTTGCCTCCAGCTCCCAGGAAACCTGACAGGTACTATAGAGTACCTGACTCCCACAAATTCCTCTTTAAGAATCCTACTGCAGATCCAGAGACCATTTCCCAGGGACCTAAAGGCATTAAGGCTACGACAACCAAAAATCCTATCCCTTCAGACAGAGATTCCTAGGGCTTTATATAGATTGGTTAAGAAGGTTTACACCTCTGCTACTCTTGCCATCAGGGCTTTAAATTGCCAGTTTCATATGTTAAAGTATCAGCAACAAATTATGGAACTAATTAAACAGAAAATTATGTTAATTCCTGATTGTGCAGAACATAAAGATTTACAAGAGTTAATGTATTCTGCTAACCAAGTTGGTAAACCTACTTTGCAATGTAGTTTTGATGCCTTAGAAGCATCTTGTAGGGCTGCTGTCATTGGGTCTGTTTTTAGAAGGCATGCTTGGCTTAAGGAACAAACCTTACTAGACCATGTCAAAGCAAAATTACTAGATGCACCATTAAACCAAGAGCGTCTGTTTGGCAATAAGGCAGAAGTTCTCAAAAGGATGGAGGAAAAAGCTAAATCTATGCAAACTGTTGAAGATTTCTTACAAGTACAGCCACCTAGACTCAATAGGCATTGGCCTTCAAAAACCTGGTCTTTTCCAGCCCCTCCCAGACCTTCTCAGTCCAAACCCAGGGGCAGCAGACCACCAAGACTACAGTCTCAGGGCGTGCACAGATCTAAGCAATGGAGTGCCCCCACCTCCAAAACAGGTAGTAGTAAGCCACCATCCTATGGTAAAATCTCACAATGACTTATCCTTAACTCTGCCAAGCCTTACCCAAGTACTTGCACCTTTAGGAGGGAAACTTGGCCTGCACGCCAAAAACTGGGAGTACATTACCCAGGACAGATGAGTCTTAAATATTGTTTCCCAGGGATACAGATTCCACTTCCACCCACTCCCAACCCCGAGCAGATGGCTAGACCTCCCCCCAAACCAGTGGGCAGAGGCCCAAAAGCAAGTACTTTCTCTTCTCAGTGTCAAGGCTATTCAACCTGTCCCAGCAGAACAAAGGGGACAATGCTTTTATTCCAGAATGTTTCTGGTACCCAGAAAAGAAAACTCTTGGCGTCCTATCCTGGATCTGTCTATTCTCAACACCTTTCTGGTGGTTCCAAAATTCAAAATGCTTACTCTACAACAGCTGCTTCCTATGCTAGCCAAGGATTCCTGGCTAGCAACCCTAGACTTAAAAGAAGCTTATCTGCACATCCCAATAAGGGAATCTTACAGGAAATACCGACGTTTCAGAGCAAGCTCTATGCACTATCAGTTCTCTGCACTTCCCTTTGGCTTATCTACTGCACCCAGGGTGTTCACAAAATGCCTAGCTCCAGCCATTGCATATTGCAGGCAGAGAACAATTCAAATTTACCATACTTGGACGATTGCCTGATTCAGGCGGACAGTCAGGAATTGCTACTTCAGCACCTGGCATTTGTAAGGAGACTTTTAACTTCACTGGGGTATGCCATCAGTGAAAATAAATCATACCTGGTACCCAGCCAACAGATTGTATTCCTGGGAGCAAGCTTGAACACAGCTTCCCAGATGGCATTCCTCACTCCAGAAAAACAAATTTATTTGACAAACTACTTCAATCTACAGGCCACCAAAACCCAGCTATCTGCAAGAAAAATACTGCAAGCCCTAGGGTTCATGGCCTCTTGCATTCTACTAATTCCATATGCAAGACTGCATATGAGGAAACTTCAGTGGTACTTAAAAGTGTCTGTTATCAACATTCTCAGGACCTGGAAACGATGATTCCTATCATTCCTTGCCTAAGGACAGAGTTCCTTTGGTGGGCAGAGGCCTGCTACCACAACAAGGGACTCCCTTTCACTCAACCCCCTGCCACCCAAACCCTAACAGACGCATCAGACTATGCATGGGGGGCTCACGCGGCAGGACAATGCATTCAAGGCAAATTGAGCCCAAAACAAATGCACCTGCATATCAATCTAAAAGAAATGTTAGCTGTACAGAATGTTCTGACAGCCTTCAAAGGCCTTAATCTTCCAGGACAACAGTTGGTAAAGGCAAACAACACCACAGTTATGTGGTGCATAAACAAGCGGGAGGAACCCATTCCTACCCACTCTGCAGACTAGCCATGGCTCTGTGGAACACAGCCTTGAGCAACCAAGTGCACCTGCAAGCGCAATTCCTAGGTTCATAGGTTCATAGGTTTATACTAGGCTATCTGCCCTAAGGCATTTATAAGCCTAGCCCAAATTTTTGTGGCTTACGCCACCCCTTATATGAAAAAATACTGTGCCCATTAGTTTGTTGTGCCTCTGTCCAGCAGTGACACAGAGATGATTCCCGGGGTAAACCTACGATCTCCCATCCACAGGTCTAGATTTCTCTTGAACAGAGTCAGCGAGGTGCTCTGCCTCACATGGACCGGGATTTTATTCCACAGCATAGGGAGTCTCTGAGTGATAAATCTATCCCTCCAGCACGTCCTATTTATATTCGTGCTAAGGTTTAAGTCGCTTGCTCTAGTGGTTTTGGTGGATTTGGATTTTTTGAGGTGGAGCATGTCCATTAATTCCGGGTTGGACATGGCCTTGTATGTCAGGCACATGTCACCTCTGAGCAGACGGTATGCAACTGAATAGAGCTGGAGTTTCTTCAATCTGGCAGCATATGACAGATTTTGGAGTCCCTTTATCCTTTTGGTGAGAAACTTTTGGGGTCTCTCCAATTGCTGCAGATGTCTGGTGAGATACATCCCGAATGGGGCATTGTACTCGATCATTGGTCTGATAAGTGAAGAGTACAGGGGAACAATGACCTCACTAGATCTGGATGTGAATCCCTTCATGATCAGGTGGGCAATGTAGAAGGTCTTTCTAACCACTTTAGCAATGTGAGTGTCAAAAGAAAGGCCACTGTCAACCTGGGTCCCCAGGTCCCTGATAACCTCTTCTGTGCTTAGTGGATTGCCACCTATATGGTAGCTTGGGGTTACCTTGTTTTTCCCGAAGGGTATGACTATACATTTTTGGCGTTTAACTTCAGGCCATGGCTCTGGCACCAGCTATCTGTTTCCGTGAGTCCCTTCTGAAGGATATCCGTGTCCGATGCACTTTCCACTATGGCTCCCAGTTTGCAGTCGTCTGCAAACTTTGTCAGCCAAAGTCCTCCCATGCTGGCCTGTACTTCTGAGAAGTAGATGCCAAACAATAGGGGGCCAAGGACCGAGCCCTGTGGGACACCACTTGTGACCGGCTTGGAGTCTGACACAGCGCCAGCAACTCTAACCCTGTGGGTTCTGTCCTTAAGCCAGTTTGCAACCCATCTTGTGACATATGGGTTTACATTTAAGCTGGTAAGTTTTTCTACAATACCCGAGTGGGGTATTGTGTCGAAAGCCTTTGCAAGGTCAAGGTAGGCTGTATGGACTGCCTTTCCTCATCAATGGCCTTGGTGACTGTTTCAAGAAGTCGACCAAGTTCAAAAGGCATGATCTTCCCTTGACAAAGCCAAACTGGGTCGGGTCCAATGTCTGCAAGTCCCTATATCTTTGTTTATGAGCTCCATTATGATCCTCTCCATAGCTTTGCAGACTAGACTTGTTAAGCTTATGGGGCGGTAATTACCAGGGTCCGTAGAGGCGCCTTTGTGGAGTGGGACCACAGTTGCCGTGACGCCACTCCTTGGGCACGTATCCTGTGGTAAGGCTGAGATTAAACAGCTGCCTTATGTGCGGGTTAATTCCTCATTTAGCTCGTGTAGCACACAGCCGGGGACACCATCCGGTCCCATTGATGCTGTGTTTTAGCTTTAGAGAGAGCAGGCCTCACCTGCGCCTTTGAGATGTCCGCGAGCCCACACTCGGCTGCGATAGTTATCTCTCCTTTAGGGGAGAGGGGTGAAGTTTGCACTGAACCTGTCTGCCAGTATGTTGGCAATGTCTGTGGGTTCAGTGATTTTTGTATCATTTTGGACTAATTCTGAGCATATCTGGGAGTTTCCACCCAGGTTCCTAACATAGCTGAAAAAGGCCTTATGATTGTCCTTTGAATCCATGGCAATTTTCTCTCAAAATTGGCCTTAGTTGATTTTATGAGTGCTCGTATTTTTTTACTAATAATGATCAGGGGTGACTTCCCTTTTATGGATTTTGTTCGATCATGTAATAGCTTTCTCCTCTTATTGTAAAGTTTGTTAATGGCTGGGGTCCACCAGACTGGACGTTTGCCCTTTGTGGAAAGAGTCTTGGTTTTATTTGGGATTGCCTGATCCATGCAGTCCTGGAGGTGTTCATAGAAGGCATTTGTAAGGGCTTCCGCAGCTTGGGTTGTGGTTTCCTCTGGCTCAGGGGCCTTGAAGGATACTACACCAGTCTTGAGTAGTGTGAAGTTTGCTTTAGAGAAGTTCTTCACTATGGTCTTTTTTGTTTGGGGTGGGGGCGGGATGTGGATTTCCAGTGAGATTAGTTTATGATCAGATCTCACCAATGAGGGATATACTTCCGGTGTGGAGCATTTTGTCCCCATGTTTGTGACAATGAGATCTAGTATATTTCTCCTCTCGTGGGAACAGTGACTAGCTGTTCCATGGCATTTGAATTTATGAACTCCAGGAACCGTTGGGCTAGAAAGTTAGGGCTTGAGTAATGTTCCCAGTCTATATTCGGGTAGTTGAAGTCACCCAATATGATGGTGTTTGGAGATACATTTATACCCTCCAGTGTCTTCAGGAAGGCTGTGTGAGGTTCCTGAGTTTGAGAGGGTGGCGTGTAGCATGCTACAATTTGTAGAGCAGTTTTGCCTATGGTTAGTTGCACCTGGATGGTTTCCGAAGCTTATGCGTTGCCACCAACCTGGAGGTGTGGGTATCCTTTATGAATATGGATACACCCCCTCCTTTTGTGGTGTGGTCCGGGTTTTGGGGCCGGAACGCATGATATGAGGTAAAACCTAATAGTGCTGGGGTGCTCTCAGGAGCCTTGAACCAGGTTTCAGTTACAGCACAGACATCGATGTTCTCCATACTGAGAAGGGCCTCGAGTGAGTGCATTTTGAGATTTAGACTTCTGGCATTGAGCAGCATTACCCTCAGTTTCTTCCCATTTTTGTTTTCTAGGGTGGTAGGTTTAGAATTTGAGCCTTGCCTAAAAAGGCACTATGGGGTGGCAAGAGCCTTAGCCAATATCCGGAATCCCAGGGGTACAGGTGCAAGCCGTCCCTTGCGAAGCAGCGTGGCTTGTCAAGCATGTCATCCCAGGCAGACAGACACTGGATCCCCTTTGAATGACACCAGACATTACGCCAATTGTTAAAGCTGATCATCTTGTCTCTATATTGTGGCATCATTCTTGGTGAAGGAAGGATACTGCTCAGGGTTAGGGTCATACCTGCCTGGGCTACATAATCAGAGAGCTCCTCTATGTCTCTTTTCATGTAGTCCAGGGAGGTACGTCTCAGGTCGTTCACACCAGCATGGACAATGACTGTGTCATATTTGTACTTGCCGTGGAGTGACCCGAGTGCTTCTGTTATGTGGCGGATTCTAGCGCCCGATAGGCAGCGTACTGTGACCCTCTCCTTGTTCAGCCTGGTGAGTGGGACGTCAGTGTGTCTGACTATGGAGTCACCTATGACAAGTATGTTTGGTGTTGTATTTGGCGTTAAGGTCTGTGACTGCTTTGCACACTGCTTTTGTGGTTTATGTGTTGCTTGTGGGGTGTCTTGAGGTAGCAGTTGTTTGGGTGTCTGCTTTGGAGGCCTCTGCTGTTTAGGTAAATTTTTACTCAGAGCCTCCGAGTATGTCTTTGTGTGTTTATGTGTTTGATTCAGTGGAGTGGTAGCATTATGTGAGGCTGGTTTTGTGGTGTGTGTAGTTGCCTTCTCCTCCTGTCTGGTCTTGCCAGTCCTGAGTTGAGAGAGCTCAGCCTCCAGTTTGGCTAAATAGCTGCATCTCTCGCAAGTATTTGTGTTATGTGGGAGGAGGAGAGGGTTGTCTGTGTACATGAGGCAGTTATAACATTGCCTCAAGATTCCCAGATTCACCAGCTGGACCAGAGAGGAGATTGACAACTGACCTTTGGACATGCTAGAATAATATTGGGAAATCCTTAATTGAAAACAAGGGCCAGTGGGGAGTGAGGGTGTAGTGCTTTTAATTTTTAGTGCTGACTTATATAATTGCTTTAGTGAGCAAGTGCCAGGTAACTTGAGTGCAATGTGTTACAAGTAACTAAATGCAAAAACGACAAACAATAACTTTCTTTCAAGTGAAACAAGGAAAGAAGTACAATAAGCAATGCAGATATCACTAGTGATCCACAGAAGCGCTGAGAAGTTGCGTATTAGGTGGAATTAGCTTCCAGGGAAATAACAAGCAAACAAACAACAAGCATATAAACAAAGCTAGATTCAGCAGGCCTGGATCTAGTCTATGCTAGAGCAGACAAGGTGAACCAATTTCAGTAAGATACAGTTCAGATATGCATGCACTATAAGCCTTTAACCAGAAATTCCCAGCTCAGAAGGGCAGAGTCCAGCCTCTCCTCCCACAAGAGTGCAGACCACGAACCCTCTTAATGCAAAATAACTGGCTTGAAGGCCCAAGTGCTTAAACCAGAATTAATACACTTTTAGAATAACAGACACTGAGCCCTCAATCAGCAGTTCTCAACCTAGAAGGATGTAAGCTACCTGTTCTGCCACAACAGTGCAGACCACAAACCCTCCCAGTGCAAAACAACTAACTGGTCCGAAGCCCAAGTGTTTAAACCAAAAGGCTTAGAATGAGTTACACCAAGCAGTAATAAATACAATTGAGTATTTTAAGATGATGCAAAAGTAAAAAGAAGTAGGTAAAAACACAAGTACAGTAAAAGCAGATGAAATTTTTTTTTTTTTTTTTTTTCCTGAACAAGTGCTGAGATCAAAGAAACAGATTTGAGTGCTGAAACTAGAAAACTGGCTAGTTATAAGAAAAAAAAAACAAGGTAGAAGGCTTCCCTCCAACACAGAAGGGCTTGGGGGCTCAGAAGCCTACAAATAGTCTGTACCACTTAACAAGAAAGGCAGGAAATAAGCTTAATTTTTTTTTTTTTTTTCCCAGATGCTCTCTTTGTACACAGTAGGAGTGCCTGAAATCAGAATATGATCTCCCTGCACTCAGTTGAGTGAGCAAATGAGATGGGCCCAGAGGCAGGCTGAGGGGCGGGCAGTTTCAATGCCACTAAGATTAACACCAAAACAAAAACAGGGCGGGTGGGTGGGAATAACTGAAGAGCAGAATAACTTCAGTTAAAAATTCCTTCAACACTCCTTCATACACAGTTTAAATCAATTAAATACTGTATTTTTTTAAAAAAGTGCAGATAAAAGGTACTTAAATTCTCTTATTCGTCCAGTTGAATATAACCAAGTTCTTAGCTGGCCAAGCTGAAGTTTTAAAGCAGGAATTATTTCACATGCACCAGTTTAAATATGCAAGGACAGGAAATCAAAGAATGTGGCTACCCCCACACCTGTAATTACTAGCAAATAACAAAATTCAGCCAACACTAGCTTCAGTTCAAGTTACTGAATAGCAGAATACTTCAGTTAAAAATTCCTTCAACACTCCTTCATACACAGTTTAAATCAATTAAATACTGTATTTTTAAAAAAAAGTGCAGATAAAAGGTACTTAAATTCTCTTATACGTCCAGTTGAATATAACCAAGTTCTTAGCTGGCCAAGCTGAAGTTTTAAAGCAGGAATTATTTCACATGCACCAGTTTAAATATGCAAGGACAGGAAATCAAAGAATGTGGCTACCCCCACACCTGTAATTACTAGCAAATAACAAAATTCAGCCAACACTAGCTTCAGTTCAAGTTACTGAATAGCAGAATACTTCAGTTAAAAATTCCTTCAACACTCCTTCATACACAGTTTAAATCAATTAAATACTGTATTTTTTTTAAAAAAAGTGCAGATAAAAGGTACTTAAATTCTCTTATACGTCCAGTTGAATATAACCAAGTTCTTAGCTGGCCAAGCTGAAGTTTTAAAGCAGGAATTATTTCACATGCACCAGTTTAAATATGCAAGGACAGGAAATCAAAGAATGTGGCTACCCCCACACCTGTAATTACTAGCAAATAACAAAATTCAGCCAACACTAGCTTCAGTTCAAGTTACTGAATAGCAGAATACTTCAGTTAAAAATTCCTTCAACACTCCTTCATACACAGTTTAAATCAATTAAATACTGTATTTTTTAAAAAAAGTGCAGATAAAAGGTACTTAAATTCTCTTATACGTCCAGTTGAATATAACCAAGTTCTTAGCTGGCCAAGCTGAAGTTTTAAAGCAGGAATTATTTCACATGCACCAGTTTAAATATGCAAGGACAGGAAATCAAAGAATGTGGCTACCCCCACACCTGTAATTACTAGCAAATAACAAAATTCAGCCAACACTAGCTTCAGTTCAAGTTACTGAATAGCAGAATACTTCAGTTAAAAATTCCTTCAACACTCCTTCATACACAGTTTAAATCAATTAAATACTGTATTTTTTAAAAAAAGTGCAGATAAAAGGTACTTAAATTCTCTTATACGTCCAGTTGAATATAACCAAGTTCTTAGCTGGCCAAGCTGAAGTTTTAAAGCAGGAATTATTTCACATGCACCAGTTTAAATATGCAAGGACAGGAAATCAAAGAATGTGGCTACCCCCACACCTGTAATTACTAGCAAATAACAAAATTCAGCCAACACTAGCTTCAGTTCAAGTTACTGAATAGCAGAATACTTCAGTTAAAAATTCCTTCAACACTCCTTCATACACAGTTTAAATCAATTAAATACTGTATTTTTAAAAAAAGTGCAGATAAAAGGTACTTAAATTCTCTTATACGTCCAGTTGAATATAACCAAGTTCTTAGCTGGCCAAGCTGAAGTTTTAAAGCAGGAATTATTTCACATGCACCAGTTTAAATATGCAAGGACAGGAAATCAAAGAATGTGGCTACCCCCACACCTGTAATTACTAGCAAATAACAAAATTCAGCCAACACTAGCTTCAGTTCAAGTTACTGAATAGCAGAATACTTCAGTTAAAAATTCCTTCAACACTCCTTCATACACAGTTTAAATCAATTAAATACTGTATTTTTTAAAAAAAGTGCAGATAAAAGGTACTTAAATTCTCTTATACGTCCAGTTGAATATAACCAAGTTCTTAGCTGGCCAAGCTGAAGTTTTAAAGCAGGAATTATTTCACATGCACCAGTTTAAATATGCAAGGACAGGAAATCAAAGAATGTGGCTACCCCACACCTGTAATTACTAGCAAATAACAAAATTCAGCCAACACTAGCTTCAGTTCAAGTTACTGAATAGCAGAATACTTCAGTTAAAAATTCCTTCAACACTCCTTCATACACAGTTTAAATCAATTAAATACTGTATTTTTAAAAAAAGTGCAGATAAAAGGTACTTAAATTCTCTTATACGTCCAGTTGAATATAACCAAGTTCTTAGCTGGCCAAGCTGAAGTTTTAAAGCAGGAATTATTTCACATGCACCAGTTTAAATATGCAAGGACAGGAAATCAAAGAATGTGGCTACCCCCACACCTGTAATTACTAGCAAATAACAAAATTCAGCCAACACTAGCTTCAGTTCAAGTTACTGAATAGCAGAATACTTCAGTTAAAAATTCCTTCAACACTCCTTCATACACAGTTTAAATCAATTAAATACTGTATTTTTTAAAAAAAAGTGCAGATAAAAGGTACTTAAATTCTCTTATACGTCCAGTTGAATATAACCAAGTTCTTAGCTGGCCAAGCTGAAGTTTTAAAGCAGGAATTATTTCACATGCACCAGTTTAAATATGCAAGGACAGGAAATCAAAGAATGTGGCTACCCCCACACCTGTAATTACTAGCAAATAACAAAATTCAGCCAACACTAGCTTCAGTTCAAGTTACTGAATAGCAGAATACTTCAGTTAAAAATTCCTTCAACACTCCTTCATACACAGTTTAAATCAATTAAATACTGTATTTTTAAAAAAAAAAGTGCAGATAAAAGGTACTTAAATTCTCTTATACGTCCAGTTGAATATAACCAAGTTCTTAGCTGGCCAAGCTGAAGTTTTAAAGCAGGAATTATTTCACATGCACCAGTTTAAATATGCAAGGACAGGAAATCAAAGAATGTGGCTACCCCCACACCTGTAATTACTAGCAAATAACAAAATTCAGCCAACACTAGCTTCAGTTCAAGTTACTGAATAGCAGAATACTTCAGTTAAAAATTCCTTCAACACTCCTTCATACACAGTTTAAATCAATTAAATACTGTATTTTTAAAAAAAGTGCAGATAAAAGGTACTTAAATTCTCTTATACGTCCAGTTGAATATAACCAAGTTCTTAGCTGGCCAAGCTGAAGTTTTAAAGCAGGAATTATTTCACATGCACCAGTTTAAATATGCAAGGACAGGAAATCAAAGAATGTGGCTACCCCCACACCTGTAATTACTAGCAAATAACAAAATTCAGCCAACACTAGCTTCAGTTCAAGTTACTGAATAGCAGAATACTTCAGTTAAAAATTCCTTCAACACTCCTTCATACACAGTTTAAATCAATTAAATACTGTATTTTTAAAAAAAAAGTGCAGATAAAAGGTACTTAAATTCTCTTATACGTCCAGTTGAATATAACCAAGTTCTTAGCTGGCCAAGCTGAAGTTTTAAAGCAGGAATTATTTCACATGCACCAGTTTAAATATGCAAGGACAGGAAATCAAAGAATGTGGCTACCCCCACACCTGTAATTACTAGCAAATAACAAAATTCAGCCAACACTAGCTTCAGTTCAAGTTACTGAATAGCAGAATACTTCAGTTAAAAATTCCTTCAACACTCCTTCATACACAGTTTAAATCAATTAAATACTGTATTTTTTAAAAAAAAGTGCAGATAAAAGGTACTTAAATTCTCTTATATGTCCAGTTGAATATAACCAAGTTCTTAGCTGGCCAAGCTGAAGTTTTAAAGCAGGAATTATTTCACATGCACCAGTTTAAATATGCAAGGACAGGAAATCAAAGAATGTGGCTACCCCCACACCTGTAATTACTAGCAAATAACAAAATTCAGCCAACACTAGCTTCAGTTCAAGTTACTGAATAGCAGAATACTTCAGTTAAAAATTCCTTCAACACTCCTTCATACACAGTTTAAATCAATTAAATACTGTATTTTTTTAAAAAGGGCAGATAAAAGGTACTTAAATTCTCTTATACGTCCAGTTGAATATAACCAAGTTCTTAGCTGGCCAAGCTGAAGTTTTAAAGCAGGAATTATTTCACATGCACCAGTTTAAATATGCAAGGACAGGAAATCAAAGAATGTGGCTACCCCCACACCTGTAATTACTAGCAAATAACAAAATTCAGCCAACACTAGCTTCAGTTCAAGTTACTGAATAGCAGAATACTTCAGTTAAAAATTCCTTCAACACTCCTTCATACACAGTTTAAATCAATTAAATACTGTATTTTTTAAAAAAAAAGTGCAGATAAAAGGTACTTAAATTCTCTTATACGTCCAGTTGAATATAACCAAGTTCTTAGCTGGCCAAGCTGAAGTTTTAAAGCCTGCCAGGCAAACTAAATTCACTGGCAG
Source organism: Protopterus annectens (assembly GCF_019279795.1). Lineage (NCBI taxonomy): Eukaryota > Metazoa > Chordata > Ceratodontiformes > Protopteridae > Protopterus > Protopterus annectens. Next base: position 1,172,077,408 of record NC_056743.1, on the reverse strand, counting down.
ATGACTTGAGCAGAAATCTCAAGGATCCACACGAGTGGAAACTGGAAGCCAAAGTATTCAAGCTTTTGAGGGACAGATGGGGGGGGCACCAGCAGTGGACCTCATGGCTTCCCCTCAGAACTATCAATTGAGCAAATATTGCACCAGAACTCCCCACAGCCAAGCTTGGAAAGTGGATGCCTTGCCCTTTACCTGGGAAAACCTATCAACCTATGCCTTTCCCCCTCCTCTCGAAGGTTCTACCAAAGATCAAACAGGACCAGCCAAGGACAATCTTGATTGCACCACACTGGTCACGCCAGCACTGATACCCTCTTTTGCGCAGTCTGACAGTAGTGCCACCATGACACCTGCCTCAGACCCCTTCCTTGCTGTCCCAGTAGGAGGGACAGATTTTGCACCCTCAGCTCCAGACCTTGAACATAGTAGCCTGGCTCATCCCCTGAACTCATCACCAGCAACCCTCAGTAAGCAGGTGCTGGATGTCATTCTGGAGGCAAGGAGGCCTAGTACCAGAAAATCGTATTCGGTAAAGTGGAAAAGATACTGTTCCTGGAGCCAGTCTCAGGGAATGAACACAACTGTGCCCAGCTTACATCATATACTAGATTACTTAACAGAAATGCTACACAAAGGCCTGTCCTTCTCTTCTAATTAAGATTCATGCCTCGGCCATCTCAGCTCATTATAACACTGAGCCAAACCCCTCTTCTCTCATCCTCTGGTCAAACAGTTCCTGAGAGGAGCAAAAAATCTAAGACCCTCCAGAAGAGCTCCCACTCCAGCCTGGGACCTTAACCTTGTATTGGAAAAACTCACTCTTCCGTCATTTTGAACCTGCTGCTACAGCAGTTTTAAAATTCCTCTCATGGAAAACAGCTCTACTTCTAGCCATCACTTCAGCAAGAAGAGTGTCTGAATTGCAGGCCCTTATGACCGTGGAAGCCCTCATTATCTTCCCTGTGGACAGGGTTTCCCTCAGGACCAACCCTTCATTTATGCCCAAGGTGGTATCTAGTGTGGCTTTAAACAAGTCCATTCATTTGCCAACTTTTTCCCCTAATCCTCAAAATGAAGGGGAAAGGATCCTGCACTCCCTGGATGTGCACAGACAGGTTAGGTTCTAATTGGACAGGACTAAGCCTTTCAGAAAATCTGACCAGCTGCCGGCCAGCTTTGCTGCAAGGGCAGAGGGTAAGGCCATTTCAGAGCAAACCATTTCTAAATGGATAGTGCACTGCATCCATTTCTGCTACAAACACCATGGGAAACCTACCCCATTAGAGCTACATCAACCTCTACAGCTTTTCTCAGGGGAGTCCATACCAGGGACATCCTGGAAGCTGCAACCTGGAGCTCTGTACACATTTTCACCAAGCATTACCACTTGCCTATCTTTTCTAAATCCAGAGCTAGATTTGCCACAGCAGTCTTACAGGGCCTTATTGCCAGCCCTAATGCTTCTTAACTACCTCCACCCATCCTCAGATTTGGGAATCAACACAAATGTGATGACTGCAACAGTGAAAAACAAAGAACATAGAACAGTTGTATACACTTACATAAATGCAGATGTTTGAGTGTATTCACTGTTGCAGTCCTGGTAACCCTGCCTCCAGCCCCCCCTGACTTTTTCTATACTTTCTACCTATCCTCTTTTTGGCCATATCCTATGGCAGTGGTATTTACTTTTTAGTGGAGATGTTCCACGCCATGTAATTGCTTCCTTTTTTGTGGGCTCCTGACATCTGGGGCAAGAAAAACTGATGTAATGGCATCTGCTGCATGTTTTATACCCCTGACATCATGGAAGAAGTGACAGCATCTGACACAGAAATCCCAAGACTCTGGTATTCAGGCCGACTGAGGGCTACCTGCAGGCAGATAACCCAAATGTGATGACTGCAACAGTGAATACACTCGAACATCTACATTTATGGTAAGTGTATGCAACTGCACTTTTGGTATATCAACAAATGAAGGGGCACTTGTTTTTAACCCACTCTGCAGACTAACCACATTGAACTGGGATCTTGCTTCAGAGCGATATGTACACTGTCCTGTTTACTGCAGTCTGTCAGCATAGAATGCTATGACAGACCACATCAGTTGGTCTGTGCTCACAATACCCAAATTGAACTCAAGGGGTTGACATAGAATCACTCTCATTTGGGGAACTCCAGAGACAGACTTATTTGCCTACCTAAAGAAATGCCAGCTTCCAGAGTTTTTGCTTCAGGTTCACTAATAAGGCAACCTTAAGAGCTTGTGTATTTTCTTTGTCTTGGATCAAAGATATGTATGCATTTCATACTGTACTTATAATCCCCATGGTGCTGAGGAAGGCTGTGCAAGATAAAGCCATCTTGATCTTGGCTTTATCTGTGGTCAAGACAGCAGAAGTTTTCTGCTGAAGGAGTTGGAACAGAAGTCCAAAGGTTTCCCATATCATATAACCGATGTTCTTCGTGTTTCACTGTTGCAGTCATCACATTTGGGTTATCTGCTTGCAGTAGCCCTCAGTCGGCCTGATTAACAAAGTCTTGAGTCCTACGTCAGTTGCTGTTTCCTCTTCCATGACATCAGGTCATCAGGGATATAAAACATGCAGCCGACGTCATTACATCAGTCTTTCTTACCGTGCGGTGCCCGTGCGGTGCCCGAAGCGGAAGCAGTTCGCAAGTGCCAGTCGGCCAACTCCTGAAATTTTAATTTTCGAGTTTCAGAACTAAAGTCTTCAACTAAAAGCTTAAGTACCCTGTTGGGGAAACATTTTCTTGCTCTAAACCGATGTCAGTAAAAGTAAATAATTGCATTTTTTGGACCTCATAAAGATTTTCATTTTTACTGTATTCCTTGCCTAGGCCATGACCTAGATGTACCTCACTGATGGTTTTGTGCCTTATTTAAGCCACGAACTGTCCATCGTCTGTATATTTTTTCGCTTCTAAATATTTTGGTGCTCAGTTTAATTATCTCAATATGTCTTCAGTAAGCCATCCGACTACCGGCATTCCATAAAAACACAAAGACAAAGGCAAGAGACAGGCCGCCAAGGCGTCGGTACTCAGTGAAGTGCTTTTGCAGCCCCTGATATCCACTACTTCAGATTCACAGGCCTCTACTGAGACCCATTCGGAGTCTGGTATGCCACGACATGCTTCAGCTGTGGAACCTGCGGATGTCTCTACCTTGGATGGGTCCAGAGCCGCTGTTCAGGCACCGGCTTCTGAGGGTGTATTCAGGCCTACTGACTTGCATATTAAACCAACGCCATCTTCTTCTTCAAGGCCTAAAACTCGAACCGTGCCTAGAAACCTGACTGCCAGACCGCATGGGCAGGCCTTTATGCCTAAAAAACAAATGAAAAGAATGACTGAAAACCTTATTACTTTAATCAGGGGAAGACAACCTTCCCCCTCTAAGAGACTTAGGACTGAGTTTGCTTATGATACACCAGGATTCTGAAATTTCTGTTTCCTCTGATGACCAGGATTTACCTTATCTACCTATGAGGATTCTGATGCTGAGGACTCTGTTTTCTCCTTTTCTCCCCCAGAGGATTTATTTTTTGGTGAAACATTGCATACTCTCAGGGAGCATTTTCATTGGGTAAGTCAGGATTTCTCTGATTCTAAAAAGAGGCTTAGGGATTTTTTACTCCTGCCGCAGCACAGGCCTTTAGCTATACCTCCTGTACTGGACATTGTTGATGATGTCTTTTCGGAATCTAGCATGGCCCCTGACTCTCTACCTCCTGCTCTCCGAAAACCTGATAGATATTACAGGGTTCCTGACTCTCTCAAGTTCCTTTTCAAAAATCCTATAGCGGATCCTGAAACTATTTTACAGGGACCCAAGGGCATTAAAGTTTCTACTGCCAAAAATCCTACCCCCTCTGATAGAGACTCCAGGGCGCTGGATAGATGGGGTAAAAAGTTATACACTTCTGCAACTTTGGCCATTAGTGCCTTGAATTGCCAGTTTTATATGTTAAAGTATCAGCTGCATATTATTGGATTGCTTAAACAGAAAATGATGTTGATTCCTGATTGTGCTGAAAATAAGGATTTAATGCATTCTGCTGAACAAGTTGGTAAACGTACATTGCAATGTGGTTTTGATTCACTAGAGGCATCTTGCAGGGCTGCTGTAACTGGGTCTGTACTTAGAAGACATGCTTGGCCTAAGGAGCAATCCTTGCCAGATTATGTTAAAGTGAAATTAGTGGATGCTCCCTTAAGTCAGGACTGCCTGTTTGGCAACAAGGCAGAAGAATTTCTTAAAAAGATGGAGGAAAAAGCTAAATCTATGCAAACCGTTAAAGATTGTTTACAAGTACAACCTCAGAGATTTAGTAGGCATTTGCCGCCTAAGAATTGATCCTTTCCTGCCTCTTCCAGACCTTCTCATTCCAAACCCAGATCCAGCAGAGCATCCAGGCTTCAGTCGCAGGGTATGCACAGGATTAAGCAGTGGGGGGCCTCCACTTCCAAACCCGGGAGTAATAAAACTCCCCCCTATGGTAAACCGTCTCAGTGACTTCTTTTTAAAATTTCCAAGCACTTCTCAACTGACTGCCCCTTTGGGGGGAAAGATTGCACTTCATGCAAAGAACTGGGGACTCATTACCCAGGACAAATGGGTTTTAAGTATAGCGTGCCAAGGATACAGATTTTACTTCCATATGTTACCAACTCCAAGCAGTTGGCCGGATCTACCTCCAAATCAGTGGGCAGAGGCCCAAAACAAGTACTCTCTCTCTCTTAAGCATAGAGACTATTCATTTGGTACCAGAACAGGAAAAGGGACAAGGTTTCTACTCAAGACTTTTCCTGGTACCCAGAAAAGACAATTCATGGCGTCAGATCCTGGACCTGTTTACTCTAAACACCTTTTTGGTGATTCCAAAATTCAAGATGCTGACTCTTCAATTGCTTCCTATGCTAGGCAAAGATGCCTGGTTGGCAACACTAGATTTAAAGGAAGCATAACTGCACTTCCCAATCAGGGAATCTTGCCGAAGATACCTACACTTCAAAGCAGGCTACACGCACTATCACTTCTCTTCTCTGCGCTGCCCTTTGGCTTATCTACTGCTCCCAGGGTATTCACAAAGTGCCTAGCTCCATTCATTGCATTTTGCAGGCAAAGAAATATTCAAATATACCCATACCTGGGCGATTGTCTAATTCAGGCAGAAAACCAGGACATAATTTTGAATCTTCTGGCTTTTGTACAAAGGGTGCTAACTTGTCTGAGGTACACCATAAATGAAAATAAATCACACCTGTTACCCTGTCTACAAATTATATTCCTGGGAATAAGCTTGAATACAACTTCCCAGATGGCTTTCCTCACACCAGAGAAACAAATTCACTTGACAACCTACTTCAAATAAGTGGCCACAAAAACCCTGCTAACTGCAAGGCAAATACTACAAGCTTTGGGGTTCATGGCCTCCTGCATTCTTCTAATTCCATATGCAAGACTGCATTTGAGGAAACTACAGTGATATCTAAAAAGCCTATGGTGTCAACATTCTCAGGATCTAGAAGCAATGATTCTTATCATACCTTCCCTATGCCTAGAGTTCCTTTAGTAGGCAGAGACCTGCCAGCAAAACAAGGGACTACCATTCACACTACTTCCTGCCGCCCAAACCCTAACAGCAGACACATCAGACTATGCATGGGGGGGGGGACCTAACAGGGAAGTGCATTCAGGGCAAATGGAACCCAAGTCAAATGCACCTGCACATCAATCTAAAAGAAATGTTAGCTGTACAGAATGCGCCGACAGCCTTCAAGGACCACATTCTTCCAGGACAGTTAATGGTAAAGATGGACAACACCACTGTTATATGGCACATAAACAAGCAGGGGGATAAACATTCTGACTCCCTCTGCAGACTAGCCATGGCATTGTGGAACACAGCCTTGAGCTACCAAGTTCATCTACAAGCTCAATTCCTGCCAGGAAAAATAAATACACTGGCAGACGGACTAAGCAGAAATCTCATTGACCCACACTAGTGGAAACCGGAACCAAGGATTTTCAACATGTTGACAAGAAAATGGGGGAGCCCAGATACAGACCTGTTTGCCTCCCCTCAGAACTATCAGTTGGAAAAATTTTGCACAAGAACTCACCACAGACAAGCTTGGAAAGTGAATGCTCTGCCCTTCAGCTGGTAAAACAGTTTGTCTTTCCTCCTCGGCCTCTGCTCTCCAAAGTACTACTAAAAATCAAGCAAGACAAACCAAGGACGATTTTGATTGCAGCAGACTGGCCACACCAACACTGGTACTCCCTCCTGCGCAGTGTGTCACTGTGGGTCCCATGGGACCTGCCTCAGACTCCTACCCTGCTGTCTGAGCAAGAGAACCAGATTCTGCACCCTCAGCTTCAAACACTGAACCTAGCAGCCTGGCTAATTACCTAATCTCTCCTTTACCATCTCTCAGTAAACCAGTGATGAATATCATTTTAGAGGCAAGGAGGCCTTGTACTAGAACATCTTAGGCTGAAAAATGGAAAAGATTCTGTGCCTGGAACCATTCTCAAGGGATGAGCACAACAGTGCCCAATTTACCTGAGATTTTACAATACTTAAGTGAGATGCTTAGCAAGGGCCTGTCTTTTTCCTCAATAAAAATTCACGCCTCAGCCATTTGTTGAAGGTTGTGCATTAGGCCCGTCAAGCCAGCACGTAAAAATCTACTGCCAATCATTAGCGGACCGGAGTTCCGCTGTGGCGACACCTAACCGGGAAAAGCCGAAAGACACAAACAAATAACATAGAACCTCCCCTCTTCTCTCATCCACTGCTCAAGCAGTTCTTCAAAGGGGCCAAAAATTTAAGACCACCCAGGAGAGCTCCAACTCCAACCTGGGACCTTAACTTTGTATTGGAGAAACTCACCCTTCCTCCTTTCGAACCAGCTGCTACTGCAGATTTAAAATTCCTTTCTTGGACAACAGCTTTCCTTTTAGCAATCACTTCAGCAAGAATGGTATCTGAATTACAGGCCCTTATGGCAGTGGAGCCTTTCATCATTTTTCATGCGGACAGGGTGTCCTTCAGGACCAATCCCTCTTTCATGCCAAAGGTGGTATCTAGTGTGGCCTTTAATCAGTCCATTCATTTGCCAACCTTCTTTCCTAATCCACAGAACAAAGGGGAAATGGATACTGCACTCCTTAGATGTGCACAGACAACTTAGATACTACTTGGGCAGGACTAAACCTCAAAAGAAATCTAAACAACTGCTGATGACATTTGCTGCAGGGACAGAGGGGAAGGCTATTTCAAAGCAAACCATCTCCAAATAGATAGGCCGTTGCATTCATTTCTGCTATAAGCACAATGGAAAACCTGTTCCACAGGGGATCAGACCCCACTCAACCAGGACTGCATCTTCCTTTACAGCCTTTCTCATAGGTGTATCTACCAGGGACATCCTAGAAGCTGCTACCTGGAGTTCTGTACATACTTTCACCAAATATTACCATTTGCCAATTTTCCCTAAATCCAGAGCTGGCTTTGCCACTGCAGTCTTGCAGGGCCTTATAGCTGGTCCTAATGCTATCTAAATTCCTCCTCCCATCCTTAGCTTTGGGAATCTACCCAAATGTGATGACTACAACAGTGAAACACAAAGAACATAGTACAGTTGTGTACACTTGCCGTACATGTAGATGTTCGAGTGGTATTAACTGTTGCAGTCCTGGTTACCCTCCCTCCAGCCCCCTGAATTCTTTTGGCTATACATCTTCTCTCCTTTACAATGGTTAAAAGCTTTTTGGTGTATTTGCTTTTTTGTTGGAGGTATAACCTTGTATATTTATAGATTTAATTGCTTCCCATTAGGGGGGCGCCTGACATCTGGGGCAAAAAAAACTGATGTAATGATGTCTGCTGCATGTTTTAAACCCCTGATGACCCGACGTCACTTAAGAGGAGACAGCAACCGACGTAGGACCCAAGACTTTGTTAATCAGGCCGCCTGAGGGCTACTGCAAGTAGATAACCCAAATGTGATGACTGCGACAGTGAATACACTCGAACATCTACATTTATGGTAAGTGTACACAACTGTACTTTCTGTCATCACTACAAGGAACTGTAGTGCATCCAGACCTTAAAATACCTATGACTTGCAACCTTGAAGATAGATAGAACTTTGATTTTGTAAAGGGATGTTTTTCCCTCCATGGGTCCTCAAAGTCCTTAAAGAGGTTAAGAAGTCTTTCTACAAAAAAAAATCTTACTTGACAGTTGGACCAGATGTTCACTTTAATGTAGATCCAGTGGCAGTCATGCCAGAGGTGCCATGGTCCAGCAAGCGTTATTTTATCTTTGTAACCCATTTGATAACGACCTTTCTTGTATACATAAGATGCATCTGCCGCTAGTTGCAACCTGCCTACTTCTAAATTCATATTAATTGGCTCTATCCTCGGTGGTGCAATTTTTAAAGGAATTTCATATGAGGCCAACAAGAAGGCTAGTCCTTTCCTGCCTTGGGAGTTGAATTTTATTTGGAAACACTGACCTCTGCTCCCACTGAACCCCTTTGAAATTACTTTCCTGGAGGACACTGTTTCCATTAACCATTACTTCGTCTAGGAGAATTTCTTACTGGCAAAGCACCGTATACGATCTTCCACAGACTGGATGACCCTTAAGAGCAGTTCCTTGTTTATGCCAAAAGTGGCACTCATTCAAGCTGTTTAGCTTAGTGTTTTTTTTTTTTGTCAAAGCACCTAAGAAAAGGGGGAAAATACACCATTTGTACAAGGGTAAAGTACTTTATGTAAAACAACAAACATGTTCTATTCGTCTTGCAAAGCAATTAGGGAAGACTACCTTTTGAACAAACCCTGTCCATATGATTATTTGACTACATTACCTTTTCTGTGACTATTATGGAAAAACTTTACAAGTCCGAATTAGCGCAGACTTCACAACGATATTGACTCTGTTTCTCTCAGGAAGATCTCTACATTGTATCCATTCACACATTCTGCAAGTACTGCTAGCATCTTTTTGGAAGCACGGCAAGGTTTACCACTGATGTCTTACAGGGCTTAATAAAGTTTCCCAACTTAAGATGTCCTTCATGGATGCATCTGCAGTCATAACAAATGGGTTGTCCTGTCGTCAGGCAGCCCTTCGGTCGGCCGGATTCCAAAGTCTGGGTCCGGCTTCGGCTGATGTCGCACTTCACCCGACGTCATCTCTGCTGGTCTTCGGGTATAAAGGCATCAGCCGACGCCATTTTCCTCAGTGTTTCTTGCCGCGTGGCGCCCGAAGCAGAAGCTGTTCGCAAGTGCCGGTCGGTCAGATCCAGAGATTACTACTACCGAATACTACTTCAAGACTTCTAAAAGCTAAGTACCCGTTGGGGACTCTTTCTTGCCTCAGCCGATGTCAGAAAAAGTCAATAACTGTTTAACTTGTGGGAAACAAATACCTCATAAAGATTTCCACTCTTACTGTTTGCCTTGCTTAGGCCCAGACCACGACGTAGCAGCCTGTTCGGCCTGTGCTTCCTTCAACCGACGAACGCTTAGGCGTCGGTCGGAGTTTGCTGAACAGTTTTTCGGCTCAGATTTTGCGTACATTATGCCGTCGGATCCTCCGACTACCCAAATTGTTAAAAACGCAAAGAAAAAGACCGACACTCGCGGTCCGCGGTTTTGGCCGAAACCACGGTTAAGCAAGCCGCGAGTGTCTCGGTTTCGGCCGAAACCGAGAAAACTGGTCAAATTTCAGCCGAATCCATGACTACTACTGAGGCTCCTGCTACCTTACCTGAATCGGCGTCAGAAATTTTGCCTACAACTGTGGTTCCTAGTGATTTATCAGACACCATCCCTTTGGATGTCTCTACCCCAGCACGTGGTGCTGCTAGGCCTCCTGCAGCCATGTCTATTAAGGCCTTTGCCAGGGCTAAGGCAGCCAAATCTGCTAAATCAGTGTCTGTTAAACCCCCCTCTCACAGGCCCACTTCTAGTTCACAAATGCTTACTCTGGCAGAAGATTTAATATCCTTAATTAGGGGATCCCAATCTCACCCAGACAGGGCCTCTCAGCCCCCAGAAAAGAGACCTAGAGCAGAGCCCCCCGAGTCAGTGTCCTCTGACGATTCTGCGGATGACTCAGACATTACAGACCAGCCAGAGGCTCCTTTTTCCACTTATGAAGATTCCGATGCTGAAGAATCCATTCCAGCTGCCTCTCCACCAGAGGAATTTTCCTTTGGGGAAACCTTACATGCCATGAGAGAACAATTCTAATGGCAGGGACAAGATTTCTCAGACTCAAGAAAAAGGCTTAGGACTTTTCTGCACTTGCCACAACATAGGCCCTTAGCTATACCTCCTGTTCTGCCTGTTGTGGACGATGCATTTAATGATGTCTGCACTGCACCTGATTCTTTACCTCCAGCCCCTGCCAAACCAGATAGATTTTACAGGGTGCCAGACACTCATCACCACCTATACAAGGCCCCACTTGCAGACCCCGAAACTATATCCCAGGGGCCTAAGGCAGTAGCCTCGACCACAGCAAAAAACCCTATTCCCTCTGAAAGGGAATCAAGATCCTTAGAGAGATGGGGGAAAAAAGTTTACACCTCTGCTACTCTCTCAGCTAGAGCTTTAAACTGTCAGTTTCACATGATCCAATACCAAGAGTTTATGCTTGATCAGTTAACTAAAAAACTGTCCTCTGATGAATCTTTAGATAAGAAATATGTATTAGAAATGGTGAATAACATCCAACAGGTTAGTAACCATTCCTTAAAATGTGGCTATGATGCACTGGAGGCTTCATTTAGATCAGCCATGACTGGCACAGTGATAAGAAGGCATGCATGGTTGAAAGAACAGGTCTTACCGGATCATGTTAAAGCAAAGCTATTAGATGCTCCTATGGATAAGACCAGTCTATTTGGGGAACCTGCCCAGCAGGTAATGAAGAAAATGGAAGAAAAGGCAAAATCTGTACAAACAGTTAAAGATTTCTTACAGGTTCAGCCCCCAAGGTTTAGCAGGAACTGGCCTGCCAAAAATTGGTCCTTTCCTGACTCCACAAGATCCCAAAGGGGCAGGAATAGACGCTCTAGGGGCAGAAATCAATCCAGAGGAGGTGCCTACAGAGGACGACAGTGGCAAGGCAATAACCGAGGCACAGACACAACCACTGCCACTGCAACAGGACAATCACAGTGACTTGGCTCTGACTCCGCCTACCAGGGAGCAAATAGCTGCACCATTAGGCGGAAAGTTAGCCTTATTTTCGAAAAATTGGCACTATATCACAAAAGACAAGTGGATTTTGCAAACCATAGACCAAGGCTACCGGTTCCACTTCCACACCTTACCAGTAAAAAGAGGAATGCCAAACCTGCCTCCAAATCAAAAAATAGAAGCTCTGCAGCAGATAGTGGAATTAACAAAGATGAGAGCTGTGGAAAGAGTACCAATAACAGAACGGGGCAAAGGATTCTACTCCAGACTCTTCCTAGTGCCAAGAAAAGAGAAAAGCTGGAGACCTATTCTCGACCTGTCCACCTTAAACACATACATCATTGTCCCAAAATTCAAAATGCTGACCCTACAGCAACTTCTTCCCATGCTGGGCAAGGAGTGTTGGCTGGTAACTCTAGATCTCAAGGAGGCATACCTGCACGTCCCCATTCAACCAAATTGCAGAAGATACCTCAGATTTCTTGCAGGATCAGAGCATTATCAATTCTCAGCATTGCCCTTTGGCTTATCTACTGCCCAGAGTATTCACAAAATGCCTGGCATCAGTAATCGCTCACTGCAGACTACAGGGAATCCAAATTTATCCATACCTGGACGACTGCCTGTTACAAGCGGACAACAAAAGCAAGCTGACAACAGATTTACAAAGGGTCATTTACTTGCTACAAGCCCTGGGATACACAGTCAATTTACAAAAGTCAAGGCTGATACCATCCCAAACAAGAACATTCTTGGGCTGAATTGGACACAGTAAAACAAATGGCATTCCTAACTGCAGAAAAACAAAAAGAGCTCCCTCTTTACTTCTTGGCATTAACAAAGCAGAACAAACTAACAGCAAGAAAAGTTCTGCAGGCCTTGGGCTTCATGGCATCATGCATAATCTTGGTCCCACATGCCAGACTGCATATGAGAAAGCTACAGTGGTGCCTAAAGAATTTATGGTCTCAACACAGGCACAGCTTAGAAACAGAAATACCACTAATCCCATGCCTAAAACAGGAGTTCCTATGGTGGGCTCAAGTATGCCAGTCAAACCCAGGCTTACCCTTCCACAACTTTCGAGCAAGCCAAACCATCACAACGGACGCCTCAGACCTAGGATGGGGGGCACACATGCTGGACAAATGCGTACAAGGACTGACTCAGGACCAGCTGCACCTACACATAAACCAAAAAGAAATGCTGGCAGTAAAACTGGCAATCCAAAAATTCAGACCATTCCTCAAAGAAGGCCATTTGATGATAAGGACAGACAACACCACAGTCATGTGGTACATCAACAAACAGGGCGGCACTCATTCATACCCCCTATGCAGAATGACTTTGGACCTTTGGAATCTGGCTCTCAGCTACAACATCCAGTTACAGGCAATATTTGTACCGGGAAAAGAGAACACCCTAGCAGACATTTTAAGCAGAACCACCTCGGATGCTCACGAATGGATGCTACACCCGGACATCTTCAAGGCCATCACAAAGAAATGGGGAATGCCACAAATAGATCTATTCGCTTCCCCACTCAATCACCAGCTCAAAAAATTCTGCACAAGGACATTCCACCCACTTGCATGGAAGGTGGACTCTCTATCTTTCAGCTGGAAAGGCCTGACAGCATATGCATTTCCACCTCTTCCCTTGATGCACAAGGTACTACTGAAAATCAAAGAGGAACGTCCAAGGATAATTCTGATAGCTCCGAACTGGCCAAGACAACACTGGTACCCATTGCTGAGGAGCATGTCTCGGGAGAAAATGTGGTCAATACCCCTGATGCCTTTGATGTTAACTCAGAATAACTACAACATCATGCATCCAAACCTAAAAACCTTGCAACTGACTGCCCACAACATCATGCATCCAAACCTAAAAACCTTGCAACTGACTGCCTGGAACATCACATAGCAACAACTAACCCAGACCTTTCCCAAAGGGTTAAAGACATTATCCTTGAAGCCCGCAGACCTTCAACAAGAAGGAACTATGCAGGAAAATGGAAAAGGTTTGTCATTTGGAGTACTGAAAGAGGAAAAGATGTGTCGAACATAGATATTGCTAACATTCTGGAGTACTTGGCAGAGCTTCTACATACAGGCCTGTCCTATTCCTCCATCAAGATACATGCATCAGCTATTTCAGCAGAATACAGCTTTGATCCTCCTGTCTTTTCACATCCTCTACTCAGGCAGTTCCTCAGAGGGATCAAGAATGTAAAACCTCCTAGGAAACCACCATTACCAGCATGGGACTTGAACTTTGTGCTAGAAAAGTTGACACTCCCTCCGTTTGAACCAGCAGCAACAGCAGATCTACAACACCTGTCATGGAAAACTGCTTTCCTACTGGCTATTACCTCAGCAAGGAGGGTTTCGGAACTACAGGCCTTAATGGCAGTGCAACCCTTCCTAATCTTCCATCAAGATAGGGTGTCCATGAGAACTAATCCTACATTTATGCCTAAGGTGGTATCCAGAGTGTCTTTAAACCAGGCAATCCACCTACCTACCTTCTTTCCTAATCCACAAAACAGAGGTGAAAGAATGCTGCATACCTTGGATGTACATAGACAGTTACGCTACTACCTGGACAGAACCAAAAGTAACAGAAAAACTGACCAGCTTTTTGTAGCCTATGCAACAGGAAGGGAAGGAAAAGCAATTTCCAAACAGACAATCTCCAAATGGATAGGAAATTGCATAAGATTCTGTTACTCCTACCATGGAAAACCAATTCCACAGAACATAAGACCTCATTCTACAAGGGCTACAGCCATTACCACAGCTTTCTTACGAGGAGTGGCAACCAAGGACATTATTGAGGCGGCTACTTGGACCTCCGTGCATACATTTGCCAAGCATTATAATTTACCTCTATATTCTAGATCCCGAGCAGGGTTTGCCACTGCTGTACTGAAAGGGATCCTAACTACACCATAATTTTTATTCCTCCTCCCCTAGTTTGGCTATGGTATTCTACCCATTTGTTATGACTGCAGATGCATCCATGAAGGACATAGTACAGTTTTGTACCTACCATAAATGTAGATGTCCGAACTGGATAGCATCTGCAGTCAGGATTACCCTCCCTCCTTCCCCTCTGTGGTACTCCTAGGGTATTTACCCTCCTAATAGCTAGCTGGGGAGGAGTCTCTTATGGTGTATTTGTTTGTATATATGTACATACATGCTTATTTTTTGTGTTTGCCTTCTACCTTTTGGAAACATTGGCATTTATCCAAAATTTAGCCTTCCAAGAGGGCAACTGGCATCTGGGGCAAAAAACACTGAGGAAAATGGCGTCGGCTGATGCCTTTATACCCGAAGACCAGCAGAGATGACGTCGGGTGAAGTGCGACATCAGCCGAAGCCGGACCCAGACTTTGGAATCCGGCCGACCGAAGGGCTGCCTGACGACAGGACAACCCATTTGTTATGACTGCAGATGCTATCCAGTTCGGACATCTACATTTATGGTAGGTACAAAACTGTACTTTTCTGGACAGCTTTTAGTACTGATTTTTATACTATAATATTATGGTTCATAATGCAACAGTGGTCCTAATGATGAATATGGAATAATTCCACAAGGACACTTCTGGTATGTGAGTGGTTACAATAAATGCCACGGCTCGGACTCAGGAACTGATTACACAATTTTATTGCAAAAACAAAAAATAAAAAATACAAGTACGTTAAGCGCTTTCATCTGTCTCCAGACTTCTTCAGAACGTACATTTGAATGTTATAGCCAGTTTATATATCACTCATCAACTGCTTTTTGGCGCCAAAAATAAATCATTGCAGTGCTAATTGAATGCTAACATAAATATGTTTACATAAATATACCTTGATGTTACATAATTCATAACTTAATACCTTCACTAAAGTTTATTATAAATATGAATGTAAATATACAAATATAAATATACAAATATGTAATTGCTAAAATATACAACAATGTTAGCTGATATGGGCTAACTAACGTTTATTTCTCTATGCATGTGATCCTAAAATATATTTTTAAGGCTTATACAAAAATATTGCTCTATTAATACATAGTGAAATATTGGAATGCTAATTCATAATTGGGCATTACTCAATGACAATGATACAAGTTAAATGCATGAAAAGTAGATAATAACAGGGTCCATAAATACAATGTTAATAAATTATTTCAAGGTTTCAAATGGTTAAAAACTAATGTTTAAAAACTACTAATTTAAAAATGTTTAAGAATGTTTAAGAATAGTTAAAAACTGACACAAGGTGGAGAAACTAATAAATTGTGGCAGACTGTACTGTCTACTTTCTTAATATTAGAAAGGGCTTGATGCTTATGTTGTCATTAATTCCTGGAAAATTTGTTGCATCACATATTATCTGCCACTTACTTTCTTTCATTGCAAGAATAGCATTTACGTTTCCCCCATAAGGTGATGGTTCAACCTTATCGATAATATAAAACTCAAAATGATGATTGTCATTTGTATTAATTACATGACTTTAGTGAAGGTATTAAGTTATGAATTATGTAACATCAAGGTATATTTATGTAAACATATTTATGTTAGCATTCAATTAGCACTGCAATGATTTATTTTTGGCGCCAAAAAGCAGTTGATGAGTGATATATAAACTGGCTATAACATTCAAATGTACGTTCTGAAGAAGTCTGGAGACTGATGAAAGCGCTTAACGTACTTGTATTTTTTATTTTTTGTTTTTGCAATAAAATTGTGTAATCAGTTCCTGAGTCCGAGCCGTGGCATTTATTGTAACCACTCACATACCAGAAGTGTCCTTGTGGAATTATTAAGTTGTCGGTTCGTGTGGGAAGTGTTTGTCAACATCTTCAGGTATGGAGAACAACGAAGGTGCACAGGCTTCATTGGACCAGGGTGAGCTTGTTTCGATTCGAGCTGAACTCAGCGCACTCAAGGAGGAGATGACGAAACTTATGGAGCTGGTCGGACGCTCCATTACCATTGGCGGCATTGAAGCTAAACACTCATTGCGGTGCAGACAAACTTCAAGTTCCATTAGTGAGGAACGGATGGACAGGCACGACCTTTTAAACTCCTCGACTACATCAAGGATTGATGCCAGTACACAAACAGCGATTCCAAACGGACAAGGCAGCCCAGCTGAGGACATATTTATTATAACCCAACAACGAAAAGAGGATGAGAGGAGAGAACAGAACAGCAAGTCGCTATCGGAAGATTTTACGTTTGATTTCAGTCTCTTCCAAATAAGAGACGAAAACGAGCGCTTAGGGGCTCGTCCTAAGAGGACTTTACCTACAAGGACTTATGCTGCTAGTACAAAAATGCACATGGACAAAAATAAAGGTACAAACTTATTAGCTAGCCCTTATGTTAAAAAATCAGTTCGCAAGTATTCTATAGGTAAAATGAATCGAGTTAATAGTGGTAATAATAACAATTGCTATTTAGACAAGTTTTTAACTGATGATTTTAATTTTGATAAATATAACAAACATGACGCCAATCACAATGTGAGACTGAATAGTGAAACTGAGCAAGTGTTGAATAACAATATCAAGGACAAAATATATTTACTAGGTAAAAAACTTGTTACTATTAAGAACATCAAAATTGAGAATGCTTATTTTAGTAAATGTTTGATGTTACATGTTGTGCCTAAAGGCATTAGATTTTTTAAATTACCAATGGGACATGACATAAATGATGATACAATTGCTGATTTCAATAAGTTGTTTGATCAATTTGGGTTTGAATATGTTAAGGTTTTAATACAGAAAAATGATGAGAAGTTGTCCTGTTTAATTTCTGAAGTAGACACGATTAATGTTGAGATTCTAAACAACAGCATATTCAGTCAGTGGAGTGAATTGTATGACAAGCAATATTTGGAAGCAGATAGGAAAGCTAAGGTGATTTTCCAAAGGAAAGAGAGAAAATTAATACGTGATGTTGAAGCATACGCTAACAACAGGGCATATGTATGGCCGAAACAGCATGATAGTAGACAGCAACATAATGAAGAACGATTGAATATACATAGGAGAGATTATGATGAATTACAGCTACAGGGGGGGGGGAGAACTCATCCATCAAAAAACTACTATGGGACAAAAAACAGGAAATGGAAATAAAAGATCAACATATTGTCAATGTCAATTCCGTTCACTATATGAACCCAATAGGAAATAAGGAAGAATTTCAATTTTTAGATGCAGATGCACCTAGACCAGTTGAAGATGAAAAGATTATTGAAAGTGTAGATGACAGAGAGAAGGAATTCAGTTATGCATCTACAACACATAACATCTTGCATACCAGAAATGGGTTCAATGTCTTCAATTACACAACTTACACTATTACAGACGAATTTTTCAGTTTATTTTCCAAGGGAATGAAGTTTATTCCCACCACCAAATTCAATATAGTAGACACCATTGTGGAAGTTAAGTTATACTGTAGGAGATTGAATTTGGCTTTACATTTTGACCAACAATCAAATGGGATGGAAAATAATACACATGGTGAATTGAGAAAGAGAAGCACTTTCATACCCCCCATGAATTCCAACATACAATTATTTGAGAAAATGGTATGTAGTGACATGTACAAATTCAAAGGAATAGACAATAAGAATGAACCTAACCTTACCGAGATAGAACAGGAATGTCTCACCAAATTCATCAATAGTAAGGAAGTGAGATTGATGAAACCTGACAAGGGTGGAGGCATTCTTATGTTCTATAATATTGATTATATTAAAGAGATACAGAATATATTAGATCATTCAGGGAATTATGAGAAAGTCTCACTCAATGAAATAAATATTGGACATAGACGTATAGATATGGCATTGGAAGAATATATGCTAGACAAGAGAATCACTATGGAGACACATGAATTTTTAAAGGTTGAATACCCAGTGTTAGCAACCATAGTGGGAATTCCGAAGGTGCACAAAAATATAGAACATCCACCATTTAGGCCCATTATCTCTGGAAGTAGAGCAAAAGCATTTCCATTAGGTATGGTTGTGGACAGATGGGTCAAACCAGTATACAAGTCCACACCACATTTAATTAAGGATTCTTGGATGTTTCTTGCACAACTCACACCACATCTATGGAAAAAGGAATTAAAATTTATAACCATAGATGTGGTTGATTTATTCTCTTGCATACCCAAAGAAGTGGGTTTGGAGTATTTTTCCAACAGCCTAAGGAAAAACACCAATATGAGTTGGGACAAAATTTGTCTAATAACTGATATGATGGGTTTGATTCTCGACCACAATTATATTCAGTTCCAAAACGAGTTCTACAAGCAAACCAGAGGTGTTGCCATGGGCGCATCCTGTGCCCCAATTTTTGCTAACTTGGTTATGCTCGATTGGGAATCTGAATATATTTTCAAATCAAAATTTTATCAGCATATCAAGTATTATACAAGATTCCTTGATGATTTGTTTATATTATGGGATGGTCCGATGGAAGAAATAGGAAAATTCATAAGCTACATTAACAATACTACGGAATTTTTGAAATTCACTCATGTTGTCAAAGAGGATGGAATAGCATATTTAGATGTATACATAAGTCACGGGGATGCAGGTTTTATATCACGTATCCATAGGAAGGATACATTTTCCAATGATTATTTGGCATACACCAGTAATCACCCGAAACATGTTTTCAAAAACATCTACAAGGGCCAATGTATTAGGGCAGCCCGGATGTGTTCAACAAAAGACATGTTGGAAGAAATAGATCTCATCAGATCTATGTTTATTAATAGAGGATATCCAGACAAAGTATTCAATGGAATTAACAAATATATAACAGATGAATGGGGAAAGAAGTTCAAGCCCCTGTTAGGAGATTTTAATATTTATGTAAATTCCACCAACATGGGTGATTCCAGGTCAACGGAATTTGGCCCAAGGGTATGTGTATTAACCTACTCTCCTATGATTAAGAATGTTGAATCATGTATTATAAAGAGATGGAATCAATTTGTTGCCAATAAAGAGTCTATTTTAGGAATTCATATGAAAATTGTATATAAGACAGGTTTTAATATTAAAAAATTATTGGAAAAAACAAAAGGCAAGTTACCAAGAGACAACAACAAAAATACGATAAAATGTGGGCATTGCAATCAATGCAAACATATCAAAGTATGCAAAGGCACTAGGTTAGATAATATAAATCATACCTATATACATAGCATTCAAGGAAATTGCTGTTCTACCTTTGTGATTTACATGGCCACCTGTGTAGCATGCAACGCATTCTACATAGGTAAGACAGAAAGACACCTTAAAAAACGTATTTATGAGCATCTGTATGCTATTAGAACTAAAGACAATAGAAATGCTCTGTATCGTCATGTAATTAATACAAATGACAATCATCATTTTGAGTTTTATATTATCGATAAGGTTGAACCATCACCTTATGGGGGAAACGTAAAAGCTATTCTTGCAATGAAAGAAAGTAAGTGGCAGATAATTTGTGATGCAACAAATTTTCCAGGAATTAATGACAACATAAGCATCAAGCCCTTTCTAATATTAAGAAAGTAGACAGTACAGTCTGCCACAATTTATTAGTTTCTCCACCTTGTGTCAGTTTTTAACTATTCTTAAACATTTTTAAATTAGTAGTTTTTAAACATTAGTTTTTAACCATTTGAAACCTTGAAATAATTTATTAACATTGTATTTATGGACCCTGTTATTATCTACTTTTCATGCATTTAACTTGTATCATTGTCATTGAGTAATGCCCAATTATGAATTAGCATTCCAATATTTTACTATGTATTAATAGAGCAATATTTTTGTATAAGCCTTAAAAATATATTTTAGGATCACATGCATAGAGAAATAAATGTTAGCCCATATCAGCTAACATTGTTGTATATTTTAGCAATTACATATTTGTATATTTATATTTGTATATTTACATTCATATTTATAATAAACTTTAGTGAAGGTATTAAGTTATGAATTATGTAACATCAAGGTATATTTATGTAAACATATTTGTTAGCATTCAATTAGCACTGCAATGATTTATTTTTGGCGCCAAAAAGCAGTTGATGAGTGATATATAAACTGGCTATAACATTCAAATGTACGTTCTGAAGAAGTCTGGAGACAGATGAAAGCGCTTAACGTACTTGTATTTTTTATTTTTTGTTTTTGCAATAAAATTGTGTAATCAGTTCCTGAGTCCGAGCCGTGGCATTTATTGTAACCACTCACATACCAGAAGTGTCCTTGTGGAATTAAGTTGTCGGTTCGTG
Organism: Protopterus annectens; assembly: GCF_019279795.1. Classification (NCBI taxonomy): domain Eukaryota; kingdom Metazoa; phylum Chordata; order Ceratodontiformes; family Protopteridae; genus Protopterus; species Protopterus annectens. The sequence continues at coordinate 1,172,056,815 of NC_056743.1, read as the reverse complement.
TGGGAAATATGGAATAATTGTAAGAGAATACTCACCATTAACTGTGGATGTCTGCGTAAGACTGCTGCTTTAATATACACTTCTTCCCTCTCTGTTTGCTTAATGTTTTAGGAAGACAACTTTTTCCCTTCAAGCAGATGTCCCCCATCTTGTCATCATTATCCTGAAGTCAGGGCAGATTTTTCCAGCTCACTGTGCAAGTTTGAGAGTCTCATTTCTTGGTAATTTCCATTGTCACCACTCCACCCCACCCCACCCCCACCCCCAATAAATAAATAAAAAGACAGAAAAGAACTAAATGACGTTGAGGTTACTTTCCCCATTATATTGTAGTTCCTACTTGCATACTTGATGTGAAGGAGGGTGAACCTGGTCTTGATATCCATCTGCTGTGTAATTCCATTGTGTTTTGATTTATGCTGTTGTACTGGCTTTAATTGAACATCTTCAGTGCACGGTACTGATACTCATACAGGGTTGCTAGCCTTTCAGCTATAATTCAGTCACTGGTGACAGAAGATATAAAATAATTTCAGAGCTGTACTTGACATTACGTTATAGATGCAGCCACTGAAAGAGGATAAATGACTATGACCTAAGCCAAAATTGTTGGCGAGGAAAACTGTATACTTTGTCTTTCAGCATTAAAGTAAATTGTGACTGCTACATATTGTTCAGAGATTTCAGAGTAATAATTCCTAATAATCTGAAAAGCTGAATGCTTGAATGGATGTACAAATCACATCTGAGAATAGTAACATGCAGTAAAAGTTGTCATATGAAAAACTTGTGCAAAGTTGGGTTATTTGCAGCGCATACCATAACACCAATCCAAAAGGCAAGTTCCAGATCATCAACTGTAGAGCTGAATGGTAACAGAAGAGTTCTTGTTCATGAAAACCATGTGTCTTATGTGGATTGTCACTCTGTTTCCTGAAGCAGTCAAGTTGACAGATGCAAATGCAGATGTGATAAAAATCTATATTCTCAAGACATGGGTTGGGGGTATGGGGTGGAGGATAATGATATTTTAATTTCTAATAGTGATAAGTAGTAGCAAAATCAGCAATTTAGAAGACTTGTACATGAATGATAATGCATACGTTTATTGTCTAGTCAACACTGTTCTTAGTTTTCTCTATTTGTTAAACTGTCAAGCAGCAAAAAATCTCATGAGAAAGTATTTGCAACTGCTATGAGGATTGTCATTTCATAAGTCTGCTCTGTGGTACATATGGCCAAAATACTGACTTGTAACCTGGGTGACCCTGAATCAACTTTTAACGCAGATGCTAGAGGAACAGATAAAGGAGAGGGAGGGAGTGGCCTGTGGCAGCTTGCCCACACTGGGGGGCACAAGATGATTTGGTATCCAGCACTAATGGGACCTACTAGAGAGAGAGAGGTGTGTAACATGCTGAGTGCTTGGCTCTGCCGAGCCTTGTCCTGATGTTAACCTTCATGGGGCATGGGTGAAGTTAGAGCAGGCTTTCACTTATGTATACATGCACTTCTGTTTCTGAGGGAGGGATAAGTCCACATGAAAACCCTGATGGCCTTACCCATGAGAACTGAATAGGCCTGTTAGTCACGGTCACTGGTGGCGGTACAAAGGTTGAAAAAGACAAAATCAATATCGCGTAGTTTTAAAATACAAGAGTACTCCATTGCAAGCGTTCAGTCTCTTGCCTCCTCAGCTGTTGCTGTTAATGTGCAGAGGAATTAAAAGAAGATGTTAAGTTGTCTATCTCGCCTTCATTCTTGCTGGATGGGTTCGGAGCCGACCTCGGCTCCGACTCGGCCACTCTAAAAGCTCGAGAGTTGGTTCCACCGGCTCGAGGCTCCCCTTATATCCCACAATGCTAGGTGTGAGTTACCTCAGATCTCGTTTGCCGCTACAGCGATCGAGGTGTTGGTTTTCTACCGGCTTCTTGGTGAGTAAACTTTCAGTAAAGTTAGTATACTTAAACCCCTTTATTTTTAATTTTAACTCTTGTTTCCCTTAGTTTAGTGGAATTCTCTCCCTTTTTTCTCTAAAATCCCGTTTCTTCCCCACAAGAACTTATAAGTTCTTCCCTCGGGCCTTCAGGCCTTCTTCTTCCTTTCCCTAGTGGTGTGTGTGTGTGTGTTTTTTCTCTTAAATTAAAACCTTTGATAGTTGTTTTATTTTTTGAGTTAAAAATAAGATAGGGTGTAATCAGTGTGTTTGACTGGGTGTGTGTGATTACACTTTTTTTTCTAAGATGTCTAAAGACACAAAGGTCTCAGGCTTCAAGAAGTGTGATGCGTGCTGTCAGAAAATGTCTCTGACAGACGGTCACACTTCTTGTGTCTACTGCCTGGGACCTTTGCACCTGCAGGACTCCTGTGCTGTATGCCACGGCTTCAGTCCCAGGGTCCTGCAGGAAAGAAAGAACAAATTGATCCTAAGAGGTTTACTCAAGCCTGAGGATTCCCTTTCTGTCTCTGGGAAGCCCTCCAAGGCTTCTAGGTCCTCGGCTCCAGCTACTGAGCCGAGACCTAAAGCTGCTAAACCTCCGTCTACATCGGCTCCGGCTGGAGCCGATGAGTCTCAGTCTACAGTTTCTGTGGTTCCCTCGGCTCCGGCTGGAGCCGAGGTATTAGATTCCTTGTCGGCTCCGACCAGACCTTCGGAGCCGACATCTAGGAAGAGATCTAGGTCACCATCCCTTGGCTCCGTTCATTCGGCTCCAGCATCTCCTCTGCTGTCTGAACGGAGCCATAAATCTCACTCCTCTAGGTCATCGAGGCTGTCGGATCATGACCTTCAGAGGGTAGTGAGTCGACTTCTTAAGTCCGAGGCACTGGCCCAAATGCTTCAGAGCCCGACTCATCAGTCGATGCCTGCCCCTGTCCATCAATATGTTCCTCCTCCGACTCCGTTGAGCTCGGAGCCGGGTCGTTTCGGAACCGAGACTGTGGTAGCGTCGGAGCCGACACAATTGTCTTCGGCTCCACCGTCGGCTTTGATTTCTTCCTTGGAAGAATCTCGGCGCCGGACTTCCATCGTCGGCTCCGAGGGGGTGAGTGGCATCGGACCCTTGTCCGACCTCGCTCTCCCTCTCGGGGCTTCGGCGCTGGTAAGTTCGGCTCCGACATCGGCCTCGGAGCCATCATTGTCGGTGCCGAGGGAGGTTTTTAGCTTTTCGGAGCGGGGACCTCTGGCTCTGCCTGACAGGGGTGCGTTCGAGGTCATGCGGAGTGTGTTAGAACCTGGTTCTACCCCACAGTCGGCTCCGCTGCCCCCTCTTTGGTGCCCCAGGTCAAGTCGACTCACTCCCTCATCCCGGACCGCAGAGAGCCAGCTCCTCAGGAATCCCCGTGGGGATCTCATCCTCTTCCGAGGCCTCTCCTGTTTTGGCAGAAGAGCCCCTCGAAGAGAAAGTGTAAGAGGAAACACATAGACTCACCTGAGTCCGTCACCTCTGACACAGATTTAGAGGATTCCGAGGGTTCCCCCCGTTCCCCTTCTGAAGATGTCTCCTTTGCAGACATTCTGGAAATCCTTAAGCAGAGGGGAAATTGGCCAGCCCTCAACCCTTCGGAGGATGAATCTGTGTACCTTGAGGCGTTTGGCTCTCGTCCTTCCACCTCCTGGGTGTCTCCCCCCTTTGACCCCCTCATGCAGGTGGTAGCTAAAAAGGCATGGACGGCTCCTGATTCGGTGGACCCCACTCCCAGGAGACCCTCAAAATTCATAACGGCACCAGCAGATAAACAGTTTTTGACAAAAGGAGTTTCTGTGGATGCTATGGTGGTTGCTGCTGCCACTAAGAAGGAACTAGCTGATCCTTCAGTACCTGTCCATCCACCTAACAAGGAATCTAGGTCCATGGACAGGTACGGGAAGCGGATGTTCTCGTCAGCGACATTTGCAATGCGTTCGCTGAACTACCTATGCCATTTTACTCGTCTTCAAAGGGACTTGATCAAAGAAGCGAGTGACATGTTGAAGGATCCTACAGCTGCGGGTTTTCAAGATAAGATGAACACTCAGCTGGCTACCCTGAACTCCATAGCCAACTCCTCCATGCGCCTCCTTTCTTATGCGGCTGATGGAGCGAGCAGGGCCGCAGGGACAGGTGTGGCCTTACGTAGGCATGCCTGGATGCGGCTATGCAATTTATGGACCCTTTAAAACGTCTTTCACTAATTCCCCATTCGATGGATCATCTCTCTTTGGTCCTCAAGTGAAAGAAACCTTGACTAGGTGCGAGACTGATGGCAAGACTCTTTCTGCCGCCGGAGTCCGTTTTTCTACTCCTTCTAGGCCTTACCCCAAAGGCCAGAAAAGTGGGAAAATGTGGTTCCGTAAACAATCTCAAGGGACTTCGCCTGACGCCCAGAGTCGGTTCCCCGGCAGAGGGGGGAACAACAATGGTAGACGTCGCCCTAGAGGCAGGGGGGGTCCGCAGAACCAGGGCAATCGAGAAACTTTCTCCAATAAGCCCTTTCAGCATCCCTGAGGTGTTGCCCGACTGTCCACCTTCGGAGGCAGTCGGGGGAAGATTGTCACTGTACCCAGAAGCCTGGCTATCCCTAACTCGAGACAAGTGGGTACAGTCCATCATTTCCGAAGGCTATTCCATTCCCTTCGTTCGCATTCCAAACCGATCAAAAAAATCCCTTCCAGATGTTCCACCCGCTCAAAGGGATCTTGCAGGTTTGGAAATTTCAAAGCTGCTTGCAAAAAGAGCAATTCAGCCAGTTCCAGCAGACCAGCTAGGATCCGGAATCTACTCCAGGTTCTTTTTAGTTCCAAAGAAAACAGGGGACTGGAGACCAATTTTGGATCTCAGTATCTTGAACAAGTCGGTCAAGAAAACAAGTTTTCGGATGGTCACGCTGCAGTCCATCCTTCCCCTTTTGGGAAAAGGAAACTGGATGTGCTCTATAGACCTTCAGGATGCGTACTATCACATAAAAATGAACAGACGCTCCAGAAGATTCCTCCGCTTCAGGCTGGGAACCAGTCATTTTCAATTCAGGGCCCTGCCCTTTGGTCTCACCACTGCCCCCCGGGTGTTTACCAAATGCATGGCAGTGGTAGCTTCTCACCTGAGACGACAAGGATTCCAGGTGTTTCCATATTTGGACGACTGGCTCCTCACAGCTCCCACCAAGCATCTTCTTCTAATGGCCAGGGATTACACCTTTCGCATTTGTCAAAAGTTAGGCATTTCAATAAATTGCGAAAAGTCTGTTTTGTCGCCTTGTCGTACTATTACCTTTATAGGCGCAAATCTAGACACAGTCAACATGTCTGCGAGACTAACAGATCAGAGAATAACAGACATACACAAACTGGTCTCATTCCTCTTCAGCAACTACAGAATCAAAGCCAGGTTAGTTCTGAAAGTGTTGGGAATTATGGCGGCTGCCATACCTCTGCTTCCATTAGCCAGATTCCACATGAGAATCCTTCAATGGATGCTCTTTGCACAATGGTCATACCAGCAACTTCCGATGTCCCACACCATTATGATTATGCAGGCATGCAGAAATCATCTTCGGTGGTGGATGTCTTCCCCTCAGCTCTTTTTGGGAAGACCCTTTGTTCCTTCCCCTCCGGTTGCTACTCTGACAACGGATGCCTCCCTGATCGGGTGGGGGGGGCATTATCAGGGCAGGACTGTCCAGGGCACATGGCAACCAGACGAATGCCACTTGCACATAAATGTTCTGGAGATGAGAGCAGTGCTTTTAGTGTTGCAAGCCCTTCAAGACTCTCTTCCCTTGGGAACGATTGCAATCCAGACAGACAACATGTCTGTAGTGTGGTATATCAACAAACAAGGCGGAACCAGGTCCTACCCCCTGTGTCGAGAAGCACTCAGACTGTGGCAATGGGCGATTTCTTCTCAGCGGTTTCTGATAGCAACGCACATCCCCGGGAAGTCCAATCAAATCGCGGACAAGTTGAGCAGAGCTATCCTCATGCCTCACGAGTGGTCTCTGAAAGACTCTGTTGTGAGAGAAATTTTTCTCAAGTGGGGTCAGCCTTGCTGCGACCTTTTTGCTACTCCCCAAAACAGCAAGTGCAGAGATTATTTCACACTATTCCCTTTACCAGGCCAGCCCAGCAGAGACTCTCTAGTCCAACTTTGGCCCCGGGGACTTCTGTATGCATTTCCTCCCTTCCCACTAATCTCTCAAGTGATACAGAAAGCTATCGCTCAGAAGGCCTCGTTGATCCTCATTGCTCCTTACTGGCCTCGTCAGGTATGGTTCCCCTTTCTACATCATTTTCTATTGGAGCGACCTTGGCATCTGGACCTAGTTCCAGATCTTTTGATCCATCAGTCGGGTCAGTTTCATCGCTCCCTTCCCTCTCTGAACCTCACTGCTTGGTTCCTCCAGTTCCAACCTTAGCCAGGCTTCCTCAATTATCTCACTCTGTTCGAGATATTTTGATAGCTTCCCATAAATCTTCCACTCAAAAGATTTATTTGAGTAAGTGGAAACGCTTCACGTATTGGGCTCAAGGAAGGGACATAGATCCTTTCACTGCTTCCATCCAAATGGTCCTTGATTTTCTAGCTGAACTCTTCCATGCAGGTTCATCTCCTTCTACTCTTAAAGTTCAATTGGCAGCTATTTCTAACTTTCATGTGGGTATTTCAGAGTCTGCCATAATGTCCCACAAGCTTTGTAAAGCCTTTTTGAGAGGAGTTTTTCTACTCAGACCTCCTATAAGAAATCCTCCTCCTCCTTGGGACCTAAATTTAGTTCTTACTTCTTTGATTCTTTCCCCTTTCGAACCTGCAGCCTCCTGTTCCTTAAAATTGCTATCATGGAAGACTCTCTTTCTGGTAGCTATTACTTCAGCTAGAAGAATTTCAGAACTTCATGCACTCAGCTGTCGACCTCCTTATCTGTTGTTCCATAAGGACAGGGTATCCTTACGAACCAACCCGTCCTTTTTGCCCAAGGTAGCCTCGACGTCTAACCTAAATCAAAGCATTGACCTCCCTGTGTTTTTTCCAGAATATTCCAATAGGTCTGAACAAAAATTACACTGGCTAGATGTTCATCGTCAGTTAAGGTACTATTTGGATAGAACAAAACAATTCAGAAAATCTGACCAGCTGTTTGTCTCCTATGCAGAAGGCAGAAAGGGACTTTCAGTTTCAAAGGTATCATTATCTAGATGGCTAACATCTCTGATTTCCCTTGTTTATGAAATTGGACACCAAAAGCTGCCTAATAAACCTAAGGCCCATTCCACCAGAGCTTTGGCTACTTCTATAGCCTTCCAAGACAGACTGCCTATTGACACCATTTGTGCAGCGGCTACTTGGGCTACTCCTCACACTTTCATTTCTCATTATAAGTTGGATTTAGCTTCTAGACATAGAGCTAACTTTGGTTCCACTGTTCTCAGGAGTCTGTTCCGTTAGGCCACCCGGGACAAGGTGCTAGGGACGGCGGTCCCATCCAGCAAGAATGAAGGCGAGATAGACAACTTAACATATAGAAGTTATGTTCTTACCATAACGTTCCATGTTAGTTGTCTTCTTCTCGCCTTCTTAAGGCCCCACCCTCCTTCCCCCTGGCCTGGACAGACCTAGAGGAGTTGTGATTGTGACCTCTCTTTCTACCACCTCTTTTCTTAGGCATATGCTGTTGTGCATATTTCCTGGATCAGGATGTAGGTCTCCCTTCTTTCTCCCTGGTTTTTAGAGGTGGACTTTGTTTATAGTTATTCTGATACTATTATAAGCTGGGGTTAGCTTATAAACGAGATCTGAGGTAACTCACGCCTAGCATTGTGGGATATAAGGGGAGCCTCGAGCCGGTGGAACCAACTCTCGAGCTTTTAGAGTGGCAGTCGAGCCGAGGTCGGCTCCGAACCCATCCAGCAAGAAGAAGGCGAGAAGAAGACAACTAACATGGAACGTTATGGTAAGAACATAACTTCTATTTTACCTACTTGCTTATTGCTAAAAAATGAACACAAAGTAGAGGAAATGCAAGAGAAATCTAGAGAAGGCAGAAAGGCTACAACTGTGGGAAACTGACAGATTTGTATGTTGGGTTGGAAACAGAGTAAGAATAAAACGCCATGAGAAAATCCAAAGTCTGAAGCTGAATTGTTGAACTGTTTGGTCACACAGCCAAACTAAGATTCTTTATTGCCCGTAGGCATTTTTTTTTTTTTTTTTGCATGAAGTCACAGATATTTGTACAAGGCCAGAAGTGCCACAGGGATTCCTTATGCATATTTTAATAGGGCATTACAGACTGGGTATGTCTCTAATGTCTGAAAGCAGGCTGCTGTTGTCCAATTATACATGGAAAGACTTTCGACAGACTCCAGTAATAACAAACGTTGTGCAAGGTGATAGATATAATCATTATGGAACTTATTCAGATATATGCAGGAAATGTCATCCTTATTTTTCAAACACCCATTATTGAATTATCACTTGTCACAGGTGAGTTTACATTTATATAAAAGTAATCAAATTATATTAACATGACAAACATTATACTTCACATATATTGCTGTATATCTTTTAACCTAAGTAGTATTACATAAATTGTTCAATTCCTGCCTTTTTTTAAACAAGAAACATCTTTATTAAACCATCAGTTACTACATAGGCAGTCATACATTTATATAAATGAAAATAAACCACACCAACAATGTCCTAGTTGCAAGCAGTTTACATCACAAACCATACTGCGTTATAGTGAGGGATTTGTTCTGAGCTCAGTCTGTTAGGGTGAATGTTAAGCAGCATATAAGAGGTACTGATCAATTCTTAGAAACACTATGGTAGCTGCTTATTGTGGTAGACAGGTACTAGTGTGGTTCTTTTCTGTAATTTAGCATAAAGCAATTATGTAACTGTATAATAGATATTGAAGCCCTCTCATCTTGACAGTCATTCAGCTATTGCAAGGTGGTGGGTAAAGCTCTTTGCTACAGTTTAGCAAATCTGTTGAAATGGCAGAGATTGTATATACTTAGTTGCTCATACTTAATTGCTCTTTTCTTTGTCTGAAGACCTATCTCTGTGATACTTTGTTTCAAAACGGGGGTGGTGGTTCACAGTGACCAACCTTGCTTTACAGCTCTTTCTGATTTAGTACAATTTTCAAGGGTAGGTCTTGTATAAAATTTTAGAATGTGATCATCATCCTTGAAAAAGGGTCATCTTTCCATACAGCTTAACCCATTCAAGCTAAAAAGGGATCCTCCATACATAAACACAGAGTTCTAAAGATAAATGAAGGCGTAATTATTTCGGTCCAAAGTTGGTTACATGGTTGCCTGGAATATAAAAGAAAAGGAAGACTTCATTCTTAGCCGTCTCATGTCACCAATGGAGTCCCTCAAGGCTCAGTCTTGGGGCCTCTTCTTTTTCTCAGAGGTCATAACTGACTCTGTTGTCTGTTTTGTATAACTCAGAATTTGGAAGTATTGTTTTTAACCCTCATGTAACACCACATTCCTTCAGATAGCACTTAATATTACATACAAAAGGTGATTAGAAATGACCGTGCCAACAGCGTCAAAACATGAAACATTCTGTCATTTGGCAAGAATAAAAAAAAAAAAAAAAGAAAAAAAAAAAGTTGTACACTATTGATGGACAGCTACTAGTTTAGCAACTAGTAATATACCCTGGTGTCCTTGTAAATGATAACATTTCATTTGGTATCCTTGGCTACTACCATTTGTATTGCAGACATAGTTGCCCAACCAATCCTTCATGTATTAAGAGCCATGCCAGAGAGGTAGTTGCTCCCTTTGTTCAGCAGAAAGGTGACTGTTACTTTTTCAACAGCTTTTATCCGACCAGATATATAATAATATACCATGTTCTGCAGCATACTTGCATGGTTCTCCTTGAGAAGTTCAATTACTTGAAATGCAGAAGGTCAAGCTGAAATCTTCAAAATGTGTAAGATCAAACCAGCAAAAAAGAAACTGAGTAGCATTTTTTTTTTTTTGCTGGGACTTGGACTGTGGAAGATTGTGGTTCAGCGAGGATGAAGGTGTTGGTCCTTTCCCTACTGTGGCGTGATGTCATAGTTGGAATATATGTAAATAGAAGGGACTGTTGGGGGCTTGGGGGGACCCCAAGCTTAAGCAGTATTGAAGTTAGTATGTTTAGAGAAACAAGGGGAGTTTGTAGGGCAGGGCACCCAGCACAACTTCTGTAAAAAATAATTTTAGTAATATATATTGGTAAAAGCCCACTTTTTGTGTTGACTTTTTTGTGTCAACATTGAGTAGTATTTTTTTTTTCTGTTTTTGTATTACTCATCACCTCAGGGTGGCTAGCATGAAATGAGAACTGTCATTTCCTAATACCGCCTGGTTGTTGCAGCACACATTCTTAGTAGCTGGGGTGTTTGTAAGATGGCAGCAGCCTCTGGAAACCAACATTTTTTATTAGGTCATCTTGTAGACCTTATGTGGGAAGTGCATTGATCATGGGGTTATTAAGGTTAATTTGTCGCTAGATAATTCTGCCAAACTGAAATCTAAACCAATGCACAGAAGGTTAATTACAGATTATATGGAAGCAAAACAGTCACTATGTAAAACTAACTGGAGTGAGGTATTCAGTGGAAAAACTGCAGATGGAATCTGGAAAGCTTTGAAAGAGAAATTGAGTGTAAAAAGTCAAAAAAAGTTTAACATCAGGATCTTGGCATAAAACATCAGGGGGCTCTATCTCCATAAGAACAAGATATCTAATTAAGGTTCGAGACAAAAAATATAAGAAATGGAAGAGAGGTCAAACTACAACTTTGAAAACTGAAATAAGCTGGACAAACAGATTAAGCATAGTGTGAGACAAGATAAAGAAAAATTTGAAGAAAATGTATATAAAGCTATTGAGCATAATAGGAAACCTTTTTATAGATACATAAGATGTGGAAGGAGTAAAAACACCCACACTGATAAAATGTGTGCAGATTCTAAAATTTGTTCTCAGACACAGCAGATTATAGTTATATTTACAAAATCTTATGCAAAGCAGTTTGGCTCCACAAAAGGTGTGATGAGTTGTCCTAGTGACATCCAGGTAACACCAGATACTGGAATCAGATTATATCAAAAAAGAACTGTACAAACTGGATCCAGACGAAGCACAGGGAGGAGATGGAATTAGTAATAATGACCTGAGAACACTTCAGGAAGAACTTACACTACCATTATATTTATTATTCACTAGGTCATATAAATATGGGGAGGTTCCTCAAGATTGGAGATGTGCGCATATTAAACCTATCTTTAAGGAAAAGGGGAGTAGGACAAACCAAGAATCATATAGACCCTTAAGTCTACTTTCATGTTGTGGAAAATTAATGGAGAGGGTAACATTGGATAACTTATTGTCAGAGCTGGATAGGTTGGGGCTAGAAACCATATATCAGCATGCAGATGTTGAAAATAAATCTATTACCACCTGTAACATGATGTTCTATAACAATATAGTAACAGCTATGAATGAAAAAATATGCTGTGATGTAATTTATATAGGCTAAACTTCAGCATTTGACAGGGTCATACACAAAACACTGATCAGTAAATTAGAACAACTAGGTATTGATGTACTCTTGATAAGATGGATAGCTGCATTGTTTACAAATAGGACATAGCAAGTGTCATACAGCAACTGGCCAGGTGAAATTTTTGGTTACAGTCGGGGTGTCCCACAGGGCTTGGTACAAGGCCCTTACTTATTTAGATTGCATCTTTCAGACCTAACCTTTTCATCTGAGATGTTCTACAGTTTATACGCAGACAACCTGAAATTAGGTAAACTGATTACAAGTGTTACAGATAAGGTCTGCAAAATAGCTTGACTAAACTGACCATATGGACACAGGAGAATAATATCATGATAAATACATCAGAAACTAAGCATATGAGATTTGGGAGACATAAACTGAAAGGGGAATATTTTTTTTTCCATAATAAATCTTTATTGTTATATTATTTTCATACACAATTAAAAACAAACACAACATTTTTAGTGAAAAATACAAAACAAAAGACTAACTAATATCACTGACCATCACACCAAACAAATATACAATATTTACAAGAATGCTTCCATGTAAAACATTAAGAATAGAGGAAAAACAAAAAGTAATTAATAACATTTCCAGTAATATATAGTTGAAATACAAAATTCTCTCCAAACAAATAAATAAATGTGGATACCTTCAAGTTAAAAGTATTATGCTAATATAATATTAAATATCTGTTTCCAAATTTTTGGGTTATTAATATTTTTATTATGCGGACTTAAAAGTAGTTTATGAGCTAATATATGCCTTGTTGCCAAAACTCTAAAGTTTTCCCAAGATGTTTTATATGGGTCTAACCAATTAGTGGCTATATAAAGCTTCATTAATAGAAAAATATTAATATATATAGTACTTTGTGATCTAGGGAGTTCTTTCGGGGGAATATGTAAAATCGTAAATTTCTATGACAACGTTGTACTTTGGTAACCCATCTTCTGAAGTTGAATCTTAAGGGAATTCCAAAGCTTATATATGCATTTACAGCTCCAGAACATATGAAGAAGATAAGCCGGTTGATTTTTACAATATGGACAAGTTGGAGAGTTTTTAGAATTAAATTTATGCAGGGTAAGGTGTGTATAATATGCATTATTCCATATCATCAACTGGGTATACATCAATTTTTGAAGAGAAGTAGATTTGATAGTCAAGTCAATTGCTTTTAACATATTACTTTTGTCTGTCACTAAAATTTTCTCTTCCCAATAGTTTGATAACAAAATTTTATCATGAAATTTAAATTCTTTAATTAATTTATTTGTTGATGTTATATATTTAATATCCTGTTGGAGGGCTTGCCACAAATCAGAGCATTTATTCACATTCTCATCTTCAGGTTTAAAATTTATAAAGTAGCTCATAGCAAGTTCTCTAATTTGTCTCAAAATAACAAGATAATTTTTAGGTAGGTTAAATTCTAGTCTTATTTGATTGGCCGACCGGTCAAGATATTTATATATATATATATATATATATATATATATCAATCAAGTTAAATTAACTATTAGTGGAAACTTTTTAAGATCAATTAATTGATTGTTTAATTTTAAATTAGGATTCCTATAAAAGGGTTGAAAAACCATCATATGCTGAACCAGATCCAAAGATTGAAATAAATCTTGTATAGATAATATGTTTGTTTTAATGTGTTCAGTAATCCCTTAAATTTTCAAAGTATCTTTACCTAAAAAGGGTATTGATTTAGGATTAATATTTAACTTTAAAATATATTTATAATTCAAAATCACCCAAGTTGGTGTCCACTTCGTACTAGTTTTATCATAGTTGGCAATTCTTAGAAATCTATTAGAGTTCATGATTAGGTAATACAATTCAAAATTAGGCAACTCCAGTCCTCCTTTATTTTTTTGGGTCATTAATTTATCATAAGATATCCTGTTTTTTTTGGGTTCCCAAATGAATTTAGCCAATTCTTTATGAATTTGTTTAAAAAATCTCTTTGAAAGTATTAATTGGGCTGACTTAAAATATAAAGTAATCGTGGTAACGCATTCATTTTAACAATTGAAACTTTTGCTAGTACTGGCAGTCGTAAATTTTTCCACCTCCCAAAATCAGAAATTATTTGGTTCCAAATTGTTTTAATGTTATTATTGTAGAAGTCTTTATTATCTGTAGAAAACTCAATACCCAAGTATTTAATCTTTTCTTTAAATGTTACCTGCCCAACCAAAGGCAATAACGAAAAAGGTTTAGGTGTCTTTAAAGGAAAAATATTGTTTTTTTCCAAGTTAATTTTGTAGTTAGAGATTTCTGAAAAATCATTAACAGCCTTCAATAATTTATCAGCGTCAGATATTGGAGATGCACAATAAATGTCAAGGTCATCCGCAAAAGCTGCCATTAAAATTTTGGTTCCATAAATTATTTGGACATTATGATAGACGTTCTGCTTAATATATAAGAACAGAGGTTCAAGATAAAGATTACATAGTAAAGGGGACAAAGGGCAGCCCTGGCATGTTCCAGTCTTAATCTGTATTCTTTTGGAGAGGCTTCTATTAATGTACAGTGTAGTATAGGGATTACTATATAATATTTGTAACATTTGAACAAATTCATGGGATATATTAAAATAAGGTAAAAGAGCAAACAACAAATTTGTATCAACTCTGTCAAAGGCCTTATGTGTATCAATTATAAGGGCATAGACATTAAGATTATTTTGTTTAGCATGCGTTATCATAGTATGTAATGTAAGTGTATTATCACTGGTTTGTCTACCTGCCATAAATTCAGCCTGTTCTTTGGATATTATATGAGTCATGGTTTTCTTCAGTCTAGATGCTATAATAGAGGTTAGAATTTTCATGTCTACATTCATTAATGATATCAGTCTATAATTATCGGGGTTTTGAGTATCTGAATTGGCTTTATGTATAAAAATTAGTTTTTGAAGCGTTAAGATGAGGATCATTAATAGTATTCCTAATTATGTAGTTAAATATAACTGAAAGTATCTTACCAAAAATATCAGCAAACCTTTTATGAAACTCCACTGTCAACCCATCAGGACCTGGTGATTTGTGTGATGTCATATGTTGGATTGTATATACTATGTCTTCTTCAAATATCAGTTTAACTAAATCATTTTGAATATCCTGTCCTATTTTTGGAAACTTAATTGATTGTAAAAATTGTTCATAAATTCTATGCGAGGACATATCCTTTTGCCCATCATAACTTTTTGTATATATTTTCTCAAAGATACTAATAAATATCCTCTGTTTTAGAATATATTTTATTATTAAATTGTATTTCCGAAATTTGTAGTGTTGTTTTTGATTGATTAATGATCCTAGCCAATGCTCTCAATGGTGTTTGAACGTGATTAGCATACCTCGCTAACATCTTATATTCTTGGAAAGTTAATCTACTATTTTGTATTAAGAAGAGATCCTTTTGACATTTAAATAGTTCTTTCTCTGTTTGTTCATTAAAATTCCGAGTCAGTTCTTGATCCAATAATTTAATTTTCGTTTCCAAGTTTTGAATATCTTTATTTAGTATTTTTTTATAATAAGAGACTTTTTGCAAAAGGATCCCTCTTATTTGTGTTTTAACTGTTGCCCATTCAATATCTGGGCATATTGTTGTTTCTTTAGGCTAACCAGTAAGTCTTTAAGGTACTTTGTAATTTCCTGTATTATTTCTTCCTTATTCAGCAGATTTGGGTTAAGAGACCAATTATAGCCTCTTTGCCGCAAGGTATCTTTTTTCTCTTTAGCAAAACTCAGCGAAATTTTCGAGTGATCTGATAAATACCGTGCATGTATAACAACTATAGGTTCGAAATTAATCAAATTTCTTGAAATCAGGAAGAAATCTATTCTGGACCACATTTTATGACATGGGGAATAAAATGTAAAATTATTTGTACTATTAACATTGTTTAAATAGTGAAAAGGGTCATATAGTTGAAAGTCTTCTTTAATATCATTCAGTGCTAATACAGCATGCTTATTAAATGCTTTGTGTGGACAAGATCTATCCAACTTCGGATTTTGGTAAGCATTCCAATCACCTCCAACAATTACATAGTATCTATCAAATTGTGTTAAAATTGAATACAGTGATATGAATATTTGTTGATCATTACAGGGCGCATAAATCTTTAAAAGTAAAATAGGTTTGTCAAATAAAGTAGATGCCAGAATAACGTAGCACCATCGCCCATTTTTATCTGTGTTAGAATCTAAAATGTTGTCCTTATATTGATCTTTAATAATTATAGCTAGCCCAACACTATTTGACTTACCTTCCGATGCTACTACTTCTCTGATCCACTTCTTTTTTTTTTTTTTATATCAACCCATTGATCATTCATTAAATGCGTTTCTTGCAGTAAAATAAACCACGCCTTAGCCTGCAACAGTACATGTAACAATAGTTTCCTCTTCTTTAAGCTCTGGAGCCCTTTAACATTTCATGAATCTAATTCCCACATTTCCAAGGTTGACTGTACAATGAAGGTTTTGGAGAGGTTTTGGATAGAAAAGATTAAAGAAAAATAAAGTATATTCAAAACCATATATGGTCTGGAAGCAATCCATATATCCCGTCCTAAACCAGTGCTTACCCACTCTAACCCCAGACCAGGACATATATAGGCCTTGTGTAACATAGAATAACAGAAGGTTTAAGAAAAGAAACAAATAGGAAAACATCACATTATAAAATTTCAAACATGTTCCATAGTTAAGACCTATATAATCTAACTTAACTACGACAAAGCCTAAACTAAACATTCCCTAACAAGCACTGCATTGATCTTCATCTCCTTAGTTAACTATATTTAAGCAAGTCAAATTAAAAATACAATATTACAGTACATATAAAATAAATATAAATTGAAAAAAGGAAGTTTTAGTATTTGGATTAGCTATCTATAGATAAACCGCATGCATTGAGACAAAAAAAAAAAAAAAAAACATACTAAAATATAACCCTATGTTAAAATAAATATACAGCTAAATACAGATATCCCTGATTATGAACCCACACTATCATAGTTTTACACTAAAGCAAACTACTAATTAACTAATATAATATGAATTATCACCTTTACACAGTACATTATGAACTATAATGACAAGTATATTTATACAAACATTACTAAATCCCTGCACCCTCTCTAAATAATATAACTACAAAATTCTACATAAACATGTATAAGAGAAACAAATAAAATATTCCTATGTGCTTACTTTACCATACAACAGTGTTATTTTAAAGTTAAATGAGTAAAAAGATGTTTAAAACAGTTCCCTTTGGTTTCCCAAGCCTGGAAACCCTGTAAAATATTCGTGATGGGGGATCACTTTTACAGACGGACTCCCGGAAGTGTCACAGCGAAATCTGCACCCACGACAGCATTTTAGGCACTTCCTGTCTTCCTCCTCGTCGAAAACACTTTGTAGAAGCCATAAAATTATGGGAAACTAATGCAGGTAATCAAGGTAAGCAAAAACAAACAGTTTTATTACTCTGGAAGAGGCCTAAAGCTTTACAAATGCAAACAAAGGATTATCCAGTCCTGGAAGCACAGTAAACAATGGATCCGACCTCAGCAGCATGCCAGTCTCAATGAAAGTTCAATTCAAGTCTGTGATACAGGTAAAGCCTTGAAAACTTTAAGAAACAGATTTCTTGCCTCATTTTTAGTGGAAATAGCATGTTTAGTCCCATCCATTGTAAATATAAGCATATGTGGGTATTTCATTTGAAACTTAATTTGTTTATCAATAAGAAATTTACAGTATGGAGACAAAGACTGTCGAGCTTGTCTTACCTGTATGGGTAAATCCTGTGTCAGAGATATTTTATTATTTTTCTACATGATATAGCCTCCAGTTTGTTTTACAGTAGTAAGTATTCTGCTTACATCTTGATAGTTAAGCATTTTAACATATACAGGTCTAAGAAAGTTAGATGCTTGTGACTCTCTCAAAGCTCTGTGCGCTCTTTCAATAATAATTTGTTTCACCCCATCAGTGTCATTTAGAAGCACTTCAAATATTTGTAATATGGATGGAATTAATTCATTATACTGAATAGATTCTGGAATCCCTCTGAGAATAATGTTGTTTCTCCTGGATCTTGCTTCTAAGTCCGTAAGCTTGTTTTGCATAGCCTGTATATCCACATCATGTAGATTAGTTTTTTTTTTCAAGTAAAGTTAATTTATCCTCATTTTCAGAAATTTGAGCTTTCGTCTTGTCCATTCTCTCCAGCAACTGAGTACATGAGTTTCCAAATGTTTGTATGTGACAAGTCAGTTCTTTCAGAGCATCTTGTATGGGTAGCAGAGCATTTCTGATATCGTCCATGTTTAATGGTTGTTCAGATTTAGATTTGGTCCCTGGTTTCTGTTGTTCCTGTATTTTAGTAATTTTTTGTCTTTTAGAAATCACATCCTTTTCAGGTGACTGTAATTCTGAAAGTTTTGTTTTAGTAGTGGGTTGTATCCTTGTTTTTTTCCTCTTTTGACATCATATTTGAACACAAAGACTTGCAGTTTAGAAAGCACACGGTTCCTTTGTTTACTTCTCTGTGCAGAGCCAGCTAATCTGTTGTAATCCAGTGAAATATATTCCTTTTTTCCGGTTTTTCTTCTTAGTACTGGATAGTTAAGTGTAGTTGAAGTTATTTTATCGAAGATTTGATGTTAAAAGCTTTATATTATCCACTCAGGGTTTAGATTTCCTCAGGTTAAGTAGAGAGCTGCAGTTCAGCAGTGCTTATAGAACAGCAGCCATCTTTGAATCCTGAAAGGAGAATATTTAATGCAACACACAGTAACTGAAACTGTAGGCTCATTTAAGGACCTGGGCATAGGGATAGATTCAGCTATGAGTTTTTCTAATCATATCAGCCAATTTGGTTAATGTTAGTTCTAGAACTGTAGGTTGTATAAAAAGATATCTGCAAGTAGCAGCAAAAGTTATAGCCTATCCTATTTCTATCCTAATAAATAGGACCATAACTGAAGCAACCATCCCATCTATCTGGAAAATCTTCCATGGTATCCCATTACATAAAGGTGGTAACTCAACTAAACTCTCAAATTTCCATCCAATAGCCTTACTCTCTCCTTTAGCAAAAATTATGGAAAAATACACCCACCAACAACCACTAAACCACCTACTCCAAAATAACTTACTAGATAACTGTCATCATGGCTTTAGGCCATTCCACAGCACCACTTCTGCTCTCTTATCCTTTTCTGACTGCATTAACAAAAATCATAACAGCAGTACTCTATCTTCTGCACTCTTTATCGACCTCTCAAAAGCCTTCGATACGATAAACGCCAGCTACTTATGACTGTACTTAAATCCCACTCACTAGATACACAGGCATTACAATAGTTTAAATCCTACTTAGAAAATAGGCAACAGGCTGTCCTCTGGGATAATAATCTGTCCACCCACTTTCCTATTACCCTTGGTGTCCCTCAAGGCTCTATATTGGGCCTTCTACTATTCTCAGTTTTTATCAACGATCTAAATGTAAAACTTTCTCAAGCTACCTGCATACAGTATGCAGTTGACTCCACATTAATATGCTCCACTACTTCTTCGTCTGAACTGCAGTTTCTCACCCAAAAAATGTTTAATATAGTAGAAAGCTGGTTCCTACAGCGCTGCCTCCTCCTGAACCCCACAAAAAACAAAATTATTGCTCTTCACTCCTACACAAAAGTCCTCCCCAATAGACTTCACAGTCATGTCTAGTAATGGCACTGTCATATCTCCTGACCCACCCACCAATAATAGACCACAACCTTAACTTTGACACTCACATCAACACTACAATAAAATCAGTTAACAGAAAACTAGGCTCCCTGTACAAGATTAAACCCTTCCCTACTCCAGTAGCTAGAAATACTACTGCCCACACCCATCTTATCTCTACTCTCTTCTATGCCTCACCTATTTATACTAATCTGTCAAAAAACAACCTCAACAAACTGGCAACCGCCCATAAAATTGCCAGATTTGCCACTGGCTCCCCATTTAGAATCTACCACTGCCATAATCTAAAACAGTTAGGATGGCTGGAGCTGTATAATCAGCTTATATTTCACCAACTTATTATGCTCACAAGACCCTTTACCATCTTAGCAATACTCCAATACTTACTAGCCTTATCACCCCCTACAAAAATCTTACAACCCTTCGCTCAGCAAATAAATTTCTTGTATCCATGCACAAATCCAACAATAAGGCTGGGGCTTCACTGTTCTCCAACACTGTGGGGAAAACCTGGAACCTACTTCCCACTGAACTCTCATCTCTTTCTTCAATGTTGCTTTTCAAAAAGTAATTTAAAGTATACCTTAGAACTCACTGGCTATGCCCGTGTACTAAAAATCCCCTCCTTGCTATGTGGACTGTATACTTACACTTTTGCTGCATTAAGTCTAGCTCTTTCATAAACCACAGAGAGTATGATCTGTTAAGCTAAACTAAAGTCTGTATGAACTTAGTCTTTTTAAGGAACCACCCGAGTATGAAATTGTATACCAAACTATCAACTTTATGAACATCTCTTACTTATAAATCTATTTTTCTTTGTAAAATATGTTTAGTAAGATTACTAAGTTGCTGTGTAAACAATTGCATTCTAGTCTTAAATTTGTGCTGTACCTGAAGTTGCTATTACCTGTATAGTGGAGCTTATCTCCCCAGTCCTCTACTGAAAATGGACATATATCCAGTTGGACTAGCCCGGTTAACAAATGTAAAATAAAAATAAATTTATAAAGTCTAGGAAATTAAAAGTAATGAAGCCAATGTTTGTTAGTTGCATTAGACCCAAACTTGAGTATGGAATAACAATATGGAAAACCTGTATGAAGACAAGCATGAGTAAACTGGAAGGAGTACAGCGGAAATATACCAAGGGCATCCATGGATGTGAAAGTCTAAGTTATTATGAAAGACTAAGATATCTGAACTTGTACAGTCTCTCTTACAGATATCCAAGAGGAGATCTTATTCAGGTATATAGGGCTTTTAGGGACAACTGCCTCTAGGAATGTTTGGGGTTATCAAAAAGAACTAGAGAATCATCAGTCAACCAGTGTAGAAGATTCTGTAAGAATGAGAAGTGTACTAATTGGTTCTCTGATGAGATGGAACAGACTACCAAATTACTTTAAAGTAATCACTACTTTAGATATTTTTAATAACAGCCTGGAAATTGTTATGGGAACAAGTGTTTTGGTATATTGGCAAGCTAGAAGGGCATTTATGCCCGTGCTTGAAACATTGTATGTATTGTATGCATGCATATGTAAGTGCTGCCTTCATGTTCCTAAAGTTGAAAATTGTCACTTAAGACATTGGTAAATATACTTTAACAGAAAAGAAGAAAACGCATTATACTAACATTTTTTTTATTTAAGTACACTATACAGCACATATCTTTTTTTCTTTCTTTCTTTATAACTGTCATCAAACATTACATAAATTACTCAATTCCTGCCTTCTGTTCTTTCCTCCTGAACATTAATGTGTATGTACTGTTCCTATAATTTCCATTTATTTTATGTAATTTGTTCCTTCCCTTTTCTAAAAATCCCTGTTCAGTTATTTTCTCTCTCTTTTGTAATATTCAGTACTTCAAGTGCAGTTGATTAAGACTTTGATTTCCATTTTCTAGTAATTGCTTTTTTTTGGCTGCCAGCAGAAGTAGACTTCACAAAGCCTTACTATGTCTAGGCAGTTCAGGTCCTGTCTCTTAGTTAAAAAGAATAATTTCCAGAGTCACAGCCAGTGTTTCTGACAGAGTATTCTGTAGGGACTTTAACTCATTACACTCCCAAAACATGTTCCCAGTTATCTGTTTCTTTCTCATCACACCTCCAGCATTTGCTGTCTACATGGGGAAAAATTATTTGAAGTCTGCTTGGGGTATAAAAAACCTTTGTAAACACTTCAAGCAGAAATCCTAAACCTTCTGGATTTTGCTGTACTTAGGAGCAGTGCATATGTCCTCACATTGTTCCTGTGTAAATTGCTTTTCCAGTTTCTCTTCACAATTTTTTTTAACCTATGATTGACTCTTATACTTATCTTGGAGTATTTTGTAGCCCTACTAATTACTTTTTTAACAGGAGATTCTGTGTTAGATTCAACTAAAAACTCTACCAGCACAGGTCTTTCTTTCACTTAGGATTCTCATATTCCTTTCTCTTTGCTTGTAATTTGATATCAGACCCTGGTAGGGAATGCGGTCTGTAGCTTGCAGTCCAAATGTCTTCTTGGCTTCTTCACACACTATTACTTTCCCTCTGTAGTTATTTGCTCCCAATAGCTTGGTTCCTTTGCCAGTTTTCTCTGGTAAATCTCAGCCCCCTCTTGCTTATTTTCTGTACTCCTTCTAGCAGTCACCCTTGTCGGCAAAATCTCCTGTCTCTAATTCTTAGTATACTTTCTGCTACTTTATAAATATAATATTTTGTATGGTTTACTAGCCAGTCACTGAATTTTAGCCAGAATCACAATTGGCTGCTGTTTCTTGTTTTCAGACTGGGAAAGCTGAAGTTAAGCTGTTGATCAGTGTGCAGCCATCTTGGAAGTCTTTCCTGAAGTTGGATTTGATCTAGTTTCTGTGGACAAATGACTACATGCTGTGATAATTATAATGTTGGTAGTCTTAATTTGATGATAGAACAAAGAAGGGTTTCCTTAGCTGGATATCACTTAAGAAACACGGTTTGTGAATGGTTCCCTACAGAGACTGTGATTATAAATCTGTTAATGTAATGTTGCTTGAAAGTCTGGGAGGTTGACCTTCTGTATGAAGCCACCCGTCTGCAATCTACTTCGAAAATATATGTCTAAAACGTCAATCCCAAAACCTGATCGAAGCTGTCAAATCAAACAACCACTGGGGTGACTCTTCATATTCTGTTCATGTAGCCAGACTGTGGAATTCCATTCCCTCAGACCTAAGACATGAGTGTAAACATACCTCTCCCTCTTTTATCCACTGTGTTGTCATCATTCTTAACCTTATATTTAACTGTTGCCTTACACATCAATGTAGTTATTTGTAGTCTTCATTACTGATGATTTGAATTCATGTACCTCTGTATTTTGTAATTGATTTATATGCGCATTCAAAAGTGTCCATATACGGTTGATGTTTTTGTTACTTCTGTTGTATAACTGTGGAGTTTTTCTCCACAATCCTTTGCTGAAAGTGGGTTTTTAGCTTTGTCTGATTATTCACGATCAACCAATGGCAATCAATAAAAACTAAATAATTTGTCTTTCTGTCCCAGCATTACCTCTGTCATCTTCCCCTCCTCATAGGTTGGTACCAGGCTATTGTCCCTAGGGCATATATAAGCCTAGTCGGTACCCTGGCTTTTGCCACCCAAGAAAATAATTTTCCTGTGCCCCTGTCAAGGAGAGCCATAGAAGTGATCCCCAGGGTGAATTTTCTATCGCCCATCCAATCATCAAGATTTTTCTTGAAGAGTGCTAATGAGGAGCTTTGTTTGATATAGATAGGTAGTTTGTTCCAGAGTATGGGAAGCATCTGGGACAGGAATTTATCCTTCCAGCAAGTTCTGTTTATTGTGGTGACAAGGTTTAGGTCCCTAGAGCGTTTAGCTCTGAGGGATTGGGATTTCTTTAAGTGGAGCATGTCCAACAGCTCTGGGTTTGACATAGCTTTGTATGTTAGGCAGAGATCGCCTCTGAGTAGGCGATATGTGACAGAGTAAAGCTGGAGTTTTTTGAGACGGTCTGCATAGGGCATCTGTTTGAGGCCAGTAATCCTCTTTGTGAGGTATTTCTGTGGCCTTTCTAGTTGTTGTAGATGTCTTGTGAGGTACATAGCAAAAGGGGCGTTGTACTCTATAATGAGTCTAATGAGTGATGAGTAGAGGGGAACAATGACCTCTTTTTTCCTGGATGAAAAACCTTTTGTGATGAGGTGTGCCACGTAGAAGGATTTAGTGATTACTGTGGCCATTTGATTATCAAAGGAGAAACTACTGTCCACCTTTGTCCCAAGGTCTCATCACACTTTCGGTGTCAAGTAGACTACCGCCTATGTGGTAGTTCATTGGTACAGAGTTTTTACCAAAAGGGATGATAATGCACTTTTTGGCATTGAGCTTGAGGCCATGGCTTTGACACCAGGCATCTGTCTCAGTGAGGTTCTTTTGTAGGATGTCCACATCGTTAGGAGTTTTGATTATGGCTCCTAGTTTGCAGTCATCTGTGTACCTTGTTAGCCAAAGACCTTCTGCGTTAGCCTGTACTTCAGGGAAGTAGATACCATACAGGAGAGGGCCTAGGACTGAACCCTGTGGTACTCCACTTGTCACTGGTCTGAAGTTGGATTTAGTCTGCTACTTTTACAGTGTGGGTTCTGTCAGTGAGCCAGTTGGCAACCCATCTTGTGACATAGGGATTTATACCAGTGTAGTGAGTTTATCTATAATTCCAGTGTGGGGGATGGTGTCGAAAGCCTTGGCGAGATCTAGATTGGCTGTGTGATCCACCTTATCCTCATCTACAGCTTTGATGACTGCTTCAAATAAGTCTGTCAGGTTTAGGAGACATGATCTGCCTTTTACAAACCCGAACTGGGTGGGGTCCAGAGTTTGGAGATTACCAATGTCTTTGTTTATAATTTCCATGCCCTTGCAGACCAGGCTCGTCAGGCTAATGGAGCGGTAGTTCCTGGGTTCCATGGTGACTCCCCCTTTGTGGAATGGGATAACCATCGCTATGCAGCCATTCAGTGGGCACAAAGCCTGAGGTGAGGCTATGATTGAACATGGTACTTAGGTGAGGTGCCAGTTCGTTCTGTAGTTAGTGTAGAATGCAGGCTGGAATGTTGTCTGGTCCCATGGATGCTGTGTTCTTGGCTTTGGAGAGTTTTTTTTTTACCTGTGCAGCCGTGATTACAGGAAATTTGCATTCTTCCGGTATGGAGAAGGGCCCTTTGGGGGGTGGGGGGGGGGGGTAAAGTTAGCACTGAACCTATCTGCCAGGATGTTGGCAATATCTGTTGGTTCTGTGTATTTAGTGTCATTATGCTGCAACTCCGAGTTGGTCTGAGTGTTGCCATTGAGATTCTTGACATAGCTATAAAATGCTTTGTGGTTGTCCTTAGAATCCATGGCGATTTTGTTTTCGTAACTAGCTTTGGAGGATTTTATGAGGGATCTCGGTTTCTTACTGAGGCTGACCAGGGAGTTCCTCCAATCATGGGATTTTACTTTTTTTTTTTTTTTTTTTTTTTTTTTTTGCAACAGTTTCTTTCTTCTGTTGTAGAGTTTGTTTATGGCAGGGGACCACCAGATTGGCTTCCTTTTATTAGAGGATCGCATCTTGGTTCTGTTAGGGATAGCATAATCCATGCACTTGTGTAGGATTCAGCAGTCGTAGCTTTATTGTCCATCTGCATGAGTGTTGTGAAGTTTGCCACTTCTGTCTTAAGAAGCGTGAAGTTGGCTTTGGAGAAATTTTTTATGGTGGTTTCCCTAACGGGGGTAGGGGTGGGATGTGGATGTCTAGGGTGATTAGCTTGTGGTCGGATCAGACAAACGAGGAATTAACTTCTGGTGTGGAACACTGGTCGATGACCAGGTCTAGGATATTGCTGCCATTGGTGGGAGTGTGGATAAGTTGATCCAAGGCGTTGGAATTTATGAATTCCAGAAAACGTTGAGAAAAAGAGTTATTAGTACATGAGTAGTTTCCCCAGTTAATGGTGGGGTAGTTGAAATCACCCATTATTAGTTTGTTGGATTGTACCCTAATATTTTCCAGTGTATCAAGAAATGAGGAGTGGGAATCCTGGGGCATGGTGGGGGAACTGTAGCAAGCTACAATTTGCATTGCGGTCTTGCCCAAAGTTAGTTGCACTTGGATAATCTCGGATGCATTATGCTGAGCAACTAGCCTGGAGGTGTGGATATCCTTAATGAATATGGACACACCTCTGCCTTTAGTGTTTCGATCCAGGTTAGGTGGCCGAAAGTTATGGTATGAATTATAGCCTGGTACTGGGGTGCTCTCTGGAGCCTTGAACCAGGTCTCTTGTCACTGCACAGATGTCGATGTTCTCCATTTTAAGGAGTGCCTCGAGTGAGTGCATTTTGAGGTTTAGACTTCTAGCATTGAGTAACAATACCCTCATATTTTGCTTGCTTGGACCTGTTACGGTGGTGAATTTGTCATTTGAGCCTTGCCTAAAAAAGGCACTATAGGGGTGGCAAGGCCCTTACCCAGTATCCGGAATCCCAAGGGTGACAGATGCAGGCCATCTCTGGCAAAGCATCGTGGTCTGTCGAACATGTCATCCCAGGCAGACAGATACTGGACCCCTTAGAATGACACCAGAAGCTTAGCCAATTGTTGAAGTCAATCTTTTTGTCCTTGTACTGTGATATCATTCTGGGTGATGGCAGGATGCTACTCAGGGCTAGGGTCATACCTGCCTGGGCTACAAGATCGGAGAGCTCCTCCATGTCTCTCTTCATGTAGTCCAGGGAGGTACGTCTCAGGTCATTCACACCAACATGGACAATGACAGAGTCATATTTGTACTTGTTGTGGAGTGACCTGAGCGCATGCATCATGTGGCAGATCCTGGCACCCGACAGGCAGCTGTGACAGTAACTTTCTCCTTGTTTAGCCTTGAGAGTGGAGCATCAGTGTGCCTGACTATAGAGTCACCTATGACTAGAGTGTTGGGTACGTTGTTGTGCCTTATGGGCTGTGGTTGAGTGGCGCACTGAGTTTGTGGGCTGTGTCATTTGGGTTGTGTTGGGGGTGTGGAGGTTGCTTGCGTTTCTGCCTTGGAGGTCTCTGTTGCTTGGGCAGATTTTTATTGAGAGCCTCTGTGAATGTAAGTGTGCATTTTGTTTTTCTGTGTGTGTGTTTTGGTGGTGTAGGATTTGAGGGACTATGTGATGAGTATGGTGTGGTGCAAGTGTTTACCTTCTCCTCTTGACTGTCTAGTCCAGTCTTGGGTGAAGAGAACTTTGCTTCCAGTTTGGCTATATAAGTGCATCTCTCACAGGTTGTAGTGTTGGGTGATCGGAGGAGAGGGTTATCTGTGTACATGAGGCAACTGCTGCATTGCCACAAGATGCCCAGATTCATCAGGTAGACAGGTGAAAACACCGGGAGCTGACCCTTAGACATGCCTGGATAGGTGCTTATTTATTAAGTACTAAAAACTGTTTTCCTCTGGACAAGTGAGGAAAGTTGAGTGCTCTAGTAATTTGTAGCTTATTTAGTGCTTACAATGAGTTCTGAATAAGTGCTGAGCTTAAAGAAACAGATTTGAGTGCTGAAACTAAAGAACTGGCTAGTTCTAAGGGAAAATTTGAAGAGCAGACTTTATGGGGCCTGGAGTAGTTTAACCCTAGCTAAGCGGCAATGCATAAAGTGTGCGTGTTTGTGTGTATGTATGTATATATATAAAAACAGTAACAGATGAGCAGTCTAATTTAAACAAATTGCCAGTTAACCAATAAAAAGCTAAAAACTGAGTCCCGTTTCAGCAGTCTTTGATCAGACAAGTTCTAACTGCACACTCCTGCCACTAGGGTGCAGGGGAACCTTCTCCAAAGAAAGATGGCCTGGATTAGTGCTCGTGTTTTACAAACAAAGCTAGATTCAACAGGTCTGACTCTAGTCTATGTTGCAGAAAACAAGGCGTACCAATTTCAGAAAGAAACCGTTCAAACAAGCAGGCACAATGAGCTTACTGGCTACTTTTTTTTCTCCGCTTGTTTTACCACACTTTCTAAAATATTTTTAGCTTTGTATCCTGTTGTGTCTATGATTATTTTTAGTTTTTGTATTTTGTTATCTTTAAAACATTTTAGAGTTTTCAATCTTTTGACATTGTTCAGAAGCCCAGATTGAAGCAAACATAATAAAATCTTTCCCAGTGAAATGGAGAGGGCAGAGAATTTGAGTACAGAACTGTACATGGTGATTAAAATGACAGCAGCCTTCAGCATTAGAATGTTATTGCAACTTATGTTTCTCTGCATTAGTACTTGGAAATAGTGTATCCAGTGCTGGCTGTTTTTGTGCAAGTCAGCCTTTGTTATTGGATCTGTCCTTGACACTTTTCAGAAGCTTGGATCCAGGGCTTTGACCCCCCCCCCCCCGCCCATAAATCCCTCAATTCCTCGGAGTACCTTAGATCTCATTTGACACTTGATCGAGAAGGACGTGGTTTTTGAGGTTGCTTTGCATACGATAAGTGGTGTTATTGCTATAGCTTTGTTAGATTTTTTTTGTGTGTTGCCTTTGTTATTATTGTTTTAGCTATTGTTTCCTCAAATCCTCCCCTTTAAAAAAATGCTTTTTCACTTTTCTTTTTCTACAGGGCTGTTCCACCTAGTATTATGGTTTTCTTAGTGCCGATAGTGTTGTTAGTATAGTTAGGATTAACTTTGATGTCCTTCGATATCACTGTTGCAGTATTCATTACTTCTGGGATCTTCTGCCAAGGATACCCCGATGTCCAGCCAGTGTACCAAAGCCTTTATTACCTAGGGAGCATTGTGCATCAGCTGTATTCTCCTCGCCTCAGTATAAGACATAAAGGTGACGTACTTACACTCCCAAGTTAGAACTTCATTGCCACCAGTCTGAATACAGTTGTACATCTGTTTGAATGTCTTTCACTTTGCTGGTGTTACCAAGCCTGCATTTTTCAGATATGTACCCCACTGGAGTTCTTGTTTTATTTCTCTCTCATTATTTACTGATTTACATGTCATCCAAGAAAGGGAAGTGTTAGTGTGGGAGGAAGATTCTTAAAAAAGCCGCCACAGTAGGTGCCTGTTTCACTTGGGTGGGTCCCATGACCACATGCAGTGTAACATCTGTCAAGTTCTTGTTCCCAAGACCTTCGGTAGTCACATTTCTTCACTTTCCATTTACCTTGAGAACCAAGACCTCAAGTTTTTGGCTCAAGGCACCATGGCAGAATTCTATTCCTTAAGGTACATCCGCCAGTATAAAGAAGAAAGCCAAGAAACCTAGGTTAATGAGAACCCAGATGACTACCTGGCATTACCTTTGGTTTCTTCTGTCATGACCTTCTCAGAGGCCAGTATGGAACCTCCTCCTTGCATGTCCTTGGAGGCCTTGCAAACATCCGATGCAGAAGTTGCGGGGGAACCATGGCTAATTATTTCCAAGGGGCCTAGGGATCTATGTTTGTCAGACCAGACATCCCTGTGAAGAAAAGGCAAAAGACTAAGCATGTGGTGTCTGCTCCTAGGAATCCACAGAGAAAATGGCAGGACTTCACTCAAGACTTCTTCAGTCTCTTAATGGCACTGAAGCCTCCTCAGGGGGTTTCATTTCCTGCTTGTCTTTGGTCCTCTACCCTTAAAAGGGCTAGGGACCCAGAGTGTTTGGATGGGAAAGATGATTCCTTGGTATATTCCTCCCAGTTTCCTCCTCCTCATATCCATAATCTAAAGGTGAAGGCATCTGTCAGTCCTGATCTTCTTTTGGAGGAACTTTCCTTTGGTGACACGGTCGTGCACATGATGAAGCATTTCAAATGGGATTGCTCCAAGTTTCTGTTGTCCAGATGAGGTATTGTGTTTTGTTACAAATGGACTCTCCTAAACCTTCATCTCTCCATCCTGTGTTGGCTGCTCTTTTGGAAACTTTTTCTGCTGCTTCCCTGACACCAGATTCTCAGCTTCTGCCGTGATTTCATTTATACAGATAATCCACAAAATGAAGCAGCTTTTCAGGCAAAACAATAAAGCCCTGAGCAGGACAAGCTTAGAAAATTGTGAAAAAACCCACGGATGGCTGAGCACATTTCATTTCACTTTATTCCACAGAAACACAGCACATTAACGCTCCACCATACGTTTTCATTTTAAAAATCACTTTCTCAGATGTGGGCTGTTCAAACTACTAGTGCTTTTATACCATTCACTTAATTACATTGATTAGGTTAATGAATTAATTGAAAAGTTAATTTAGTTTAAAATCAAAAACTTTTCTTGTTGCATCTCTCTGTGTTGCCACAATTAAAACATATTTAATGTTACAATGTTTGATGAATTAATATGTATGAATAAAAATATGATTTAAATAAAAATCCTTAAAACACTTGACTACAAAGAATAAATTATAAAGTTAAAATACTATTAGAAATGCATTTAGTAGGACTCTATGGTTAAAATTACCAACTTGAATATTTGCTTTAAATGAACTTGATCCTCCATCTAGTGGATAAATTGTGAAATTACATGTATTATAAAAACTGCATTGTAAGCCAAAGGCAAATTGTATAGCCTCACTCAGTTAAAAGAATGTTTAAACCAGGAAAATAAAGGAAAAAGTAAATTCAATACCTTTAATGAATGAGTGTAACACTTGTGTTCATAACATATTGCAAACCCAACTTTTTAATAAAAATATAAATACAAAAAAGCTTAAAAGACCAACTGTAACTATTGGAAAACATGGGTAAAAACATGATAAAATTCTCATAAAGTGCAAATGCATATCACAGTTTTGCTGCTCTCAATTTTAATAATGGGGCTCTGGAGATATGTTCATTGAGACCCTGTGGCTTATTTTCCTCCAAATTTATCTGCCACCATAATTCTCTGTACTCCAAACATTCCTCCCATAAACCCCCTCTGCCACTCTTCCACCCTTTCTATCACAAAAAGTGTGTGTAGTATGCATTTTCACAGCTTTGTACAATGCATTAGTCTGTTTGTTTGTTTCTAGGTCATACATATGTTAGTATACCCTTCTCCTGAGCTTGCGTTCTCTCTTCCCTATATAGAATGCTTCACAGGTTTGACATTTCGCTAAATATACAAGCCCAAAGGAGTCACAGTTATTAAAATCCTTGCCTTCCAGGGTGATTCCCCTGCTTTCCAAATATATACTTTTTGCATTGCTAATGTATGCACACTGTTGACAATGTCCACATTTAAATGTTCCCTTCCTTTTTCACCGTCTCTGAACTTCTTGGTTTATACCATTTTCCAATAAAAGTTTTAAGTTAGTTGAATTCTTATAAACTACTCAACTTTTCATTCTTTAGTTTCTCTAAGTCAGTAAATGCTAATACTATACATTTTTTGTGATAGAAAGGGTGGAAAAGAGTGGCAGAGGGGTTTATGGGAGGAATGTTTGGAGTACAGAGAATTATGGTGGCAGATAAGTTTGGGGGCCAATAAGCCACCGGGTCTCAATGGTCATATCTCCATAGCCCCATTATTAAAATTGAGAGTAGCAAAACTGTGATATACATTTGCACTTTGTGAATTTTATCATGTAAACCCATGTTTTCCAAAAGTTACAGTTGGTCTTTAAGCTTTTTTTGTATTTGTATTTTTATTAAAAAGTTGGGTTTGTAATATGTTATGAACACAAGTGTTGCACTCATTTATGAAAGGTATTGAACTTATGTTTTCCCTTATTTTCCTGGTTTTAGCATTCTTTTAACTGAGTGAGGCTATACTTTGCCTTTGGCTTACAATGCAGTTTTTATAGTACATGTAATTTCACGATTTATCCACTAGATGGAGGGTCAAGTTCACATAAAGTAAATATTCAAGTTGGTAAGTTTAACCACTGAGTCCCACTAAATGTGTATCTAATAGTATTTTAACTTTATAATTTATTCTTTGTTGAAGGTTGAATGTCGAGCTGGCACCTTGGCGTTCGTGAAAAATCTACTGCCAATCATTAGCGGACCGGAGTTCCGCTGTGGCGACCCCTAACCGGGAAAAAGCCGAAATACAATTTATCTTTGTAGTCAAGTGTTTTAAGGATTTTTATTTAAATCATATTTTTATTCATACATATTTATTCATCAAACATTGTAACATTAAATGTGTTTTAATTGTGGCAACACAGAGTGATGTTGCCTTCTTCCAAGTTCCTTCCTTCAGATAAGGACAATAGAATAATGGAGAGGATTGGTAAAAAGGTGTACAGTTTTGCTACCCTATCCTTCAGGGTCATCAATTGTCAGACACACATTGCTTGGTACATGCTGGCTTTTCTTTCCCAAGTGGGAACAGTTGTTTCTGATCGGACTGATTCTGGGGATAAAGCCTCAGCTCTCTCTTTACTTGGTTGCACTTCACAGGTTGCCTGTTACTCTTAAATCTAGTTGTGATGCAGCAGCTGCATCTTACAGGGTTTCTGCCTCTGGTTCTGTGTTGAGGTGCATAAGGCTTCTAGGTAAGTTTTACTGATAAGCCTACTCAGGCACCCGTACCCCAGAAGCAGTCTTTTCTTGACAAGTCTGCAGCCATCTGACTGTCTACCTTCCCTTCCCCTCAGCCAGGTTCCAATGTCCCTCATTCTTTTTCTTTCTCTCCCAGTTTGGCAGCTGATCACCACAGACACCTGGGTTATCTCCATCATCAGGCAGGGCTACTTTATGACCTGGAAGGCCCTTCCCTTCTTTTCTGGAATTTTTCAACCCCTACAGAACTGTTTCCTCATTTTCTACGGGTATTGCAAAGTCTGCTGGACCAAAGTGCCATTCAGACGGTTCCACAGAGAGAGAGGAGTTTGGGGTTTTATTCCAGGATGTTTCTGATCCCAAAGAAACATGGATCTTGGAGATCTGTCCTGGATCTTTCCTTTCTGAACAATTTTCTCATAGTGCCTTCCTTCTGAATGTTCTTTCTTTAGACTATTTCCTCTGTTGCTTCCCTCAAAGCCTTTCTGGTTTTCTTGGATCTGAAAGGTGCATACCAGCACATTCCTGTCCACCTTCTGTTCAGTAAATATTTGTTTCCCTGTTTCATCCTGTCATTTTCAGTTCTGTGCTTTGCCTTTTGGCCTTTCAGCAGCCCCAAGGGTGTTCACCAAGTGTTTAACCCCTTTAATCGCTTTTGCAGGCTTCAGGGCATTGAGATATTTCCTTATTTAGATGACGTCTTGCTTCATGCTGCATGCCATTCCAGGCTGGTGCAAGATCTTCATTTTACCCAGCTTTTGTTGCACAGCCTGGGGTTCATGATCAACCTTCAGAAGTCATTGCTGACTCCATCTCAGGATCATGTTTTCCAAGGCTGCAGGTTCCAGATTGTTCCTATGTTGGCATCTCTTCCTGCCTTCAAGGTTTTGGCCATCAGAAATTGTTTTTTGTCCCTGCTTCCTGTGTCCTCTTTTCGGTTAGGGAGTTTCTCAGAGCTCTGGGGTTCGTTGCATCCACTATTCCCTTGCTTCCCTGGGGCCAGGCTGCATATGAGGAAGTTTCAGTGTTACCCAAAATCAATGTGGTTTTGGCACCTCCACCTGCAGAACCATCTCATTCCTCTAGTCCTTTGTCTCGAACTGGAATTTCACTGGTGGATTTGGCAGCTATCTGTCTGGGTATTACTTTTCACCCTCCTCCGCTGTCTCAGGAAATCTTCACAGACCCATCAGAGCTGGGTTGGAGAAGTATTTAAGTCACCTTGAAGTTGAAAGGCCTTGGGTCACTGTAGCAGAAGGCCGCTCACATCAACATCAAGGAAATGCAGGCTCTCATTTTGACCCTTAAAGCTTTTCATACAGTCATACTTTCTGGGTTCCAGAGCCTTTGAAGGTTCACATAGACAACACCACAGTCATGTGGTGCATCAACAAATGGGCAGCACCAGGTCTTACCTTCTTTGCAGGTTAGCCCTTCAAGTATGGTAAATAACCATCAACCCGCAGGTCACCCTACAGGCAGACTATGTTTCCTAAGAGTGCACTTTTGTGGCATATTTCAGCAGCAGGTCCAGGATGCTGCACAGGGATATTTTTCTATACATAGTTGATTGGTGAGATATTCCTCAAGTATATCTCTTTGCTTCCCCTCTGAACATGCAACTTCCTCACTTCTGTTCCAGAGTCCCATCACTGGTTCTCCCTCTTATGCTGTCTGGCTGGGACAGTCTTCACAAGTTATCTCACTGCATGGCTCTTCTCACACAGGAGAAAGGAACTCTCCTTCAACCTTCATGTTCCCACTCTTGAGTTGACGCTTTGGGTGATAGGGTTCTGATTCTTTTCCAACACCAGTTCTTGGAGGACATGCTTAGGGTCCTGCAGGAGGGCAGAGAACCCACTACCAGAAAGTCATACATGTCCAAATGGAAGAGATTTTCTGTTTGGCGTCTCAAACATCACCATGACCCCTTTTCAGTCGGGGGTCCCTTTGGCCGTCTCCTATTTGCATGAACTTTTGCATGCTGGCTTGGCTTACTCTTCAGTGAAAACCCATTTGCCAGACTTTTTTCTGTGTCTGCCACTTACTCCTCCTCTGTCCTTTAGGTTTGAGGTGAAGCAGTTTCTTAAACACATCCTTCATCTTAGACTCCCAAGAAAGCCCCCCCACCCCCACCCCCCTTCTTGGGATCTTAATTTTGTACTGGAAAAGCTCACTCACACTCCTTTTGAGCCTACGGTTTCTTTGCATCATTGCACCTAGAAGACTGTTTTATTAGTTGCTTTAACCTCCGCCAGAAGGGTTTCTGAACTACAGGCCTTTTTGGCAGTCCCTCTTTTTTTTGTTTTTTAATAGAGACAAGGGTATCTGTCTACAAATCTTTCTTTTATGCCAAAGGTGGTTAAAGAGTTGTCACTTAATTAGTTGGTTCAGCTGCCTTCTTTTTTTCTCTTCACAATCTGCCAGTGAGAAGGTTCTTCATTTTTTGGATTTACAGACAGTTCAGATGTTATCCAGAAAAAACAAAGGCCTTTCATAAACCCAGGTCAGCTTTTTATTTCTTTTCCCACCAGGACATTGGGTTTGGGATTTGTGAGTAAAACATCTCTTCCAGGATTTCCACGACCATTTCCTTTTATTTGTTAAATGGCTTCCGTCAGGGCTCATTCCGCTAGAACAGTGGCTTCATCAGTGGCTTTCTTCAAAGGTTTGGATACCATCTCCATCCTTAAAGCTGCTACTTGGTCTTCAGTTAAATTCACAAAAAACTAAAAAATTGATTTCTTTTCCAGAGCCAGGGTAGGTTTTGCTTAGGCTGTCCTCCATGAGTATGTGGAGGGCTCCTCTTTGCCTTCTTCCTCCCTACCTTCCCTGTAGCTTTTGTACTCTCCCAGAGGTAATGAATACTGTAACCGTGATCCGGAAGGACATAGTTCTGTTATGTAAAATCTTAGCATAACATTAGATGTCCTTTTTGCTGTAGGAGCATTCACTCCCTCACTCCTACCCCCTTTTCTTCTTTCACATGGATTGTGGTTTGCTACTGGCCAAGGGGTTCTTCCTCTTCTTTCCATTCCTTCCTTTTTGTGGATGTGCATGTCCTTATTTACACTGGAGGTCCTAGTTCTGCTGGGGCACTTCATTTCTGACTCGGGAGGGTATGTGCATCACCTTTCTACCCTATGCTGATACAGGGAGCATATGGCTGACATATAGTGCTCCCTAGGTAATAAAGGCTTTGGTATACTGGCCAGACATTAGACTGTTCTTGTCTGGAGATCCCAGAGGTAATAAATACTGCAACAGGGAAAAGGATGTGTATTGTTATGGCTGGATTTTACTTCCTTGATTTTGTTGCTGTTGAGATGATTTCCTTTTGTTTTTCTTTTTCATTTTGCTGGTAGCTGCTTACCTTTTTCCCCCAGTATAGTCAGACAAGGCTGCTGGGTTTAAGCTTTGGCCTGCAGACACATAAGTCTGTGTAGGACCCCACACTCTGTGTGTGACTGATGTTAAGGGGTTGCACATCTGGATGCGGACTGTGAGGCATGTACCTCTTTTGGAGCCAAAGCATTGCCGGGTCATAGAGACAGACTTGATCTTAAGGGCCTCCTTCATGCCCAAGCGGGGAGATCGGTGCTTTTTGCACCATGCATTTATTTTTCCACTAAGAAACCTAAGCCTCAAAGGGGAAAAGGAGAAAGAAAGAGAGAGAAATGAAATCAAAGAAAAGGGAGAAATAGGAGGAACCATAGAAATGGGTAGAGAAATCCAGAAGACTGTCTCTGGCTATGTTTGAGTCTTCTAGTCCAGCACTGACAACACCTAGGCATTCGGGTCCAGAACCTTGTCATATTTGATCACCATCTCTCCCTCTGTGCATCTCACTGGAGCCGGTGAGTCTAAGACTTCAGTCCCCTTTCTTAAAAGAGATGTGCTCTTCTCTGCCACCTTTTGTCTTCATCCTTTAGGTCCTTGTACTCATCTTGGAGTCTGTATTCCACAAAATGTGTAAAATCCAGCTTAAACAGAGTTAACACTTCACTTTGTGTTGTCACTATGGTAGGATTCCAGAACATTCCCTGGATTTGTCATCATAAGTAGAGTACTGCTGTAATATGGAGGACATAACCTGGGTTGGAAAACCTGTGTACCTGCACTGCTGCAGTGGACTAATTAGTTGCCTTATTTTTGTTTTATCATCCTGTCTCAGTACTGCAGCATCTGTTCATAGGTTCATAGGTTCATGCTAGGCTATCTGCCCTGGGGCAATTATAAGCCTAGCCCGATTTTGTTTGGCTTACACCACCCCTTGATTTGAGCATACTGTGCCCTTTTTACGGTTTAGTTTACTGTGCCTTTGTCTAATAGTGACATGGAAGTAATCCCCGGAACAAACCTACGATCCCCCATCCACTCATCAAGATTCTTCTTGAAGAGATTCAGTGAGGTGCTCTGCCTAACATGAATTGGAATTCTATTCCAGAGCGAAGGGAGCCTCTGGGTTATGAATCTGTCCCTCCAGCAAGTCCTATTTATTTCTGTGCTGAGGTTCAAGTCCCTCGAGCATGTGGCTCTAAGGGATTTAGATTTACGGAGGTGGAGCATGTCCATTAATTCTGGATTGGACATAGCTTTATATGTTAGGCATAGATCGCCTCGAAGTAGGCTGTATGCAACTGAGTAGAGCTGGAGTTTTTTTAACCGAGCAGCATATGGCATCTGTTTGAGTCCCTTGATCCTCTTGGTGAGGTACTTTTGGGGTCTTTCTAATTGCTGCAGGTGTTGGGTAAGGTACATACCAAAAGAGGCATTGTATTCTATGATGGGCCTGATGAGGGATGAATAAAGGGGCACGATTACCTCTCTTGATCTAGATGTGAATCCTTTCATGATGAGGTGGGCCATGTAGAAGGTCTTTCTAACCACTTTGGCAATGTGGTTGTCAAAGGAGAGATTGCGATCAACTTGGGTCCCCAGATCCCTAATTACTTTCTCTGTACTTAATGGTTTACTGCCTATGTGGTAGTTTGTGAGCACATTGTTTTTGTCAAAGGGTATGACTATACACTTTTTGGCATTTAGCTTTAGACCATGGCTCTG
The DNA here is from genome assembly GCF_019279795.1 of Protopterus annectens. NCBI lineage: Eukaryota > Metazoa > Chordata > Ceratodontiformes > Protopteridae > Protopterus > Protopterus annectens. The sequence continues at coordinate 1,172,019,900 of NC_056743.1, read as the reverse complement.
GCACCAGTTATCCGTCTCTGTGAGACCTTTTTGAAGGATGTTTGTGTCAGCTGGAGAGTCGATTATGGCGCCCAGTTTGCAGTCAACTGCGAACTTGGTGAGCCATAGTCCTCCCACATTGGCCTGTACCTTGGAAAAGTATATACCGAACAAGAGCAGTCCCAGGACAGAACCTTGTGGGACACCACTTGTGACTGGTTTTGAGTTTGACATGGCTCCAGCAACTCTCACTCTGTGTGTTCTGTCTTTGAGCCTGTTTGCGACCCATCTTGTGACATAGGGGTTTATATTTAAGCTGGATAGCTTATCTATGATGCCCACGTGGGGTATTGTGTCAAATGCCTTTGCTGGGTCTAGATAGGCTGTGTGGACTATCTTCCCTTCATCTATGGCTTTGGTGACTGTTTCAAAGAAGTCAACCAGGTTCAAAAGGCAGGATCTGCCCTTGACGAAGCCGAATTAGGTAGGATCTAATGTCTGTAGGTCCCCGATGTCTTTGTTTATGAGCTCCATGATGATCCTCTCCATAGCCTTGCAGATTAAGCTAGTCAGGCTTATGGGGCGATAGTTTCCAGGGTCCGTGGAGGCTCCACCTTTGTGGAGTGGGACCACTGTTGCTGTACGCCATTCTGTGGTGAGGCTGAAATTGTACAGCTGTTTTATTTGAGGGATTAGTTCTACTTGGAGTTCATGTAGGACACAACCCGGGACGCCATCTGTTCCCATGGAAGCAGTGTTTTTTGCTTTGGAGAGGGCAGCCTTCACCTGAGCATCAGAGATATTTGGGAGGCAGCCCCCTGCTGGGATAGACACTTGCTCTTTTGGGGGGGAGGGGGTGGAGAAGTTTGCACTGAACCTGTCTGCCAGGATATTGGCGATGTCTGTGGGTTCAGTGTATTTTTTGTCGTTTAGAATCAACTCAGAACAAGTCTGGGAGTTGCATCCCAGGTTCCTAACATAACTGAAAAAAGCCTTATGATTGTCTTTAGTGTCCTGTGCAATTTTTCTCTCAAAGCTGGCCTTGGAGGATTTTATGAGGAATCGTAATTTTTTGCTAGTACTGATCAGAGATGCCTTCCCTATTAGGGATTTTACTCTAGCATGTAGTATCTTCCTCCTTCTGTTGTACAGTCTATTTATGGCTGGGGTCCACCAGACTGGACGCCTGCCTTTGGATGATTGAGTATTGGTTTTGTTTGGGATAGCTTGATCCATGCATTCCTGGAGATGTCCGTAGAATGCGTTTATATAGGATTCTGCAGTTTGGGCCGTAGTTTCCACTGGCCGTGGGGCCTTGAAAGATTTCACTTGGGTTTTGAGAAGTGAGAAGTTCGCTTTTGAGAAGTTTTTCATTGTGGTTTTCTGGGCTGGGGGTGGGGTCGGGATGTGGATATCCAGTGAAATTAATTTATGGTCTGATCTTACCAATGAAGGATATACTCTGGTATGAAGCATAGAGTCCCCATGTTGGTAATGATCAGGTCTAGTATGTTATCCCCTCTTGTGGGAGTGGTGACTAGTTGTTCCATAGCATTTGAGTTTATAATTTCCAGGAACCTTTGGGCCAAGGTGCTGGGGCTTGAGTAGTGCTCCCAGTCTATGTTTGGGTAGTTGAAGTCACCCAATATAATGGTGTTCGGAGAGATCTTCATGTTCTCCAATGTTTTCAGGAAAGTCGAGTGGGATTCCTGACTTTGAGAGGGTAGTCTGTAGGATGCTATAAACTGAAAAGCAGTTTTGCCCACTGTTAGTTGCACATGGATGGTCTCCGATACTTCATGCAATGCCACTAACCTGGAGGTGTGGATATCCTTGATAAATATGGAAACTCCGCCTCCTTTTCTGGTTCGGTCTTGGTTTTGGGGCCGAAAAGCATGATATGAGGTATAACCTGGTAGTGCTGGGGTGCTCTCTGGAGCCGTGAACCAGGTTTCTGTCACTGCACAGATACCGATGTTCTCCATACTGAGGAGAGCTTCAAGTGCGTGCAACTTGAGGTTAAGACTTCTGGCATTTAGCAGCATTACCCTTAGTTTCTTGTACCTTGTGCTGTCTATGGAGGTGGGTTTGACACTTGAGCCTTGCCTAAAAAAGGCACAATGAGGGTGGCCAGAGCCTTTGCCAGTATCCGAAAGCCCAGTGGTGACAGGTGCAAGCCGTCCCTAGCGAAGCAACGTGGCTTGTCGAGCATGTTATCCCAGGCTGACAGACACTGGATCCCCTTTGAATGACACCAAAATTTTAGCCAATTGTTAAAATCGATCATTTTGTCTTTGTACTGTGGCATCATTCTAGGTGAGGGTAAGATGCTGCTCAAGGTCAGGGTCATACCGGCCTGGGCTACACGATCAGAGAGCTCCTCTTTCTCTTTTCATGTAGTCCAGGGAGGTACGTCTCAGGTCATTCACGCCAGCATGTACAATGACGGAGTCATATTTGTATTTGCTTTGGAGTGACCTGAGTGCTTGTGTTATGTGGCGGATCCTAGCACCCGACAGGCAGCTCACTGTGACCTTCTCCTTGTTCAGCCTGGTGAGTGGGACGTCAGTGTGTCTGACAAGAGAGTCACCTATTACAAGAGTATCGGGTGCGTTATTCAGCCTTAAGGGCTGTGGCTGCTTGGCACACTGACTTTGTGGGCTATGTGTTGTGCATGTTTTGTTTTGGGGTGGCGTTTGCTTGGATGTCTGCTTTGGAGGTCTCTGTTGCTTAGGTAGATTTTTATTTAGAGCCTCTGAGTATGTTTTAGGGTATTTATGTGTTTGGTTCGCTGATGTGGTGGGACTATGTGATACTGGAATTGTGTTGTGTGAGGTTACCTTCTCCTCCTGACTGGTTATACCAGTTGTGAGATGAGAGAGCTCAGCCTCCAGTTTGGCTATATGGTTGCATCTCTCACATATATTTGAACCTGTTTGGAGGAGGAGAGGGTTGTCCATGTACATGAGACAGTTGTTACATTGCCTCAAAATTCCCAGATTCACCAGCAGGGCTGGAGAGGAAACCATTGACTGACCTTTGGACATGCTAGAGTAATATAGGGAACTGAATTAAGACGGTCCAATAGGGGACAAGGTAATCGTAGAGAGTATAAGAGTAAGTAGTGCTTATGGTTTAATAGTGCTAACTTGTAAGATTACTTATTTGGACCAGTGAAGGGCCTTAGGTTCATAGGTTCATACTAGGCTATCTGCCCTAGGGCATTTATAAGCCTAGCCAGAATGTGTTTGGCTTTCGCCACCCATTTTAAATTTATTTTGCTATGCCCTTTTTCGAGGTTAGTATACTGTGCCTCTGTCTAACAGTGACACTGAAGTGATACCCGGGGTAAACCTACGATCTCCCATCCACTCATCAAGATTCCTCTTGAAGAGAGTCAATGAGGGACTCTACCTAACCTGGACTGGGATTTTATTCCAGAGTGAAGGGAGCCTCTGGGTTATGAATCTGACCCACCAGCATGTCCTATTTATTTCAGTGCTGAGGTTCAAGTCTCTCGAGCACATAGCTCGATGGGATTTGCATTTTCTGAGGTGCAGCATGTCCATTAATTCCGGGTTGGACATGGCTTTATACGTCAGGCACAGATCGCCTCTGAACAGGCGGTATGCCACTGAGTAGAGCTGGAGTTTCTTTAACCGGGCAGCATATGGCATCTGTTTGAGCCCTTTGATCCTCTTGGTGAGGTACTTTTGGGGTCTTTCCAGTTGCTGCAGGTGTCTGGTAAGGTACATCCCAAAAGGGGCATTGTACTCAATTATGGGCCTGATGAGGGATGAGTAAAGAGGCACGATGACCTCCCCTGATCTAGATGTGAATCCCTTCATGATTAGGTGGGCTATATAAAATGTTTTTCTAACCACTTTGGCCACGTGGTTGTCAAATGAGAGATTGCTAGCAACTTGGGTCCCCAGGTCCCTAATTACTTCTTCTGTACTTAATGGATTACCACCTATGTGGTAATTTGTGGGCACTTTGTTTTTGCCAAAGGGGATGACTATACACTTTTTGGCATTTAGCTTGAGGCCATGGCTCTGGCACCAGTTGCCTGTTTCTATGAGGCCCTTTTGGAGGATGCTTGTGTCGGCTGGAGAGTCGATTATGGCGCCCAGTTTGCAGTCATCTGCGAACTTGGTCAGCCACAGTCCTTCCGTGTTGGCCTGTACCTCCGAGAAATATATACCGAACAAGAGAGGTCCCAGGACTGAGCCTTGTGGGACACCACTTGTAACTGGTTTGGAGTCTGACATGGCTCCAGTAATTCTGACCATGTGGGTTCTGTCCTTGAGCCAGTTTACAATCCATCTAGTGACATAGGGGTTTATATTTAAGCTCGTGAGCTTATCTATAATGCCCGAGTGGGGTATTGTATCGAAGGCTTTTGCGAGGTCCAGGTAGGCTGTGTGGACCACCTTCCCTCACAATGGCCTTGGTGACTGTTTCAAAGAAATCAACCAGGTTTAAGAGGCAGGATCTGCCCTTAACAAAGCCGAACTGGGTAGGATCCAGTGTCTGTAGGTTCCCAGTATCTTTATTTATGAGGTCCATGATGATCCTTTCCATAGCTTTGCAGACCAAGCTAGTCAGGCTTATGGGGCAATAGTTTCCAGGATCCGTTGAGGCACCACCTTTATGGAGAGGGACCACTGTTGCTGTGCGCCAATCTTTGGGCACATATCCTGTAGTAAGGCTGAGATTGAACAGTAGTTTTATATTTGGGTTTAGCTCTTCTTGGAGTTCATGTAGGACGCAGCCCGGGACACCGTCTGGTCCCATTGATGCTGTGTTTTTTGCTTTGGAGAGGGCGGCTCTTACCTGAGCATCTGAGATGTCAGGGGGGGAGCACTCTGCTGGGATAGATATTTGCCCTTTTGGTGGTGAGGGGGGGGGGAGAAGTTGGCGCTGAACCTGTCAGCTAGGATGTTGGCAATGTCTGTGGGTTCGGTGTATTTTTTGTCATTTTGGATTAATTCTGAGCATATCTGGGAATTACCACCCAGGTTCCTAACATAACTAAAGAAAGCCTTGTGATTATCCTTAGTGTCCTGTGCAATTTTTCTCTCGAAGCTGGCCTTAGACAATTTTATGAGTGCCCGTAGTTTTTTGCCAATACTGATCAGTGATGCCTTCCCTTTTTGGGATTTTGCTCTATCATTTAGTAGCTTCCTCCTCCTATTGTATAGTTTGTTTATGGCTGGGGTCCACCAGACAGGATGTCTACCTTTGGAGGATTGGGTCTTGGTTTTATTTGGGATCGCATGATCCATGCTTTCCTGAAGGTGTTCATAGAATGCTTTTATAAAGGATTCTGCGGTCTGGGCCGTATTTTCCACAGGCCCGGGGGCTTTGAAGGATTCCACCTCAGTTTTGAGGAGTGTGAAATTTGCTTTAGAGAAGTTTTTCACTGTGGTTTTCTGGGTAGGGATGGGGTCAGGATGTGAATATCCAGTGAGATTAGTTTATGGTCTGAACTTACCAGTGAGGGATACACTTCTGGTCTGGAGCATAGAGTCCCCATGTTGGTGTGATGATCAGGTCCAGTATGTTTTCCCCTCTTGTGGGAGTGGTAACAAGTTGTTCCATAGCATTTGAGTTTATAAATTCTAGGAACCTTTGGGCTAGGGTGTTGGAGCTAGAGTAATGCTCCCAGTCTATGTTTGGGTAGTTGAAGTCGCCCAATATAATGGTGTTTGGAGAGACCTTCATATTTTCCAGTGTTCTCAGGAAGGCCGAGTGGGGTTCCTGGGTTTGGGAGGGTGGTCTGTAGCAGGCTATAAACTGGAAGGCAGTTTTACCCACTGTTAGTTGCACATGGATAGTCTCTGATGCTTTGTGCTTTGCCACCAACCTGGAGACATGGGTATCTTTGATGAATATCGATACTCCCCCGCCTTTTGTGGTTCGGTCCAAGTTTTGGGGCCGAAAAGCATGGTATGAGGTATAACCTGGTAGTGCTGGGGTGCTCTCGGGAGCCCTGAACCAGGTTTCTGTTACTGCACAGATATCGATGTTCTCCATGATAAGGAGAGTTTCAAGTGCGTGCATCTTGAGGTTTAGACTTCTGGCACTGAGTAGCATTACTCTTAGTTTCTTATCCCTTGTGATACCTATGGAGGTGGGGTTGTCTTTTGAGCCTTGCCTAAAAAAGGCACTATGGGGGTGGCAAGAGCCTTTGCTAATATCCGACAGCCCAGGGGTGACAGGTGCAAGCCGTCCCTAGCGAAGCATCGTGGCTTGTCGAGCATATCATCCCAAGCTGACAGACATTGGATCCCCTTTGAATGACACCAGTACTTAAGCCAATTGTTGAAATTGATCATCTTGTGGCATCATTCTTGGTGAGGGTAAGATGCTACTCAAGGTCAGGGTCATACCGGCCTGGGCTACATGCTCAGAGAGCTCCTCTATGTCTCTTTTCATGTAGTCCAGGGAGGTACGTCTCCGGTCATTCACACCAGCATGGACAATGACTGAGTCATATTTGTATTTGCCTTGGAGTGACCTGAATGCTTGTGTTATGTGGCGGATCCTAGCGGCCGACAGACTGCTCACCGTGACCCTCTCCTTGTTCAGCCTGGTGAGCTGGACGTCAGTGTGCCTGACGATAGTGTCACCTATTACAAGTGTATCAGGTGTGTTGTTTAGTCTTAAGGGCTGTGACTGTTCGGCACACTGGCTTTGTGAGATATGTGTTGCACGTGTTTTGTTTTGGGGTAGCGGTTGCTTGGGTGTCTGCTTTGGAGGTCTCTGCTGCTTAGGCAGATCTTTATTTAGAGCCTCCGAGTATGTTTTTATGTGATTATGTGTTTGGTTTGCTGTCGTGGTAGGTCTATGTAAGACTGGAATTGTGAGTGTGGTTTCCTTCTCCTCCTGACTGGTTATGCCAGTACTGAGTTGAGAGAGCTTAGCCTCCAATTTGGCTATATGGTTGCATCTCTCACATGTGTTGGAATTTGTTGGGAGGAGGAGAGGGTTGTCTGTGTACATGAGGCAGTTGTAACATTGCCTCAAGATTCCCAGATTCACCAGCTGGTCAGGAGAGGAGATTGACAATGAGAATTATGGTGTTTAATGTGAGAGATAGAGCAGTTCTAAGGGAAAAAGTGAAGAGCAGACTTTGTGGAGCCAGGAATAGTTTAAACCCAATTACGCCGCGCTGCCCGTTATTGCACTATGCACAAAAACGCGCAAAACAGGGTTTTAAGAGAGGAAGCTCAAGGAGTTTGGAATTGACCCGAAATGGCCAATAAAACTACAGTTTCAAGGCAGTAACCACTCCCACAGGGGCAGGCAGGCTGCTCAATGCTGACCTTCTGGAGTAGCTCCCTGCAACAGCACTACATTCACAGGTGAGGGGGGACAGTTGGATAGTCCTTTCCTCCATTCTACTGCATGAACTATCCCTGTTCCTGTCATGGAGAAACTAGGCTTACTTGTATAGGAACGTGACAGAGTAGGATTCAGTAGTACCACTGTACTGTAAATACTTTCTGGTGTTTGCCCAACATCTTCCTTAAAAGAAAGCAAACTTATCATTTGGATGTAAATGTTTCATCTTTCTTGTGTGTGTGTTCTATATTACAAACATAGATTGCATTGAGCAGCTTCTGATATTTGAACTTGTTTTGTTTATATGTGCATTATTTGTGACAGTTTTCATTTTTATATGTGTAGTGAACAGATGTTTGTAGCCCTTAAAAGCAACTGCCCATTTTTAGGCTCATAGCAGTAGTCATTTCTTATTTGTTCATGGATAATGTCATATTTCCAAACGTTTCAAATTAAATTTTACAAAAGCTTACTGGAAACCATTACATTTTTTAATGAAAGTTTTGAGACTTGGCTTGCTGAAAACCGTATTAAACAGGGACCTCCTTTCTGATTAAACTGAGTTCAGGTTATGAATGCACTGCCTGCTTATGACTAGATGCTAACTATGCAGCTGCCTGTACATATTAAATTCAGAAAAGGCCATTGTTTTAAATATTTGAAAGCACTGCATGTTTTGATACAGGTAGTGTGACTGTTTCAAAATATCTTTGTGTGATCATTAATACTGGAAATAGTTTACAGAAATGGAGCTTCAGCCTGAAACTATTAGAAAATCTGGGCTTCATTGAACATTGCTGAAAAAGTAATCCATACTTAAGTTTGAGTGCAGCAAATTTGTTCCGAATTTATATTTAGAAAAATGTTACATTTCTTTACTCTCTTCAAAGGTAATTCGATGACAAATGTCTTTTTTTCCTTTGTTCGTTATTGAATCTCATGATTGATAAAATGGAATTTAAGATGACGAAGATGGTAATAAACTTGTATTATTTTATTTTAATTGGGTAGACTGGAACCAAGGGCCTCTTTCAATCTACAGAACAAAAGTAGTAATCTATGTACAATTTGTGCAGTAAATTTGTCAAACTGAAATGGTGCAGTCAGTACGGGGATAATTATAAACAAAATGATGCATAATAGTTTATAATTAAACTTTAGTCTGGAAGCGGAACTTCTCACTTGAATTGCTCTGTAGAGAATATCCATTTATCCTGGCAGCTGTACGAATTCATTAAGGTAGCCATTCATACAAGATTTTAATTGGTCAGAAGGCCTCTGGCTTACGAAGTTCATAGATGACTGCAAACTAGTAACCATAGTCAAGTCCCCAAATGATGTGGACATCCTACAGAAGGGCCTCGCTGAGACATGCCTGGTGTCAGAGCCATGGCCTCAAGCTCAATGCCAAAAAGTGCAGTGTCATCCCCTTTGGTAACAATTCTGTACCCATGAACTACCACATAGGCAGTAATCTACTTAAAACCGAATGTATGATAAAATACCTTGGGATCCAGGTGGACAGTAGTCTCTACTTTGGTAGTCACATTGCCGCAGTAGTCAGGAAGTCCTTCTACGTGGCACACGTCATCATAAAATGGTTCTCATCCAGGAAAAAAGAGGCAATTGTTCCCCTCTACTTGACACTCATTAGATCCATTATAGAGTACAACGCCCCTTTTGGAATGTACCTCACAAGACATCTGCAGCAGCTGGAAAGGCCACAGAAGTACCTCACAAAGAGGATTACTGGCCTCAAACAAATGCCCTACACTGACCTCCTCAAAAAAACTCCAGCTTTACTCCATAGCATATCGCCTACTCCGAGGTGATCTCTGCCTAACATATAAAGCTATGTCAAACCAACAGCTGTTGGACATGCTACACCTAAAGAAATCCCAATCCCTCTGAGCTACATGCTCTAGGGACCTAAACCTTGTCACCACAATAAACAGGACATGCTGGAGGGATAGATTCCTGTCCCAGAGACTTCCCGTACTCTGGAACAGGCTACCCATCTATGTCAAGCAAAGTTCTTCATTAGCACTTTTCAAGAAAAATCTTGATGAGTGGATGGGAAATAGGAAATCCACCCTGGGGATCACTTCTGTGTCTCTGCTCAACAGTGGCACAGGAAAATAACTTTCTTGGGTGGCATAAGCCCAGGAAACTTGTTGGCTAGGCTTACATAGGCCCTTGGACCCGATAGCCCAGTACCTACCTATGAACTTATGGTGAAAAGTGGCTTTAAGTCTCCAGGAGGGGAATTCTTGTGTGAAATATTTTAATGAATAGCTTGGGTTAAGAAGATTGTATGTTTTGAAATGTACTTTAGTATCCCCCCCATCCATCCTCCACCCCTTTTTCCCGTTTTGCACATGGTGTCAAGGTGTCACTTCAACAGTGACAATCATCTCAAGCCAAGGTTTATGCCACCGGGTGGCTAGCCCTGTTGCACTCGCATATACTTTTGTTTTAATGTTTTGAGTTATTCGAATTTCATCTGTTTTGTGAAGTGCTTGGTGATAAAGCATGTCAAACCAGTTTAACTGGACCAGCGCTGCTTTATTTTTATTATTATTATTTACTTTATTTTACATTTATTAACTGGGTTAGTCTAGCTGAGCATTTGGCTTGTTTTCAGTGGAGACCTGGGGAGAAAAGCTTCACAGTGAGTTTTTAAATTTTACTTACAAGCAGTTAAGACATTTTCATCTGCAACTAAACAAACAGAGATAACATTTACAATAAATCATACAGAAAATACTTGGGTACAATGTCACAAATCATACAGATAACACTTGGGTACAATGTCATGAAAGGAATAAAGCGTTCATAATTCCTGTTTGGTTATATACAGTATATGTACAAAAGGAACAGCATGGGGATGAAGTGGTTAAACATTGAGACAGAGGGGTAGAAGTTTATTATGATAGACAGCGGAAGACGAAAAAGGAGGAGAAGAAATAGAAGGGAAGAGTATGGAAAACAAGGATAGCATGATTAAATGGACTCGAGTGTATTCCTTTGACTTCCAAGAACTTTGGGTAGATGTGCTCATTAAAAATCCTGAATGTTAAAAGGATATATGTTGTGTATGTTATATCCAAGTCACTAAATCCTTTTCTTTTGAGATCTCAGTCGGATATTATTTTGTGGGCTTCTGACATATCTAAACTTTCAGTGAATAAGAACACTTAAAAAGTTTCTAGTTTTTAAGTATAAGCAGTACCATGATCCCAAATAGTTTCTTTATATAAGTTTGCTTTATAGATTCTTATAAGGTCATACATTTGTTAAAGGAGAAACACTATAACCAAGTATTAATAGTAATGTAAACAAAGTTAGAATTGACTAGAGGTTTTTTTTTTGTTTTAAATATAACTGTGTTCAAAAATTCGGGGGAGGGAAAAAAACTAAGACTAAAGAAACATTCGTAATACTTTCCATGTGTCTGCAGATTTGGACTGCCTTAAGTGGCAAACACTAGAAGGCATCCTTTTTATTTTACCTATTTGTTGCCAGGGTAAGCCCACTAGATTGATTTGTCCCTTTTCAGGTGCAAAGCACTGCTAAGTTAATGAGTTGGTCAGAGCTGGAAAGTTGGCAAATTAAGGGGGAAGAATCAAACCCTGTACCTTGGGCACAAGAAGCAACTCGTTAACAGCTTAGAGTTTTAGTCCTCTGCACTAGCTTCCAGAAAATAATTGGAGTTATTTTTTTATATAATTTTTCTTTTCATGAGCAGTCGTTCCAATGCAGACCATACAAAAAGGGAAGCGACAGCACCTGTTTAAGAAAGATGTTTAAGAGGAGACAGGGGTTTACGTCTTATACACACAGTATGGAGGAGTTGACTGTCTGCATGGCATCTAGAGGGCTAGCTCTGTGAATAGTACAAACCTGTCTCCTGCTCAGTAGTGCACCAACTCCCAAATCTCAATCCATTAAAATGGATAATGTAACATGCCTCCTTCGCTGTGACATATAATAAGTGATGATCAGTGCTTTTAAATACAAGTATGATACCGACAGAAATAAAGCGCATGAAATATGTCTTAAAATATATTTAATTGAGAAGCTTTAGTGAATCATTTTTATTTTCTTAGTTAAATGCGTGTTTTAACATTATTTTTCCTTTTTAAAGGCTACCTTAGGTGAAAGCATTATCCCCTACCTAGCTTTACAGTCACATCAGCCTTCGTTAACTGCAGTGCTGGAAGCATTATTGAGCTAATTGCCTTGTACCTTTTTATAAACAACTTACTCAGCCAGGCCCATTTTTAGTAAGGTGCTAGTATCCAGCCATGCTAGGCAAATAGAATGGACAGGAAGTCATTGAACAAGCAAAGCTACCAGGAGTCTTCTAGAGAAACAGATGAAATTTGGCCAACACATGAACTGCAATTGCCAAAAGTTAAAATAAGGTATGTAAGATTAAATAAAGTCTTTCCTTACTCAGCAAGCAAGACTGTAATCTGCCCAGTCTCTCATACTCCTAGACTGTTATATACAGTTCATGCTTTAACTAATATCCACAAAACAGCAATAAATGAACTTGAAAGAAGAAGTGATTACAAAATAGCCAAGTTCTCATGTAATCTTCCTTACAGGACATATCACTGTATTGCAGTCATCAAGTAGAGTGGCTAGAAACTCATTCCAACCCTGAACTACTCCCTCATGAAAGCTAAGTCCGGTATACTAAATAACCCTCACAAATGTCCTGCAATAGTAGTTTAAGTGCAAAGTATGTCCCAAAAAGAGATCTTGGATTTCAGCAGTTATGTACCACCTAGCAATTCCCAAAACTAGTCATCACGTAAGAGAATCCCTTTGTAGTGTATGCCTCAAAACTTTCCAACTCACTCCCTCCTGATCTAAGTTTTCTGACTAATGTAAACATCTGTCCTCTACATGTAACTGCCCCTTTATCAAATGACACTTTAAACTACTTATAGATCCTCCTGACTGTACCTATTTTCTCCCTTCTTGTAATTGTTAACGCTTCATTTCTGCCTTCTATAGTCCCTCCTGTCCTCCATATGTCTTCTAACCAACCACCCTCTTCTTATCCCTTTTCTATCTATTGTTTCACTCTTATCTCCTTTCACCACTCTTAACTACTACTGTTTATGTTCATACAGCAGTGCATTTCTCACCTATCACATATAGTTTGTTATTCTCTCTGTTCTTGCTAAGTTAAGATAGGTACATTTCCACACACCTACTGATAATATTGTACATTTGTAACACCAGTAGTCTCCACTTTTTGTGCATTTATATTGTAAAGTTTTTTTTTTCTTTTCTTATAGCTTGTATATGTAATTTAATTTCTGTACTGTATTATGGAGCTTTTCTCCCCAAGACTCTACTGAAAAGGAGCATTTGCCAACCTGGTCCATCACATTTAAAAGCAATGTATATATAAATGCATATCCAAATAGGTAAAATAGAAAGATATAGTTGTAGCAGTTCACAGTCCGAAATGAGAGAGCTTTCATCATCCCTAACCCCCCTACCCCAAAGCATGCAAAACCTCCCAAGCCTTTGTAGCTCTATTTTTAGAGGTACTACTGTCAAAGAAGGTTTCAGGGAGAATGCTTTCTTAGTTAAGAAGATCTCAGTCAGAATCAGTTTTCTTGTTTCTTTGTAGACCCCCCCCCCAAAAAAAAACAAAAAAAACAAAAATGAATTATTTTGAAATTTTTGTTCTTCAGGAACATTTGAAACCCAGAAAATCAGGATGGTTATCATCAGAGACGATGGAGATTAAGGCTGAACCTCAAGGACTCTTACTAGCATGTTTCTATCTTTCCTCTTCACAGTAAGTTTCTTGGTGAACTGCAGATGTTAAGGAAATAATTTAATCCACAGTTCTTTAATTCAGTTGTATCCATAACCCCCAGAATTTTCACAGAAGATTCAGTCATGAAGTGTTTAAGGGACAGCAGCAAGAGAACTTGAAGTATGCTGATGTTCATCGTGTTTCACTGTTGCAGTCCTAACCAGTGGGTTATCCGGCTCCTGGTAGCCTTCAATCGGCCAGAATACCAAAGGTAAGTAAATATGGCATTGGCTGTCATCGGTTGTAAAAGACGCCAGGACGTCCAATACAAAAGGAGGCAGCCGACGTCACTTCCTCAGTCTTCCTAGCCGCGTTGCCCAAAGCACAAGCATTTTTGCACGAGTGCTGGTCGGCCGTTTACCTTTTTGGTTTCCAACTACAAAGTTGAAGTCAACTACAGCTAAGTACCCCGTTGGAGATCCTCTTTTCTTGCCTTAACGAATGTCAGAAAAAGTTAATAATCGTCTTACCTGTGGAAAGCAGATTCCCCATAGAAATTTTCATTCCTGTTCTATTTGTTTAGGCCTTGACCACAACATTCCTAATTGTGATCTCTGTGCTTCCTTTAATCTGCTTACTATTCGTCATCGGGCTATGCTTTTAGCCAAGCATTTTGGAGTGTGGCCTTAGTTTGTCGGTATGGCGTCCGCTGGTCTTCAGGCTACGGATATCCCTAATAAGCGTAAGGATAAGGACCATGACAGGCTTCAGAGGGTCAAGTCTTAAGATAAGTTGGGCATCAGTCATGCGGTAGCCAATTAGGCCCCTTTGCAGCCCCTGCAGTCTGCTGATTTTCAACCGCAGGCCTCGGTTGAGACCACTTTAGAGTCCCCCAGGCCTCCGGTTTCCATTTTGTTTTCTGACCTTCCGCCTGTCTCCTCTTTAGTTGGATCTGGAGCCGCTAAGCTGACTCCAGTGTCTGAGGCCTCCATTCATCATTCGGACAGCAGGCTTATACCGATAACCTCTGCCATGACGTCGGCGGTCACCAAACCTCCCGAGTCCTTCAGACTTGCAGATAAATCTTCCAGTCGTAAGCCTGTGAGAAAACAGGCTCCAGTTTCCTTTCGTTCCCCTCAATCTCAAATGGTTAAAATGGCTAATGACCTTTTGACTCTTATTAGGGGTTCACAGCCTCCTCCTTCAAAAAGGAGTAGGGATGTCTTTCCTGGGGCTTTATCTTATTCAGGTTCTGATACTTATTTCTTCTGATGAAGAGGACGTTTATCAAGTTTTTCTCCTTTTGAGGATTCAGATGTGGAGGAATCCATTCCTTCTGCTTCTCCAGAGGATTTCACTTTTGGTGATACTTTGAATACTCTTAGGGAGCATTTTAAATGGGGAAGTCAGGATTATCCCCAAGCTAAGAAAAGGATCAGGGAGTTTTTGTATTTGCCTCATCATAAGCCTCTGGCTATTCCTGCAGTATTGGAAGTGGTTGATTATATTTTTCTGGAAAATTCCTTGACTCCAAATTCAGTTCCTCCTACTCCCAGGAAACTTGACAGGTACTATAGAGTTCCTGATTCTCATTTGTTTCTTTTTAGGAATCCGCTAGCTGACCCAGAGGTGATTTCTCAAGAGCCTAAAGGAGTTAAGGCCAGTGTTAACAAAAATCCTGTTCCGACAGGGAATCTAGGAACATAGATAGGTGGGATAAAAAGTCTATCTCTCTGCCACTCTTGCTAATAGGTCTACTAATTGCCTTTTTCATATTCTTAAGTATCAGCAGCACACCTTGGAGGCTATTAAGTCAAAGATTGCAAGTGTGCCTCTTTTGGCAGAAAGTAAGGATATGCAGGATTTGCTGAATTCTGCCAGTCTTGTCAATAAACATTCATTACATTGTGGTTTTGACATTCTAGAAGCCTCCTGGAGGGTGACAGCTACTGGATCTGTTAACAGAAGGCATGCTTGGCACAGGGAATAGCCCCTTCCAGAGCCTGTCAAGTCTAAGCTTTTAGATGTACCTTTAAATAAGGACAGTCTTTTTGGCAGCAAAGCAGAGGAAGTGCTCAAGAAGATGGAGGATAAGGCCAAGTCTATGCAAACTGTTAGACTTTCTGCAAGTTCATCCTCCTCGCTTCAGCAGGAATTACCCTTCTAAGAGTTGGATGTTTCCTGATACCAGCAGACAGAACCGTTCTAGGACTAGAGGTTACAAATCTTCTAGGAGGCAGGTGGCTACCCCTCAAAGGTCTAAGCGTTGGCATGCTTCCACTTCCAAGGCGGGAAGTTCTAAGCCTACATCTCAGTCCAAACATTCTCAATGACTCTGTCCAACATCTGCCTGTTCCTGCTTGCCTGGAGAATCCTTTAGGGGAAAGATTGGACATTTTTGGAAATGTCTGGGCCACCATCACGGACGACAAATGGGTACTCAGAACTGTATCCCTAGGTCACAGATTTTCTTTCCACACTTTTTCCGGTACCCAAAGGATTCCCGGACACTCCTCCAAACCAAAGGGCAGAAGTAGAAAAGCAAATTTTGTCTCTGTTAAGTCTGGGGTTCAATAGAATCAGTTCCTGCTCAGCAGGCAGGCCAGGGCTTCTATTCCAGATTTTTCTTAGTTCCAAAAAAAAGAAGCCACCTGGCATCCTATTCTAGATCTATCCATTCTGAACTCTTTCTTGGTAATTCCATAGTTCCAAATGCTCACTTTGTATCAGTTGCTTCCAATGTTAGACAAGGACTCCTGTCTGGTAACTTTGGATCTCAAAGAAGCTTATCTGCACATCCCTATCAGGGAAAGTTGCAGGCAATACCTTTGTTTCAGAGTGGGCAGTCAACATTATCAATTCTCTGCGCTGCCCTTTGACTTATCTACTGCTCCCAGAGTTTTCACAAAGTGCCTAGCCCCAGTCATTGCTTTTTGCAGGCAGAAGAAAATTCAGGTTTATCCTTACTTGGACGACTGTCTAATTCAAGCAAATTCTCAGGAACAGCTGTTAAAGGATCTGGAATTTGTAAAGACTGTTCTCTCTTCTCTGGGTTACATACTCAATGAGGAAAAATCGAAAATGGTACCAACCAAGGAGATAACATTCCTGGGAGCGAGTCTGAACACAGCTGCCCAGATGATATATCTCACCCAGGAGAAGCAGGCAACTCTCTGTTTACTTCAAGAATTTGGCAAGCCTGTCCCAGCTCCCTGCAAGGAAATACTTGCAAGCTCTGGGATACATGGCCTCTTGCATTCTCATAATTCCATATGCAAGACTGCATATGAGGAAATTGCAGTGGTACCTCAAGAACCTTTGGTGTCAACACACACAGGACCTGGATAGGATAATTCCTCTGCTTCCATGTTAGCATAGTTTCTATGGTGGGCGACAGCCTGTCTACAAAACAAAGGCATGCCTTTTTGCCCACCTTCTGCCATTCAAGTTCTTAACACGAATGCATCGGGCTACGCCTGGGGAGCTCACCTAGATGGCAGATGCATACAAGGACGTTGGAACACCCAGCAGATGCACCTGCACATAAACCTAAAGGAGTTGATAGCAGTTCAGCAGGTCTTACTATCTTTCAAGCATCTTCTTTCTCTGGGAACTCTGCTTGTCAGAACAGACAACACCACAGTCATGTGGTACATCAACAAACAGAGAGGGGCTCATTCTTAACCCCTGTGCAGACGGAGCATGATTCTCTGGTCCACAGCAGCATCCTTGGGCTTGCATCTTCTAGCTCAGTTTCTTCCAGGAAGACTCAGTGTTTTGGCAGACCAGTTGAGCAGACAGACCCTGGATCCTCATGAGTGGCATTTGAACAGAGCAGTCTTTTACAGCATCATTCAACGTTGGGGCACTCCTCAGGTGGATCTTTTCTCCTCCCCAGACAAACCACCTTCTACCACGTTTTTGCACCAGACAGCATCACAGCAAGGCCTGGAGAGTGATTGCTCTGTCCTTCCTGTGGACGCTTCTGTCAGTTTATGCCTTCCCTCCTCTTCCCTGAGTATTATTGAAGATCAGGGATGAAAGACCAAGAACTATTCTCATAGCTCCAGACTGGCCCAGACAGCATTGGTATCCACTGCTTTGCAGTCTCTCCCAATTTCCTCCTTGGCATCTTCCTCTGAAACCAGATCTTTTGGTTCAGGGAGGGGGAAACATTCTACATCCTCATTTTCAGTCTCTCCATTTGGCAGCATGTCTCATTGTATGACTCAATCCATTTCTTCTTCCCTATCCCAGCAGGTGGTTAATGTACTTCAGGAGGCCTAGCACTAGGAAGTCCTACGCTGGCAAATGGGAAAGATTCTCTCATTGGATGCACGCTAGAGGGGAATCTTCTCAGCCTACTCTTCCTCTGATCCTGGAATACTTGGATGATTTGCTTCAGGGTGGTCTTTTTTCCTCTATCAGGATCCATGCTTCAGCCATTTCTACTCATTGTTCTTTTGAACAACCCATTTTCTCTCACCCCCTGATGAAAATGTTTCTCAGAGGTGCTTGCAACTTAAAACCTCCCAGTAGGGCACCTACGCCAGCCTGGGATCTTAATTTTGTTCTAGAGAAACTCACTATTCGTCCTTTTGAGCCAGCTGCCACTGCAGATTTAAAGTTTCTCTCTTGGAAGACTTCCTTCCTTTTGGCTATAACTTCAGCAGGGAGAGTTTCGGAGTTGCAAGCTTTGATGGCTGTTGAGCCTTTTCTTATTTCCCATGCAGATTGTGTTTCTCTGAGAACCAGTCCCTCTTTTATGCCTGCGGTAGTTTGTAGCCTGATTCTTATAGTCCATACACCTTTCTACTTTCTTTCCTAATCCTCGAAATAGAGGTAAAAGGATCCTACGTTCTCTTGATGTGCACTGACAGCTCAGGTTTTACGTGGACAGGGCTAAGGACCTTTGGAAATCAGCACAGTTGTTGGTCAGTTTTGCCCCTGGAGTTCAGGGCAAGGCTATCTCTACGCAAACCATTTTTAAGTGGATTGCAGATTGTATTACTTTTTGTTGTTCTTTTCATGGCAAGGTTCCTCCTCAAGGGGTTAGGACCCACTCCACTAGAGCAGCTTCCACTTCTGCAGCCTTTTTAAGGGGTGTCCCTAGTAAAGACATTTTGGAGGCTGCCACATGGTCTTTTGTTCACACTTTCACAAAGCATTATAATTTACTATTGTTTTCTAGAGCCAGGGCAGGGTTTGCCACTGCTGTTCTGCAAGGCATTATCTCCAATCTTTGATTCTGTTGGTACTTCCTCCCTTTTCTCTGGGCTTTGGTAATCAACCCATTGGTTAGGACTGCAACAGTGAAACACGATGAACATAATACAGTTTTCTACACTTACCATAAATGTAGATGTTAGAGTGTATTCACTGTTGCAGTCCTGGTTTCTCTCGCTCCTTCCCCCTTTTTTCGGTCCTCTCCTAAGGTATAGGTTGAATCTGGTGTTCTTTGCCAAGTTACTTCTGGTTTAAGCTTTTTCTGGGGGCTCCTGACTGTTATGGCAAGAAAGACTGAGGAAGTGACATCTGCTGCCTCCTTTTGTATCGGACGTCCTGACGTCTTTTACATCCGACGACAGCCGATGTCATATTTACTTACTTTTGGTATTCTGGCCAATCGAGGGCTACCGGGAGCCAGATAACCCATTGGTTAGGACTGCAACAGTGAATACACTCGAACATCTACATTTATGGTAAATGTACACAACTGTACTTTCCTTTCCTGTACTACTTGTGATATACAGTCGCCTGTTCAAAGTCAGCCATTGTACTCTTTCAGTGAAAACCATTTCAGGAAGTTGGATCATATTTGTTCTCAGTGAGGGCAGCATCTTTTTGCTTGTGGACACTGCCATCACTGCATTGTTGTTCAAGTCTGTAGCAGACAAGTTTGGATTGTAGGTTGGCAAATATTTGTGTGTTATGATGGTTCTGAATGCAGGACTTGACATTTGAAAAATTTACCACTGTCTCAGAAGTTTGTGTAACTAGGCATGCCAGTGTTCAGAAGAGGTTTCCCCTTTCTCCTTAGTGAACTGGAATGGTGGAGCAAAGCAGTTCATAGAAACAGTGGAAGGAGCTTTGCTGTTTCCCATCCATCTCAGATCCTCATAATTTTATTTGTTCTATTTAAAAAGTGTTTACCAATGTGAAAGGCTGGGCTTTCTAGCCTTTTTTCCAACCATCTTGCTGGATTTAAGCAAATAGTAGAGGCAAATAAAATCCACATACAAATACTGCACAAAATCAAAGTAAACAGTAGAATTCATATATACAGCTGTCTTGGTTTTTATTTCCTAAAAGCGGTTTCACATTTGGTAAATGTAGCCCAGTACAAAAGAAAAGTACACATATTATGTAAATTAGGGTTGTAAATTAGCATCCTTATATAAACTAAACATGGGGTTAAGTAGTACAGAGAAACAGTCCAGCATTGCGGAAATATAGTACATTCTCAACGCATATGACAAGTAGTAGTACCAACAGAGTTTCACGTTTCAGAGAAAATGGTTGCAGACATCATTGTTACATTCTGGAAATAAATAAATGCCATTTGTTAACTGAGTAAACCTACTGGGAACTCTGTTTCTTTTTATTGATGACCAAAGAGCAGTATCTGGCAAAGTGACAGAGTTGCACTGGAGACAGATAAGTGCAACAACTTGCTTAATAGAGGAATAAAACAGAATTAAGCAGTACTGTGTGCACACTTCTTGGGTATGGAGTTGGAATTGAATTTATTTGACCATGCATAAGAGTTAAAATGCTGATATGAGGGGTAAACAAAGGATGTTCATCGTGTTTCACTGTTGCAGTCATCACCTGTGGGTTATTCCTGCTGTGGTAGCCCTTGGCCAGCCCGAATACCAGCGTCACTGTTTTTCTGCATCAGCTGCTGTCGCTTGCTGTCTGATGTCAGGTCGTCAGTGCTATAAAGGAAGGCAGCCAACGCCATTACATCAGTCTTTCCTGACGTGGAATCTGTAGCAGAAGCAGTTCACAACTGTGCCGGTCGGTCGCTACCAGAGTTTGAATTACAACTGAAAACGTCTAAAGCTAAGTACCCCATTGGGGATCTTTTTTTCTTGCACTAACAAATGTCCGAAAAAGTTAACAATTGTCTCGCCTGTGGAAAGCAAATACCACACCGAGACTTCCATTCATACTACATCACTTGTTTAGGCCCAGACCATGACGTCCCCCATTGCCGGTTCTGTGCCCTCTTTAATGCGAGAACCATTCATCATAGAGCTCTTACTGTAGCCAGGTATTTTCGTCTTCCATCTTTGCATTCTGAAATGGCATCCATCAGCCAACAACCCGTAGACATTCTGAAAAAACATAAGGATGAAGACAGAGACAGACAACACAAGGCTAAGCCTTCCGATGACTCTACCGTTAAGCAGGTCATCAGTTCTCCAGAATTCAGTGAGGTGCTTTCGCAGCCCCTGTTGCCTGATTCTATACCTTCGCAGGCCTCTACTGAGACCCTTTTGGAGTCCGGAATGCAGTGGAAATCTTTGTCTTCCGAGCCTTTGGTTGTCTCTGCCTTGGTTTGGTCCAGAGCGGCGACTCAGGCACCGGCTTCCAAGAAGGTTTTTCGCACTACCGAATTTAGACAAAAACTGACATCATTTCCTCCAACTATCGTTTCTCTCAGACTGATTGATACTCTTAGGCCTAGAGGTAAGACCACTCCTAAGACTACTACCTCTAGCCACCATTTTACTCCTGCTCCACCACCCCAAGCTCAAATGCTTAAAAT
Organism: Protopterus annectens; assembly: GCF_019279795.1. Lineage (NCBI taxonomy): Eukaryota > Metazoa > Chordata > Ceratodontiformes > Protopteridae > Protopterus > Protopterus annectens. Next base: position 1,171,999,009 of record NC_056743.1, on the reverse strand, counting down.
GGCGGAGGATCTTATCACCCTTATCAGGGGTAGTCAGGCCACACCTTCCAAAAGGAAAAGAGACCTTTTTTCTGAAATACTGACAGAACAAGATTCTGAGGGGTCTGATTATTCAGATTTTTGAAGAGGAACAACAACCTCTGACTGCTTATGAGGATTCAGATGCAGATGAATCCATTCCTTCTGCCTCCCCACCAGAAGATCTTTCCTTTGGGGAAACCCTTCACACCTTCAGGGAACATTTCCACTGGGATTCCCAGGACTTCCCTCAATCTAAGAAAAGATTGAGAGTTTTTAGACATGCCCCAGCACAGACCCTTGGCCGTTACTCCAGTCTTAGAGATGGTTGATTGTCTTCCATGAATCCAGCTTAACTCCTGACGCCCTCCCACTTGCTCCCAGAGAGCCTGACTGGTATTAGAGTACTGGATTCTCACAAATACCTGTACAGAAATCCTGTTGCAGACCCGGAGGTCATTACACAGGGACCAAAAGGAGCTAAGACTAGTTCTGCAAAGAATCCTATTCCTTCTGGCAATAACTCCAGAACTCTGGACAGATGGGGTAAAAAAGTATACAACTGTACAGCCTTAGCTGTCAGAGCACTCAACTGTCAGTTCCGCTTGTTAAAATATCAACTGCACACTTTGGAACTATTAAAACAAAAGATTTCAACCTTTCCTGACTACGCCAGTTCGAAAGAGTTAGATTTACTGCACTCTACTTGTCAAGTGGCCAAGCACTCATTACACTGTGGATATGACGTCCTAGAAGCCTCAAGCAGGGCAGCAGTGTCAGGATCTGTCATTAGGAGATGTGCATGGTTGAAGGAACAACCGCTTCCTGATCATGTCAAATCTAAATTACTTGATGCACCCTTGAATAAGAAACACTTTTTTGGAGTAAAAGCAGAAGAGGTGCTTAAAAAGATGGAAGACAAAGCAAAATCTATGCAAACAGTAAAATATTTCCTTCAGGTACAACCTTCTAGGTTCAGCAGGAATTTTCCCTCAAAACAATGGTCCTTTCCTGCACCTAGCAGACAAGGGCAAGGTAAGACCCACAGGGAAAGGCTACCCAGACTCCTATCACAGGGACAGCAGAGAACCAAACAGTGGACTACTTCCGCCCCAAAGACAGGGGGAGTTCTAAGCCATCCCTCTATGGCAAAAGCTTTTAATGACTCCCTTCCCTGCCCGCCCTCTTTTCACTCACCAGAAACTAGGAGGAAGTCTCTCCTTCTGGAAAGAAAATTGGCTTTCTGTAACAAAGGACCAATGGGTCTTGAAGATCATTTTTTTGGGGATACAAATTCTCCTTCAGCAAACTCCCAATTCCAAGAGGGTACCCAGACTTACCTCCAAATCAGTGGGCAGAGGCATTGAAACAAGTCCAAACTCTCATATCCCAAGGGGTAGTAGAACCTGTCCCCTCAGATCAAACAGGCAAAGGCTTTTATTCCGGACTATTCCTTGTTCCCAGAAAAGAGGGCACTTGGTGCTCCATCCTGGATCTGTCCATTCTGAACACCTCTTCGGTGGTTCCCAAATTCAAAATGCCAACTCTGCAGCAGCTGCTGCCTATGCTGACAAAAATGCTTGGTTAGTTACCCTAGATTCAAAAGATGCCTACCTCCACATCCCCATAAGGGAATCGTGCAGGAAATTCCTTCACTTTAGAACACACTTTCAGTTCACTGCACTACCCTTTGGCTTATCTACTGCTCACAGGGTATTCAACAAATGCTTAGCCCTGGCCATAGCCTTTTGCAGACAGAAAAATATATAAATTTACCCTTCTCTGGACGACTGCGTCATTCAGGAAGATTGCAAAGAAAAGCTTCTCAAGTACATCTCCTCTTTGTCAAAACCCTCTAACCTCCTTTAGGGTACACCATCAACGAGAAGAAATCAAGGCAAACACCCTCCAGAAAGATCATTTTCTTGGGAGCACTGCTGGACACAGCATCCCAAATGGCCTTCCTATCTCCAGAAAAGCAGAGCTTCCTGCCTCTCTATTTTACCCAGCTGGCTTCAAGAAGTCACCTCACTGCGAGGAAGTTCCTGAAAGCCTTGGGGTACACGGCATCTTTCATCCTTCTAATTTCTCTGGCCAGGTTTCATATGAGAAAACTTCAGTGGTTCACTCTGAACCACTGGAGACCTCTCTCCCTCTGATCCCCTGTATAAGGGCCGTGTTTCTCTGGTGGGCAGGGGACTTTGCCCAGAACAAGGGTTTTTCCTTTGCCCTCCTCCCAACCGAGCAGACCATTACCACTGACACCTCAGACATAGCCTGGGGCGCTCACCTAGAAAGCAGGGTCACCCAAAGTCTTTGGGATGCCCAGCACCTTCCCTTACACATCAACCAGAAGGAAATGATGGCAGTACAAAAGGCTCTGACATCCTTCAAACCCCATCTCATGCCAGGCGTTCTCCTCATCAAAACCGACACCACCACAGTAATGTGGTACATCAACAAACAGGGAGACACCCAATCTTACCCTCTGCGCAGGCTATCCGTGAACCTCTGGCTAGCAGCCTCTTCCATGGGACTACACCTGATAGCACAATATCTACCAAGGATCAACAACACCCTGGCAGACCACTTAAGCAGAAATTTACTGAACCCACGAATGGCAACTCCACAGAAAAATCTTTTTACAGATCACTCGGGTGTGGGGGATTCTGGAGGTGGATCTCTTTGTTTCACATCTCAACCATCAGCTGAAAAAATTCTGTACCAGGGAGTTTCACCACCTAGCGCAGAAGGTGAACGCCTTCACCTTCCCCTGGAACACCCTCTCCTCTGCTTCTTATTCCCAAGGTATTGATCAAAATAAGGGAGGAGAGACCAAAGGCCATCCTCATTGCTCCAGATTGGCCCAGACAGCATTGGTACCCCTTACTGCACAGCCTGACCTCACAGCCTCCCAGGCAGCTTCCCCTGATCTCAGACCTCTTAACTCAGGTTGGGGGGGGGATGCTGCACCCAGACTTGCAGACTCTCAAACTATCAGCATGGCTAATACTCTAAAGGCAAACAAGGGGCCCCTGTTAAGCAAACAGGTCCTAGACATTATTTAGGAGGCCAGAAGGCCCAACACCAGAAAATCTTATGCAGGAAAATGGAAATGATTCTGCTCCTGGAGCCAGTCCAGAGGTGGCAGTACCTTACAACCTTCCATCCCTCTTATCCTGGATTACCTACTGGAGCTACTTAATAGTGGCTTCTCCTTCTCTTTCAAAATCCACACCTCAGCCATTTCAGCTCACTTTAATGCAGAACAGCCAATGTTCTCCCATATTTTGATTAAACAATTCCTCAGAAGGGCTTCTAATATCAGACCTCCAAGAAGGCCACCCACTCAAGCCTGGGACCTCAATTATGTTTTGGAAAAAACTAACTTTACCACTCTTCGAACTTGCTGTTTCAACAGAACTAAGATACCTCTCCCAGAAGCCTGCTTTTCTCCTAGCCATCACCTCAACCAGAAGGGCTTCAGAACTTCAGGCACTGATGGCCATTGAGCCCTTTATTATATTTCATAAAGGTAGGGTATCCCTTAGGACTAATCCCTCCTTTATGCCCAAGGTGGTATCTAATGTATTTCTCAACTAGGCCATACATCTACCCACCTTCTTTCCTAACCCTCAAAATAAGGGGGAAAGAATTCTGCACTCATTAGATGTGCACAGACTGCTCAGATACTATCTGGACCGTACTAAACCCTTCAGGAAAACAGACCAACTACTTGTCAGCTTTGTCCCAGAGGCAGAGGGAAGTCCATTTCCAAACAAAACATTTCCAAATGGATATCACACTGTGTCCATTTCTGCTACAGATTGCATGGGAACCCCCCACCCCAGTCTATTCGAACCGATTCCACTAGGGCAGCCTCCACTTCCACAGCATTCCTCAGAAGAGTTCCCACCAGGGACATCCTGGAAGCTGCCACCTGGACATCTGTTCATACCTTTACCAAACATTACCACATACCCCTATTTTCTAAGGCTAGGGCAGGGTTTGCCTCTGCAGTTCTGCAGGGCATGCTGACCCATTCCTAGGTCACTTACTAGTCCTACCATCCCTCTCCTCAGCTTTGGGAATCCTCCCATAGGTGATGACTGTAGCAGTGAAACATAAAGAACATAGTACAGTTGTGTACACTTACCATAAATGTAGATGTTTGAGTGTATTCACTGTTGCATTCCTGGTTTCCCACCCTCCTTCCCCCGTATATCTTCTTTCTTTAGGGAGACATAAGTTTCTAACGGTGGCTTTTAGCCACCAGGACCACTTTACCATATTTACTTGGGCCTTTGACTGGTTAGGGCAAGAAAAACTGATGTAATGGCGTCAGCTGCCTTCCTTTGTAGCACTGACGACCTGACGTCAAGATAGCAGCCGACGCAGAAAAATATTGACTCTGGTATTCGGGCTGGCTGAGAACTACCACAGCAGGGATAACCCTCAGGTGATGACTGCAACAGTGAATACACTCTAACATCTACATTTATGGTAAGTGTACACAACTGTACTTTGATCATATGATGCACGTTATTACTACAGTTTACATTATATACATGAATACAGTGAAATTAAGTTTGAGGAAGAGAAAGTAAAACTTGGTTGCACATGTGAGAGACAGACTTTGGTGGAGATAACTGGAGAGATGAGAGTGGATTAAGTTTTCCTGTATTCAGGTAGTTGAACTGCTGTGAAAGCAAGTAAATTTGGCTTTATTTTTGGAGAGGTTTCTTTAGTTGCAGTTGGAATTGAAGGTATGTGAGTACTTTTAGTTTGCTGGAGAAAGACTCCTCAAGGTTTATGGCAAATAGAGAGAAGCTGTCATCAGTGCAGTGGAGTTTATTTCAAGGCGGTTGCAAAGCAGGGGTAGAGGGCTGGAGACATCTTTGATGATAATTGGAAGAGTTGATGGTTAGCCTACTGGCATAGTGGAAAAAGGAATTGTAGCTTTAAATGCTAAGGAATAAGTGAGCCACAGTGCCTTCCTCCATCTGTACTCTGGAGAATATATTTTTTTTTTTAAGACTTGTAATATGTCTGCTTGACCAGAACCCATCCTTGATGGCAAAATTTTGTGTACTTTAACATACAACAAACAAGTTTGTGAATTGTGATTACATTTTCCCCAGTTGCTTACTCGGAGTAGGAGACATGGAGTTGCTTTGAAATTTCTAATTGGAGTAGTTTTGAGAATTTTTTTGTGGAAGGGCAACTGTGGCTTGTTTCCATGTACGAATCATGATATTGCATAATCCAAATTTGTGACATAAAGGGTGGGCTAGGTGGTGCATGCCCTTTTTAATAAAGTATGGAGTGAGTCTGTCTCTACTATGGGGGCAACATTTTTTTCTGAGAGAATTTCCTTCAGTTTTAATGAGGAAACATAGGGGTACTTGAAGTGGGGCATTGTCTGCATAATTAGAACTAGAAGATGATCGAGTGCGAGTTTGGAGGAGCTGATCAAATTCTCTGTAGAAGCCTTGGAGGAGAAAGTGGACTGGGCCTGAGCTACCATTAGATTCCATTTTTACAGTCACTGTTAGATGACATGCATGTTACCGTATTCATTTCCTGTGATGGGAATGAAGGAAAAATTGTTCTGCTGGAAGTGGATGGGCCATGCATCTCCTAAAATGCCAATGAATTTTGGTTAAATTTCTTAAGGTAAAAAAACCTTCCTTGGCTTCTAGGCAGGTATTTTTTTCCACTTTTATAAGGCTGTGCCCATTACTTTAAATAGGATTTTTAAGCTGCTACTTTTAACCTGGGGGATAGCCCTGGGTTTGAGCAGTTTAGAAAGGATTAAGAAGGTTTGTTTTGTAGGTCTTGTAGTTTAGAATTTCCCCTGTCTTAGAGAGTTCAGTGCTTTGATTTGGGGTCTGTTGTACGTTCTTATGTAGAGGGATTATGCTCTGCTCTTTCTGTTTGAAAGGAAATACTTTTGGCTGGGAAGATGGGCTGGATATTGGATAGATGCAGCAGGTTTTGAGATCACTGTACTGTTCTGTTCTGTTAAAATCGTACACTTCTGATCTTTGTTTCATTTGATTTGCTTGGCATTGTTGCTCTAACACCTTTGATACTATATATTATGTCACCTCAAAGCAAAAGCTTCCCAGATTCTATTCTCATCTGGATGCCTTTTGTGCAGAGTCTACTTGTCCTCCCTGTGCTTGCATGGTTTTCCTCTGGGTGCTTCGATTTCCTCCACTTTCCAAAGACATGCAATAGGGGTGAATTGGACACACTAAATTGACCATGGGTGTGAATGTACATCCAAGTTTGTGATGTGGAAGAACTACTGCAGCAGGGCTAGTCACCTGACAGTTTAAACCTTGGCTGTAGATGATTGCACTGGTGAAGTGACACCCCTACCCCATGTGGAAAAAGGGGTTTTGGGTGGATGGATGGGTCTGGAAATTACATAAGCAGAAGTTACAAGGGAATGGTCACTGGGATAGGGATAAAATGTTTGCTATGCATTGGGAGTTTTTTTTATTACTGTCTAAAGAGATGTGCACTTGTGTTGAATTTGCATAAGTGGCACATGAGAAAATCCTTTGATCTGATGTTAATCTTCACCTAATCCTTGACAGTGGGTTCGGTTCCGACCCATCGGAACCAACTTGGCTATATACTCAGCTTGTGCTGTCCAAACTCTTGAGCCAGGCTCTACCCATAATGCTCCTCACAGAAATGATCTGAGATCTCATTTGTCGCTTCGCAGACCGGACGTGCTTCTTTCATCTCTCGAGCTTTGGTGTTTAAAAGTAAGTGTTGTTTAACTTTTTTCTCTTCAAATCTTTTCTATCTGTCTCATTAGTAATCTTTTCTACCCGCTCCTCGCTTAAGTTCTTTTTCTTACCGTCCAGTAACCTCCTCTTAACATAGTTCGGTATCCTTCTCTTAGTTTAGTACCCTTAAGGTACCTCTAATTATCATTGTTGGTATTATTCTCTCTTCTTTCTATCTTTCCTTGTTTTAAAAAAAAAAAAAATCTCTCTTCTCTGCCCAGTCTTTTTTCTTATTGCCGTCAGTGGTGGACCAAAAGCAGTCTTCGTCATCTTCTAAACCTGTCAAGGGTACATCAGGGTTTAAAAGATGTAAGAAATGTGAGGGCAAAATGTCCAGTTTAGATGGGCACACTTTGTTTATTGCCTCGGCAAGATTCAGTTGCAAGAAAATTGTGCTGTTTGTCATGGGTTCTCCTCTCGTACATGAATGGAAAAGAAGAAAAAACTTATTCTGAAAGGGCTATTGAAATCACCCTTTGACGAGGCCATTTCTGGTTCGATAGTGAAAACTGGAGAAGCAGGAACTTAATTTTATACTTCTCGCGGTTCTAAAAAGCGATCTTCCACTATTCCGAGTTCTTCTGAACCAACTAAAAAGATTAAAAAAATTTCCTTGGCACTGAAAAGTTCTTCGGCACTGGGAGACTTAACGGTTCCTACTGAACTGACTTTGGAGCCTTTGGCCACCTCTTTGTTGGTACCGAAAGTAGTGGAAATACCTACGCTCCCTCAAACTACCTATTTTCCCACAGTGGATCCATTTAGAGACTCCCCATTTGTGGAGACATCCCAGATCTTCCTCTGCTTCTTCGGTGATAAGGTCTACTAAGAGTATGTCAGAACTTGCCATTATGAGGTTAGTGGATCAGCTTCTTTTGGCGAGAGGATTACCTTCGATTCCAAGCCAATCCAGCATCAAAACCTGTACACTCATTGACACCTACGTATACTCCTCCTCCTCCAACTCTTCCAGAGCCTTTGGAGCCCTCCATCCTGACATTGCCGGCACCAGCTGACTGTGTTCTGATAGCGTGTTCATCTTCTGTTCCGACTTCCGCCTCAAGTATCACCGATCCTTCGGCATCGGAGAACTCTCTGGGTCAAGACTCTTTCGTTGGCTCCGAGATGCTTAGTACTTTTTCGGTTCTGTTTGAACTTTCTATGCCTCTTGGAGCTTCGTCCCTTGTAGTTCAGACCCAGGCTCCTGGTCCGGGGGTGGTCTCCTTGGTGCGGGGTTTGGACCTGGTTCTGAAGCAGTCCATTTTGGTTCTAGGCTCCCATCCCTCTATGGGAGGGGGCTGCCTTCCGGATCATGGAGAAGGCTTTATCCGTTGGGGATTATCAGTCCTTGCCTTCCCTTTTGGGACACATTTCTTCTCCTTCTTCTTGACCTGAGCTTCCATTGACCTCAGCCCCTGGACAGAGGACACAAAAGCCCCAGGTGACTCTGACATTAGTGGTAGTCTCTTCGGAAACTTCCCCGGAGCATCCCTCCGAGGAAGTCTCTGCGAAGTAAACGTGCAAGAGGAAGCATCTGGACTCTCTGAAAGAGTCTTACACAGAGGATACTGATTCTGATGAAGGGGAAGGTTCCTGCAAGTCACCCCATGATAATGATTCCTTCGGGGGGACATCAAGGAAATTTTACAACAGAGGGATGGCTGGTCCTCCACCCAATCTTCACATAGAGCCAATACCCAAAAGACCTGACAGTGTTCTGTCTGCACCCAAGGAAGAGCCACACTGGTAAGAAGGAATCCATGTTGATGCCATGGTGGTAGCAGCTGCCACCAAGAGAGAACCCGCGGAAGAGAGTCCTACCATCCATCCTCCTAACAAGGAATCTAGGATGTTGGATAGATTCGGGAAGTGTGTATATGCTTCAGCAACCTTTGCTCTGAGGTTCTTGAACTATATGGCACATTTCACCAGAATGCAGAGGGATTTGATTAAGGAAATTCTCCTCAGCTTGCAATCCTAGAGTCTGTATCAAATTCGTCCATGAGGCTCACAGCTCATGCAGCTGAAGGGATGTCCAGAGCAGCGGGTTCAGGTATAGCCATCAGAAGGCACTCCTGGGTGTGCTTATGCAATTTTGTGGATTCATTTAAAGCATCGTTCATCAATGCTCCCTTTGACAGATCTACCCATTTCGACCCAAAAGTTAGACACTTTAGCCAGACGTGAGCAAGATGGTAAGACCCAGTCTGCCGTTGGCATATGTTTCTCCACCCCTCAGAGACCTTACTGAAGGAATCAAAGGAGTGGGAGACTATGGTTCAGAAAGTCCAAAGGTTCTTTCCATGACTCATGAGGCAAAGTCTTCCACTGGGGCAGAGAGGAAGGCAGTGGAAGACACCGCCATAGAGGCAGAATTGACCCGCAGAACTAGGGGTCCTGGGAATTCTTCTCTGGAGCCTCCTGTCAGCATCCCTGAACAGATGCCCGATTGCCTTCCTCTGGAGGCAGTCTGGGGATGATTATCCCTGCACCTACTAGCCTGGCAATTAATAACCGGACAATTGGGTGGATGGGAATAATATCCAGAGGCTACCACATTGTTCTTTCTGTAACCCCCAGGTATCAGAAAAAACTCCCATGTTCCTCCCAATCAAAGGGAAACAGCAGTCTTAAAAATTCAAAAACTGCTTGAAAAAGGAGTCATCCAAAAAGTCCCACCAGACCAGTCAGGATCCAGGGTTTACTAAAGGTTCTTTATTCCGAAAAAAACAGGGGACTTCAGACCCATTTTTGATCTCGGCCAATTCAACAAGGCAGTTCAACAAACCAAATTCTGGATGTTCTCTGTTCAAGCCGTACATACTTTTTTGGAAAAAGGTGACTGGATGTGCTCGATAGACCTCAAAGATGCTTATTACCTCGTAAAAATGGAAAAAAGCTCCAGGAGGGTTCTATGCTTCCAGTTAGGAGCCAGTTATTACCAATTCAGAGCACTGCTCTTTGGACTCACCACAACCCCCATGGTGTTTATCAAGTGTGTGGCAGTGGTTGCAGCTCATCTCAGACTGCAAGGTTTTCGAGTCTTCCCATATCTCGATGACTGGCTCCTTACTGCTACCACCAGGCATCAGAACAGGCAAGGGATTTCACCATGGACTTCTGCAAATCTCTGGGATTCTCAATAAATCTAAAGAAATCCAATCTGCAGCCTTCTCAGCATTTGGACTTCATAGGGGTGCACATAAACACAGTCTCTGGAATGGCTTCCTCACACCAGAGAGACTGCAAAGTATCAGAGCTCTAGTCAGACAAATACTCCAAAGCAGCAAATTCCCAGCAAGACTTATCCTGCAAACTTTAGGTTCAATGGCAGCTGCAGTCATTCTGGTCCCTCTAGCCAGGTTTCATATACGAATACTACAGTGGCTACTGCAAAAACAGTGGGCTCTCCATCACCAGCCAGTGTCTTATTTAGTTCTAATCACCAACCATTGCAAACAGGACCTAAAATGGTGGCTTCTTTCCGACCAAATTCTTGTGGGCCAACTGTTCATCCTTCCTCAGCCCCAGGGCATAGTGACCACAGATGCTTCCCAGATAGGGTGGGGGGCATTATCTGGGACAGACAGTCCAAGGCACATGTTTCCATTTGGAGGCCAGTCTGTACATCAGTGTTCTAGAAATGAGGGCAGTGTTATTAGCGTTGTAAGCATTCCAGGATACCCTTCCTCTAGGGACAATTGCAATTCAGATGGACAGCATGTCAGTAGTCTGGTAAATCAACAAACAAGGGGAAACCAAGTCTTACCAATTATGCCGAGAGGCACTCAATTTGGCAATGGGCGATTTCTTTCAACCGCTTTCTGACAGCAATGCACATTTCGGGAAGTTCCATTGTGATACTGGAGAAATTAAGCAGGGCAATTCTGATGCCTCTCAAGTGGTCTCTGAACCCTGTAGTGGCAGACAGGATTTTCCACCATTGGGGCCAACCTTGCTGCGACCAATTTGCATCTCCCTTCAACAACAAATGCAGAAGATACTTTGCCCTAATCCCCCTCTGGGGAAGTCACCCATAGACACTCTTCTCGACACCTGACCTCCTGGTCTACTATATGCTTTCCCCCTGTACCTCTAATTTCTCATTTCCTAAAGAAAGCCAAAAAGACAAATTCCATAATCCTTTTAGCCACATTCTGGCCTTGACAAGTTTGGTTCCCCTTCCTTTAGCCTCATCTGTCAGGGAAACCATGGATCCTGGACCCAGTTCCAGATCTTCTCACTCACCCAGAGGGCATGGTTCATCCCAACCTTCGACTACTCAAGCTCACTGTATGGCTTCTCCAATTCCCATGATTGCCAGACATTCATCACTTCCGTCCTCTGTTCAATGCATTATCATTGCACACCATAAACCCACTACTAGCAAGCTATACTAGTGCAAATGGGAAAAAATTACTAAGTGGGCTTTGGAAAAAGATCTTGATCCTTTCACTGCTCCTATCCAACATGTATTAGATTTCCTCAACTCTCTTTTTCAGTCTGGTTCCTCTGCTTCTACAATTAAAGTTCATTTAGCAGCAATTTTTAATTTCCATTCAGGTTTGAATAATGCCCTTATAATGTCTGACAGGCTTTGTAAGGCTTTCTTGAAAGTGCTTTTCTTGTTAAAACCCCCTTACAAAGAACCAGTGCCACTATGGGACTTAACTACCATTCTTCACGCTCTAACCAAAACTCCCTTTGAGCCTTCAGCATCTTGTCATCTCAAATTTTTATCATGGAAAACTGCATTTTTTAGTAGCAGTTACATCTGCAATAAGGGTTTATGAGCTACAAGCCTTGTCATGCAAATCACCCTACCTAATCTTTCATAAGGACAGAGTGGCACTGAGAACAAATCCTTCCTTTCTGCCCAAAGTAGTATCTGAATCCAAAATTAACCAGTCATTATAATTAACCTACCCTTTTCCCGAATTTTGCTAACAAAGGAGAATATGTGTACTTCATTTACTAGACGTACATAGACAGTTGTGTTTTTGTCATCACAGAACGAAAGAATTCCGAAAATCAGATCAGGTATTTGTAGCTTTCTCACCAATGCATTTGGGCTATGCAGTTACTAAAATTACTTTATCCAATTGGCTGAGAGATTGCATCACATACATTTATCCATCTCAAGGTCTTCAGCTACCTAAAATGGTTCAAGCTCACTCAGCGAGAGCTGTTGCAACATCAGCAGTTTTTCGTGCCAGAGCATCCTTAGATGACATCTGTGCAGTAGCCACATGGTCTTCTCATAACACTTTCATCGTCCATTACAAGCTAGACCAGGTCTCAAGGAGTTGAGCATCCTTTGGCTCTGTGGTGCTTCGGAATATTCTTCCGTGAGATCTCCCAAGACTAAAAGTTGCTGGGGATTCTGTCCCACCATCAAAGATTAGGTGAAGATTAACAACATCAGGAAAAGAAGTTGTCTTACCATAACATTCCTTCTGTGTTGTTCATCTTCACCAATCCTTGACATACCCTCCCTCCTTCCCCCTTCAGAGACTCTTGGTAGACCTCTCCAGTTCTAATCCAGTTTCTCATTAAGAACTCATCGATGGTCTTGTCTCTTATCTGTAGATATGTCTATATGTTTAAATATATATATCTGTATATGTATATATGTTTAGAACTTTTGACTATTCTTGATCACTTGGCAAACTCGATCTGAGGTAATCTCTGTGAGGAGGATTATGGGTAGAGCTTGGAGAGCACGAGCTGAGTATATGGCTGAGTCGGTTCCGAGGGTTCAGAACCGAACCCACCGTCAAGAATTGATGAAGATGAATAACATAGATGGAATGTTATGGTAAGAGATAACTTCTTTTTTTAGAGCACTAAGAAGATTAGTAATGACAATGTCTTAGAATGCGTTATCTGGCTGGTAAGCTGTTTGAATTTGTCTTATGATGATGGTAATTATGGCAGGTAAACTACAACAGGGTGAAGAGGACTTGAATAAAGTAGAAGGATATTAGTTTTAGGCCAGTTAGGGTTGTGGTGATTAGAGAAATTTTCCTTGAACTTGTATGTTATACCTGCAGAACAGTGTTTGATTACTACAAGGGGTGATTAAGTTTGCAGGAATACACCTAATTGCTCTAGTTTATTTTTTATGTTGTCAGTATTTTAAAGGCAATGTGTAAGTGATGGGTTGTGAAGGTGGTACTTTAGCTAAAAGACAACAGCGGGGAAGACTAGAGTTGGATTTTTTTTTTTCAGTAAAAAGGGCAGAAAGATTAATTTTATGGTGAAACTGGGGATATTAATTGATTTGAACATCTGGACTGTTTTTTGCAGAATTAAGTTGAACAGGGAAACAGATATGTGTTTTAAAAGTGAATGAAAGAAGCAGATGAATTATGGGGTCTAGGTGGGTGGTTATGGATGTTGAAGTGTAAGATCAAGTGACAGAGTGAGAAGAAATGGGATTGAGCCTGAAAGCAGTGTGGGAATATTGGGGTGACACTGCACAGGTTAGAATGGCAAGTGTTAAGAGTAGATTTTTTTAGTGGATTAAATGGGGGAAATATGAGGGACAGTGATTTAGCAGGTAGAAAAGTGAGTTCTGAAAGGGATCGAAGATGGGGGCCAAAGTTTGCTTTCCTGCTGGCTGGTAATGGTTTGTATTTATCAGTTTGCATGGTAGCCTGTAAAGAAGTGGGGGTGGATGATAATGAAAGTGGAGTAGAGGACTGAAATGAAGCCAAGCAAAGCAAGGTAGAGTGGAGCATCCAAGACCCCCACAACACAAAAAACTCTTGAGCTTCTCCCTTACCCATAATGCACCAACCCTAAGTTACCTCAGATCTCGTTTACTGCTTTTCGCAAAAGATGTGTTTAAGAATAGCTCTCGAGAGTTTTCAGATAAGTGATATAATTATCTTGTTCCATTCTGTATAGTTCCTATCCTTTACCTCCTATTGAGCCATTGTACAGTGCGTACTCCTTTAAAGAACTACTGTTAGTATTTTCCTTTCTTTTCTATACTTGATGTAGCCATTTATTACCAATCCTGGTAGTTTTTCTTCTTCCTTTTTAAAATTAAAAAAAAATCTGCTCTTACTTAAATTTGCTACTTTATAATTGTAGTTATGTAAGGAAAAGGCCCCTCTGGATTTAAAAAGTATGTTAAGTGCAGGCACAAACTTCCTATGTCTGATGTCCCAGAGTGTGTGTGTTTACTGCTTTAGGCCTTTATATCTTCAAGGGGATTGTTCCATCTGCCATGGTTTCAATCCCAGGGTGTTAGTAAAAGGAAAAACAAGCTTCTTTTAAAAGATTTACTACTTTCAACTTTGGAGAGGCAATATCTGGGACTCAGTCCCCCAAAAGTAACAATCCACATCATCCATCCCGGTTTCGGAGCCATCCAGGAAAAGATCTAAAGTGAATCCAGCGTCACCCTCTGATCCAAAGAAAAAATTGATGGACCTGAGTATCTTGGATCAGACAAAAAAATCAACAGATCCGACAGCCTCAAGTCCTGTTTTTTTACTCAGGGTAAGATGTTCACCATCCATTCTAGTGCCTTCAGGGGTGTACTCACCCTTTTTAGACAGTCACCAATTCAGGTCTCCTATCATTTTGACTTGTTCTTCCAGAAGTTTGACAGAGGAAGATTTGGAAAGAGTGATGAGAAAGATCCTCTCTGTGCAGAGTCAGATGGGTGTTTTATTGGCTCCTACCCCTTCAGGTCAGGAGGTCCGTCCTTTGACCACATCCGCACTTCAAGTACCTCCTCTGATTCCTTCCAATTGTTTTAGATTCCCTGGATCCAAGCCTTCCAGCTCCATCTAGCTCGGATCCAAAGATAGCAATATTTTTGGATGCAGAGCTTACTCTGTGCTCCTGTTCTGTCGGATCTGGAGGGCTCTTGGAGCTGAAGCTTCCCTGTTGGAGTTGATTCTGAAGTTGTCGGAGCTGTCTCTGCGCATTGGAGCTTCTTGATTAGATAGCTTGGCTCTGGCTTTCACCTTGGGAAGATTGCTTTTGGAGTAGGGGAGGACAGCACTCCAAATGCTTGTCTTTTTGGAGCTGAGGCCTTCTCTTTCATCGGAGTGGTCTGCCTTCGACATTTTGAAGAGGGTGTTTTCTGCTCCTGAAGAATGGATGGATCCAACCCCCTTGGATCTTCAACCGTCTACCTTGATGTCTCTGAACTTGGAGCCTCATCACTCTTTACCACTTGGACAGCCAGTTCAAGAGTCCCAGGTTTCCCAGCAGGGTATTATAGTTTTTTCGAGTACCTCTCTGGAGTATCCCAGAGAGGATGTCCCTAGGAAGACGTGCAAGAGTAAGTACTTGGAGTCTCCTCAAGAGTCGGTCATGGAGGATATAGACTTTGATGAAGGTGAAGGGTTCCAACGGTCACCTCCTGAAGGTCTCATTTGGAGACATTCTTGAGATCTTAAAACAGGTAGGGAGGGTTGGGCACACAGCAACCCTTCATCCAAGGAGTCATTATTCCTGGAGGCTTTCAGTACTGGCCCATCTACCTCCTGAGTTACTCCGCCCACCTATGAGCTTATTAATTTGTTCTCTCAGCGGGTGTGGAAGGAACCAGACACAGTTGAACCCATACTCAGGAGACTGGACAAGATTATGGCACCACCTTTTGATAAGGAGTTTAGGGGTAAAAAGGTGCCCATTGATGCCATGGTTGTGGTGGCCACCACCAAAATAGAACTGGCCAAAGAGAGTTCCACTGTTCACCCCCCAACAAGGGAGTCTAGGGCATAGGACAGGTTTGGGAAGCATGTCTGTGCTTCAGCGACCTTCGCTTTAAGGTTGCTGAGTCACTGAATTTTTTGGCACATTTTACAAGGTTAACCAGAGATTTGATTAAGGAACTGTCAAATATCCTCTCAGGCTGCGTTTCTACAGAGGTCCAATCTTCTGTAACTTCTCAGTTTGTTACCTTGCAATCCATTTTGAATTCATCCATGAGGCTCATTTCGCATGAAGCCAAAGGAGCCTCAAGGGCAGTAGATGCAGAGATTTCCATCAGGAGACATGCCTGGCTGTGCTTATGTGATTTTGCATAGCCCTTCAAGGCTTCGTTCATCTGTGCTCCCTTTGACGGCACATCTTTGTTTGGCCCCAGAGTGAAGGACACATTATCCAGGTGTGAGAAGGATGGAAAGACTTTCTGCAGTGGGCATATGTTTTTCGATCTCTCAGAGATCGTTTTCAAGAGATCAGTATGGTGGTCGAAAGATGTAGTTCAGGAAATCCTAGGGTTTTTCTAGGGCACACATGGAGGAACTTACCCCAGGGGCAGAGGGGGTGACTCCACTGGTTAGCGCCACCCCAGTAGCAGAGGAGGCCGGCAAAACCAAGTGTCCAGTGATTTTCTTGGAGGAGACCCTACCAGCATTCCTGAAAAGAGGCCTGATTGCCTGCCCCTGGAGGCAGTTGGGGGTCGATTATCCCTGCACCAGATAGACTGGCTAGACATAAAAGATACTTTGGTGTTGAGGATTAGTTCCAGAGAGTATGTAAAACCCTTTTCTCTTCCACCTCCAATGTCAAGGAAAATCCCCAGTGTTCCACCCAATCAGAGGGAAAAAGCAGTAATTCTAATACAAAAGCTGCTTGAAAAGAAGCCATCCAAGAGGTCCCACCAGACCAGATAGAATCTGGAAGTTACTTGAGGTTCTTTTTTAGTGCCAAAGAAAACAGGGCACTGGAGACAGATTTTGGATCTCAGCAACTTGAACCAGTTTCAGATGGTCACCGTTCAGTCCATTCTTTTTTCCCGGGCAAGCACAACTGAATGTGCTCAATAGACATTCAGGATGTGTGCCATCACATAAAGATAAACAGAAGATTCAGAAGGTACTTACACTTCTGGTTGGGAGCCAGTCATCATCAGTTCAGAGTTCTGCCCTTTGGTGTCACCTCAGCCCCCAGTGTGTTCACCAGATGTATGGCAGTAATAGCAGCTCACTTGAGACTGCAGGGATTCTTGGGCTCTTCCATATCTAGATTGGCTCGTTACTGCCCTGACCAGGCATCAGTTGATATGGGCAAGAGATAAGGTGCTCCATACTTGTTCTCATCTAGAAATAACCATAAACTAAGGCAAGACTCAATTAGAACCAACTCAAAATTTGGAATTCATAGGAGCAGTTTTCTACACAGTCAGTGATAGTTTCACTGCCTCCTACAAGGGTTCAAACTGTAAGAAAGATCACAGGTCAGGAAAATAATCTGCGGTTCCAAGATTTCAACCCGCTTGGTTCTACAAGGTCTAGGATCAATATCAGTGGCGATATCACTAGTACCTTTAGCAAGATTTTACATGCAGATTCTCCAGTGGATGCTTGTAATACAATGGTCGATAATTTACCAACAAAGTCAACTCTGATTTGAATGATTCAGACATGCAAGAGAGATCTCAGATAGTGGATTGATTCTTAGGTTCTACAAAGCTGTCCATTCCCCTCAGCCCAAAGCCATAGTGACCACGGAAGCTTCCCAGTTGTGGTGGGGGGGGGCATTTAATGGGGAACACAGTCCAAGGCATTTAGTTCCCCAAAGAGGCCAACTTACATGTCAGTGTCCTAGAGATGAGAGTAGTGCTTTTAGCATTTCAGGCCTTCCAAGACTCTCTCCTTTTTGTGACAGTTACAGTTCAGACAGACAGTATGTCAGTAATCTGGTACATAAACAGAGAGGAGCCAGGTCTTATCCCATGTGTTGAGAAGCGCTCAGTGTGTGACAGTGGGCGATCTCATCCAACCGCGTTCTCATAGCAACGCACATTCCAGGGAAGTCCAGTGTGATAGCAGACAAAACTGAGCAGGTGCATTGTTCAACCTCACGAGGATTCTTTCAACAAGAACGTGACAAAAATGATTTTTCACCAGTGGGACCAACCTTGATGTGACCATTTTGCTTCTTCCCTAAACAATAAATGCAGTAGCTATTTTATCCTAATCCCCCCACAGGGGGAGTCACAGAGGGATGCTTTACTTCACAATTGGCCCTCCTGTCTGCTTTATTCTACCCATCAATCCCATTAATTCCAAAATTTCTACAGAAAGCTGTAAGGTTGAAGAGCAAAGTCATCCTCATTGCACCAGACAGATTTGGTTTCCCTTTCTTTGGGCTCTCTTCACCAGCCTTGGATCCTGAGTCCGACTCAAGACATCCTGCCTCACCCTACAGGTATGATCCATCTCAACATATCAAATCTCGGGCCTGGATTCTCCATTTCCGTTAATAGCCATGCAACCAATGCTGTTTTCCCTGTCTGACATATTCTTTTACCTTCACATAAACCTTCAACAGGAAAACTTTGTATAAGTAAATAGAAAAGATTTGTTTACTCACAACAAAATTATATTGAGCCATTTCAGATCCGATATATATCATGCTTGAGTTTTTAGCCTTACTTTTTAAAGAAGGGATTAGTTCCTCAGCCATTAAAGTTCATTTAGCAGCTGTACCAAATTTTCATATTGGATTCAGAGGTTCTTCTGTAGCCTCTCACAAATTGTGCAGAGCTTTCTTTGTGAGGCACTCTACTTTTGAGATCTCTTAAGGACCCTACTCCCCCGTGGGATTTCAGTCTGGTGCTACAAGCTGTAATACATTCCCCTTTTGAACCAGCAGCTAAATGTGACCTTAAGTATCTTAATCGGAAATAGGGTTGCCACCTTTCTTTGTGGCTAAAACCTGACCAATGCCACATTCCCTCTCATCACCTGTAACCCCACCCATTTCAGTCCCTCTACCTTCCACACAACCCATTTTCTGACATTTTTGTGACATTAGCTGATGAGAAATACCCTCTTTTTTCCGTTCGGGATGCCTGCTTTCTGCTGATTTACTATGCTTTTCTGTAAAAAAGCATAGCAAATCTGCCGATTTAACAAATTCCAATAGTCTCTTTCTTTTTTGAAACAGAATACTGGAGTTTGTACAGTGTTTTCCAGACTGCCAGACAATCTGTTTGATTTTCAGGTAGTCCGGAAAAAAAAACAGATATGTGACAAACCCTACTTGGAAAACTGTTTTTCTAAAAAACGTTACACCTGCTAGATGAATTTCAGAGATTCAAGCCTTGTCTTTGAAACCTCCATACTTGATCTTTCACAAAGATACAGTGATGCTGCAGACTAATGGCTTCTTCCTTCCCAAGATGGTGTCAGAATCTGATATCAGTCAGTCTAGTAATTTGCCAGTATTCTTCCCTAATTTTGTAAACAAGGGCGAATACTTGTTACATTTATTGGATGTTCACCCAGACGATTATGTTTTTACCTGCATAGAACAAATGACATCAGAAAAACAGACCAGTTGTTTGTTTCCTTTGCAGAAGTTATTGGGAAAACTAGCAGCAAAAGTAACTTTAGCCATATGGTTAACTCATTGTATTTCATTTGTATATATAACAAATTGGGTATTTCTTTTCCACAAATTGAGTATTTCTTTTCCACAGCCGGCACAAGCTCACTCAGCTAGGTCCATAGCAACTTCATAGGTTCATACTAGGCTATCTGCCCGAGGGCATTTACAAGCCTAGCCCATAGTTTTGTGGCTTACGCCACCCCTTTAGTATGGGGAACTATACCCATTATTTTGCTGTGCCTCTGTTGAGCAGTGACACTGAGGTAATCCCTGGGGTATATCTGCGATCTCCCATCCATTGGTCAAGATTTCTCTTGAACAAGGCCAGCGAGGTGCTCTGCCTCACATATACCGGGATTTTATTCCACAGCATAGGGAGTCTTTGGGTGATGAATCTATCCCTCCAGCACGTCCTATTAATAGCCGTGTCGAGGTTTAAGTCTCCCGCCCTTGTGGCTCTGACGGATCTAGATTTTTTGAGGTGAAGCATATTCATCAAATCTGGGTTTGACATGGCCTTGTATGTGAGGCAAAGGTCACCTCTGAGCAAGCGGTAAGCGACTGAATAGAGCTGGAGTTCTTTCAGTCGGGCAGCATAGGACAGATGTTTGAGACCCTTTATCCTTTTGGTGAGGAACTTTTGTGGCCTCTCCAGCTGCTGCAAGTGTCGGGTCAGATACATTCCGAATGGGGCATTGTACTCAATCATTGGTCTGATGATTGATGAGTATAGGGAGACTATGACCTTCCTTGATCTAGATGAGAATCCCTTCATGATAAGGTGGGCAATGTAGAAGGTCTTCCTAACTACTTTAGCTACATGGGTGTCGAATGACAGACTACTATCAACCTGGGTCCCCAGGTCCCTGATAACTTCTTTTGTGCTCAGTGGATTGCCACCTATTTGGTAGCTAGGGGTAACCTTGTTTTTCCCGAAGGGTATGACTATGCATTTTTTGGCATTTAACTTTAGGCCATGGCTCTGGCACCAGTTATCCGCTTTCTGTGAGACCCTTCTGAAGGATATCTGTGTCAGATGTGTTTTCTACTATGGCCCGCAGTTTGCAGTCATCTGCAAACTTTGTCAGCCATAACTCTCCTGTCTTTGCTTGTACTGGAAAAGTAGATGCCAAACAAGAGTGGGCCCAGGACTGAGCCCTGTGGTACACCACTTGTGACAGGTTTTGAGTCTGACATGGCACCAGCAACTCTGACCCTGTGGGTTCTGTCACTCAGCCAGTTTGCAACCCATCTTGTGATGTATGGGTTAACATTTAAGCTGATGAGTTTTTCAATGATACCCGAGTGGGGTATTGTATCACAGGCCTTCGCCAGATTGAGGTAGGCTGTATGGACTGCCTTTCCTCATCAATGGCTTTGGTGACTGTTTCAAAAAGTCAACCAAGTTTAGAAGGCATGATCTGCCTTTGACAAAGCCAAACTGGGATGGATCCAAAGTCTGCAAATTCCCTATGTCTTTATTTATGAGGTCCATTATGATCCTGTCCATGGCTTTGCAGATAAGGCTTGTCAAGCTAATGGGCCGGTAATTTCCAGGGTCGGTGGAGGCACCGCCTTTGTGAAGTGGGACCACAGTTGCAGTGCGCCACTCCTGGGTAATGATCCAGAGGTAAGACTATGATTAAACAGCTGTCCTAGCTGTGGGTTTAATTCCTCATTGAGTTCGTGGAGCACACAGCCGGGGACACCATCAGGTCCCATGGATGCTGTGTTTTTGCTTTGGAGAGAGCAGTTCTCACTTGGGCGTTGGAGATGTTTGGGGGCTGCAATCGCTGATATAGATATCTCTCCTTTTGGGGAGGGGAGAAGTTTGCACTGAACCTGTCAGCCAGTATGTTGGCAATGTCTGTAGGATCAGTAATCTTCACATCATTTTGAACTAGTTCTGAGCATATCTGGGAGTTTCCTCCCAGGTTTCTAACATAGCTAAAGAAGGCCTTATGATTGTCTTTTGAGTCTTTAGCTATTTTTCTCTCAAAATTTGCTTTGGATGATTTTATGAGAGCTCTTAGTTTTTTACTTACAGTGATCAAGGGTGTCTTACCTTTTAAGGATTTTGCTCTATCTTGTAGTAGCTTCCTCCTTTTGTTGTAGAGTTTGTTTATGGCTGGGGTCCACCAGAGTGGACGCTTGCCTTTGGTACAAAGAGTCTTTGTTTTGCTTGGGATTGCCTTATTCATGCAGTCCTGCAGGTGCTGGTAGAAGGCATTTGTAAGTGATTCAGCGGCTTGAGTACTGTTTTCCGCCGCTCGGGGCCTTAAAGGAGACCACACTAGTCTTTAGAAGTGTGAAGTCGGCTTTCGAGAAGTTCTTTACTGTGGTCTTTTTTATTTCAGGTGGGGTGGGATGAGGACCTCCAGCGAGATTAGTTTGTGATCTGATCTCACCAGTGAGGGTATACTTCCGTGTTGAACATTGTGCTCCCATGTTCGTGATGATGAGATCAAGTATGTTTTCTCCTCTTGTGGGGATGGTGACTAGTTGTTCCATGGCATTTGAGTTTATGAATTCCAGGAACTTTTGGGCTAGGGTGTTTGGGCTTGAGTAGTGTTCCCAGTCTATATTAGGGTAATTGAAGTCACCTAGTATGATGGTGTTTGGTGATACATTTATCCCTCTAGTGTTTTCAGGAAGGCCATGTGAGGTTCCTGAGTTTGTGAGGGTGGCCTGTAACATGCTACAATTTGCAGAGCAGTCTTGCCTATGGTTAATTGCACCTGGATGGTCTCCGATGCATCGTGCGTTGCCACCAGTCTTGAGGTGTGGGTGTCTTTGATGAATATGGATACCCCCCCCTCCTTTCTTGGTATTGTCCGGATTTTGGGGCCGGAACGCATGATAAGAGGTAAAACCTGATAGTGCTGGGGTGCTCTCAGGAGCCTTGAACCAGGTTTCTGTCACTGCACAGACATCGATGTTCTCCATACTGAGAAGGGCCTTGAGTGCGTGCATTTTGAGATTTAGACTTCTGGCATTGAGCAGCATTACCCTTAGTTTTTTCCTTTTTTGTGTTCTAGGGTGGTAGGTTTAGAATTTGAGCCTTGCCTAAAAAGGCACTATGGGGTGGCAAGAGCCTTTGCCAATATCCGAATCCCAGGGTGACAGGTGCAAGCCGCCCTCATGGCAGCGTGGCTTGTTCAGCATGTCCTCCCAGGCAGACAGACATTGGATCCCCTTTGAATGACACCAGAGTTTAAGCCAATTGTTAAAGCTGATCATCTTATCTCTGTATTGTGGCATCATTCTTGGTGAAGGTAGGATACTGCTCAAGGTCAGGGTCATACCTGCCTGGGCTACATAATCAGAGAGCTCCTCAATGTCTCTTTTCATGTAGTCCAAGGAGGTACGTCTCAGGTCGTTTACACCAGCATGGATGATGACTGAGTCGTATTTGTACCTGCTGTTGAGAGACCTGAGTGCTTGCGTTATGTGGCGGATTCTAGCGCCCGACAGGCAGCTTACTGTGACCTTCTCCTTACTCAGTCTGGTGAGCGGGACATCAGTGTGTCTGACTATGGAGTCACCAATGACTAGTGTGTCTGGCATTGTGTTTGGCCTTAAGGGCTGTGACTGTTTGACACTCTGACTGTGAGGTCTATGTGTTGCAGGTGTTGTGTTCTGAGGTGGTGGTTGTTTGGGTGTCTGCTTTGGTGGCCTCTGCTGTTTTGGTAGATTTTTGATCAGAGCCACGAGTATGTCTTTGTGTGTTTATGTGTATGATTTGAGGTTGTGATGGTACTATGTGAGACTGGGTCTATAGTGTGTGTGGTAACCTTCTCCTCCTGACTGGTCTTGCCAGTCCTATGTTGAGAGAGCTCAGCCTCCAGTTTGGCCGTATAGTTGCATCTCTCGCATGTATTTGTGTTTTGTGGGAGGAGGAGAGGGTTGTCTGTGTACATGAGGCAATTGTAACATTGCCTCAATATTCCCAGGTTCACCAGCTGAGCAGGAGAGGACACTAGCAACTGATCCCTCGACATGCTAGAAGGACTAGACAAAAAAACTTTAAAAGAGATTCCGGGTGACGTGGGTGACCGAGAAATGGGGGTTTGCCTTTTTGGGGTTTTATCTATAAGAGTGCCGTATCAAGGTAATAAGTACTGTAGGAGCAAGTGCTAGGTTTAACAGATAGAGAAAAGTCTACTTGGAGTCAAATAGAGATGATCTTTTTAGGTATTAGAGAAAGTGCTAGTAACAGGGATGCTTAAAGGTAAGATTGAAACTTCTTCAGTTTCTTTCCAGGACATCCATGGACAACATTTGTGCAGCAGCAATTTGGGCTACTCCCCATACTTTTATTACCAATTACAAATTGGATCTGTTATCCGGGGTAGAGCATCATTTGATTCAGCTGTGCTTAGGAATATCTTTCCCTAGTTCACCCGGAATTATAGGTAGTTAGGGACTCTGTCCCATCAGTTGAGGATAGAATGAAAATTGACATAATCAGATTCATGTACTTAACGTAACATTCTATCTGTGTTGTCCATTTTCATTCTTCCTCATCTTCTTGTCCACCAACCCCCATCCTTTCTATTTACAAACTTCTGGAAGAATGAACTCTTGAGGGACATCATTGTCCTTGTATTGAGCTTCTGTTATAGTTTCCTTTTGTACTGAGCACATGCAATTTTACATCTCCTATTTTTATGTATGCTAAATATTTCCTTTCTGGTGAAAATCAGCAAACAAGATCTGAGGTAACTTGGGGTTGGTGCATTATGGGTAAGGGAAAAGCTTGAGAGTTTTTTGGTTGTCACGAGCTTTAGTAATGGCCGAGACAGATCCAAGGATTGGATCCGAACACATCAGTTGAAGAGGAATGAAAATGGACAACACAGATGGTTCGTTATGGTAATTACATAACTTTATCCTTCACTTGTGAAGAATGAAATCTGACACTGTAAGTTGACTCTGAAGCAGTCTAACTTAATTAGAATTGTACAAATCAGAGTGTAAGAGGCAAGACCCCACCAATACTAAAAAGCAGGTTTGATGTTTTTTCCATCCAACTCAGCAGATGGGTTATTGAGTCAGATCAGAACCTGATGAAAACAGCAAATGAGTCTCAGCAGGGTGAATGAGCAACTCCAAACTAAGAAAATAGACCTCGGACACACTGATAACTCTGCACACAAACCATAGCTCTCAACTGTCCAGATGTTTTGCCCAGTATTTTTAGTCTGTTCCTCTTAAAATATTGTGGTTTTCTTGCAAATCAGTGAAGACTGAAGTCGCTAAATAACACATTTGAGTTTCAGACTTTCTGTCCTTCAGAAACAATGCATGTTGTTATTCCAACAACTTTCTAAGTTTGTAAGAGCAGTGTTTAAAATCTGTCCCTATTTTTGGGCCCCCATTATTTTAGGCTGTGTCCAGATTTCTTGCTTTAAGAGGTTGAGAGATGTAACACTAACTTTTAATCTAAATAACTCCTTACAGTAAAATAATTATTAGAATTTTAGTGCTTTCTTGCCAAGCTCAGGAACTTATTCACAACTTAAAATTAGCCTGATCTCTTCACCAAATTTAAAATACACATGAAAAATTACATGACCCTTAAACTGGAAATATAGTACAGTCCATTAATTTGAGAACAATATACATATATAAACATTTCTTTGCATTTGATATTCTGATAATATATTAACTATTTAAATATATAAACGCAAACACTGATTGTAAAGCAGCTAATCTAAAAAGAAAGTGAACGCAGTTTTAAAATACAAGACCATGAAACCATATCATTCAGACCTGGAAATGTATATGCATTTAAAACAGTTTGCTAACGCATTTTCATCTTTTTCAGTAATTCACTACAGCATCCCCTGACGTTTTTTTTTCCACTCTTTCCACCGCAAAAAATAAAAACTTGTGGGCATTTACTTAGTTTTTAGTTTAACTTTTTGTCACATGAACAGACCGAGCTAAACATCTAATAATTCTTTTACTGTGAGGTGTTCTTTAGATTAAAAGTTTGCGTGCATAGTCGTTAGTGTTTCCTGCATGTATTTTCTTAGTTTTTAGTTCCAATCAGCTCAGACCTCAACACTTTTTTTTTTTTTTCATTCTCTTGAATCCAGGGGCTCAGGCTGCTCCCCTACCCATAATTCCCTCTTGTCCATATAATACCTCAGATCTCATTTGTTGCCTGTTCAGTCAAGACGTGATTCCAAGGGCTCAGTGCTCAACAGTGAGACAAGTCATTTTGTTTTCCTTTTGGTAGTCCATCTGTGTAGTTTTTTTTCCCTCTTACATCCCTTCTAGGGCTGCTGTTAGTTTTTTCTCATAGTGTTTTGGAAGTTTCGTCCCCGTCTTTCCTCTCTTACTTAGACAAACAACTGGACCTCCCCAGTAAACAAATGTAAAAATAAAATAAATAAAATAAAAATGAAAACATAAAGTTTACATATTCTTAATTTCTGTATTTGTAGTCCTATAAGTTTGACTTCTTAATATTGTTAATTTCTGCTTTTTTGGGGGAATTTTACAGTGTTTTTCTTTTTTTTTTTTTTTCGTGAATAATGCCCAACAAGGTCTCTGGCTTTTAAAAGCGTAATGCCTGTGGACACCAGATCCACTACAGGACCCCTGAACACCCCGAGTCAGCTGTTTAGGGGTTGATTATCTGGATATTGAGTAAGAGTCCTGTGCTTCCTCTGGAGCCAGGGCTCTATTTGACAGGAGGAATAAATTGTTTAAGGGTCTTCTCCCTACTCAAGCGGGAGATTTGACCTATTTAGCTTCTGCCTCTCCTTCTAGGAAAAAGACGGACAAGCCAAACACCTTTAAAGAAAAGGAAAGAGAGAGGGAAAAGTAAAGTGAGAGATAATGAAAAGCCGAAAGAGATATCTGTGAAGAGCTCTCCATTTCCATCATGCCTTTCTGGTCTTGCACCAAAGATTCCAATGCACTATTTATCCTACCACAGGGCAGGAACAAACTAGCATCTGATCTCTGTCTCTACCTTGCAGTTTCTCACCAGAGTTGGACATTCCTCAGGTCCACTCTTCAATACTGCAGGACAGACCCAACTCATCCCTTCTCCTGATCATATGTGGTGGCATCTTTATTCTGGTCCTTCCAGTCTTCAAGGAGCTTTTCAGTAGGCTATGTCTATAGGATGATGTGGAAATTTATCAAGACACAGATTCAGCTGAGGGTCCTCCCATTGCCTCCCCCCCCCCCCCATGGGCTCAGAGTCAAGTCCCAATGACTCCCTTACTGATTTCTTCTCCTCTGGTCTTGCCATCAGAACCAGTGCCAGCGGCTCAGAGTGATGCCCGAGTGAGGCCCTCTAAGCCATTAGCTTCGTCGACTTCGATTCCCAATGGTGTCTGACATTCTTTTGATTCTGACTGCATCAGATCAGAAGGGTCTCAGAGCTAAGAGGTCAGGGGCAAGGTGTGTGGTGTTGGGGTCAACTCCAAGGTTTTCTGAACCATTTCTGCCCTTAGATGCTTTAGCCCTGAACAACTCCGCTCTGACGTCTGCTTCTGGTCCTAGCCAGATCTAGACCAAGGATGTTCTTCCTTTGATGTCCTTGGGTCCAAGAGAGAGTTTTCCTAGGCACTGGTCTCTGCTTTGGCTTTTGAAACATTGGAGAGGGTTCTCACCAAGTCGAGAGGATGTATCTTGTTCCCTATCTGCACCATTCTGACCTTCATCAGATCCTGTTGTTCCTCCTTTTGCTTATCCTGGCAGACAGGGACAGCCAACCTTGTTAAGCCTGGAGGGCGCTCACTTGGGAGTTTCTCTTCCATTTCCAAATCTTCTCCAGAGCCTTCCACCAGAGAAGGCCACAGGAAACAGACTTGCAAGAGGGGGCATCTTTGCTCTTCCTTGGAATCATTCAGTAATGATATTGACTTTGAAGAAGGGGAGGATTCCCTCTGGTCCCCTCTGGAAGACTTTTCTTTTGGAGCCACCCTTGTATTGATGAAGCAAAGAGGAGGTTGGTCCCCTCACTGGAGGAGTCTATGTTGTTTGAGGCTTTTGAGGGCTGGTTCACCATCTACTTGGGTGGGTCCCACCTGCTGATGAATTCATTGAGTAGGTCCCAGAGTGGGTTTGGAAGGAACCCAGTGTGATGGAGTCTCTTCCCATGAAACCTGACAAAATACTGGTGTCTCTCAGGAACAAGTCCTGTTGGAACAAGTTTCCCCCTATAGATGCCATGGTGGTTGTGACCGCTACTAAAAAAGAGTTTTCCAAAAACAGCACCTCTGTCCATCCACAAGAAGCCCAGGGCATTGGAACAAGTTTGGGAAATGGGCTTGCACTTCAGGTGACATTTGCTCTTTGTGCACTTAACTACATAGCTCAAATGATTCCTTACCAGACCAACCTGAGTAATGAACTCTCCAAGTCCCTGTCAGGCAACCTGCCTGCCTATATACAAAAAACTGTAGAGTTGCAGCCATCTACCTTTCAGTCAGTGTCCAGTGTGTTCATGAGTCTGATTTCCAATGCAGCTGATGGCACATTGAGAACAGGCACTAGCATTGCTTTTTGTAGGCGCGTGGATGCATGCATATGGTTGATTTTGCAGCGCGTTCAAGACGTCCATCAGTGCTTTCTTTGATGGTTCAACTCTGTCTCTTAGGACCAGAGTTCAAGAATATGCACACCAGAATCAAGGTGGGGTGCAAAACTCTTTGTCATAGGCATTCATTCTTCCACCCCCAAATGGACCTTTCCCTGAAGCAGAAGGGTGGAAAGAAACTGTGATTTCATAAATCCCAGAATTTTGCATGCAATGCTTCTTCTGACGGACCCCTCTGGGGCAGAGGGGAAGACTACAGTGAACGTCACCCAAGGGGCAGAAGTGGACCATAGAATCAAGGAAGGGTTTTGAGGTCTCTTTACCGAGAAAGCCTTTTAGTGCTCCTGAGTGGTTGCCATGAGTGCTGCACTGTGGAGGCATTTGGGGGTGCACTTATCTCTTCACCCTCACACCTGGCTAGCCATTACTTAAGGTTTTTGATTTTGGAAGATAATCACCAGAGGTTATATTATTCCCTTTGCTTTCCCTAGTAAAGAAAAAGAAAATCCTCAACATTCTACCCAGTCAAAGCCGTTTAACAGTAGCAGAATTGTCAAAGCTGCTGTAACAGTGATCATCCAAGAAATCCCACCAGACCAGCAAAGGGTCTGGAGTCTGTTAAAGAATCTTTTTAGTTCTGAAAAAGGCTGTGGACCTAAGGTCCATTTTGGATTTCAGTCACCTGAACCAGTTTGCGAAAGTTCCATATGGTCCTGGTTCAGTCCATTCTACGTCTTCAGAAGAACGATGACTGAATGTGATGTTTTCATTCTTACTCACTGTTGAGGTCTTCGGATCTGACCTCTGATCACATTCGGCTGCATTCATAGTTTAGTACTAGGCTATCTGCCCTGGGGCATTTGTAAGCCTAGCCATAGTGATGTGGCTTTCGCCACCCCATGAAATGGTACAAAAATGCACAGAATCGATTTAGAATACTGTGCCCCAGTCTAGTAGTCACACAGATGTGACCCCTGGGGTAAACTTATGATCTCCCATCCACTCATCAAGATTTCTCTTGGAGAGTCCGTGAGGGGCTCTGCCTAACATGAACTGGGATCTTGTTCCAGAGCATGGGAAGCCTCTGGGTTATGAATCTATCCCTCCAGCATGTCCTATTCATACTTGTGCCGAGATTTAAGTCTTTAGCTCTCGTGGTTCTGATGGATTTGGATTTTTTGAGGTGGAGCATGTCCATCAGTTTCTGATTGGACATGGCCTTGTACGTCAGGCAGAGATCACCTCTGAGCAGGCGGTATGCTACTGAATAGAGCTGGAGTTTCTTTAGTCTAGCAGAATAAGACACATGTTGGAGACCCTTGATCCTCTTGGTGAGGTACTTTTGTGGTCTCTCCAGCTGTTGCAAATGCCGGGTGAGGTACATACCAAGTGGGGCTTTGTACTCAATCATGGGTCTGATGAGGGAGGAGTATATGGGTACAATGACATCCTTGGATCTGGATGTGAATCCCTTCATGATAAGGTGTGCAAGGTAGAATGTCTTTCTAACCACTTTGGCAACGTGGGTGTCAAATGAGAGGTCGCTGTCGACTTGGGTCCCTAGGTCACTGATGTGGGTTGCTGTCTCTGTGATAATTTGTGGGTACTTTGTTTTTCCCAAAGGGGATGACTATACATTTTTTGGCATTTAGTTTAAGGCCATGACTCCGGCACCAGTTGTCCGTTTCTGTGAGGCCTTTTTGTAGGATGTATGTGTCCGCTGGTGTGTCGACTATGGCGCCTAGTTTGCAGTCATCTGCGAACTTTGTCAGCCACAACCCTCCCATGTTTGCTTTAACATCTGAGAAATAAATGCCGAACAAGAGGGGTCCCAGGACAGATCCCTGTGGGACACCACTTGTGATTGGCTTTGAGTCTGACATTGCTCCAGCGATTTTAACTTTATGGGTTCTGTCCTTTAGCCAGTTTGCAACCCATCTAGTGACATAAGGGTTTACATTTAAGCTGTTGAGCTTATCTATGATGCCCGAGTGGGGTATTGTGCCGAAGGCCTTAGCCAAGTCCAGGTAGGCTGTATGGACTGCTTTGCCCTCGTCAATGGCTCTAGTGACTGTTTCGAAAAAGTCAACCAGGTTCAAAAGGCAGGATCTGCCCTTTACAAAGCCGAACTGGGTGGGGTCAAGTGTCTGTAGGTCCCCAATGTCTCTGTTTATGAGTTCCATAATGATTCTTTCCATAGCTTTGCAGACCAGGCTGGTTAAGCTTATGGCGCGGTAGTTCCCAGGGTCTGTAGAGGTACCCCTTTGTGGAGTGGGACCACTGTTGCTGTACGCCAGTGTTCAGGTACATATCCTGTAGTAAGGCTAAGGTTAAATAGCATTTTTATGTGCAGGTTTAGCTCCTCTTGGAGTTCACGTAGCACGCAACCCGGGATACCGTCAGGTCCCATTGATGCTGTGTTTTTAGCTTTGCTGAGGGTGGCTCTCACCTGG
Source organism: Protopterus annectens (assembly GCF_019279795.1). Taxonomy (NCBI): domain Eukaryota; kingdom Metazoa; phylum Chordata; order Ceratodontiformes; family Protopteridae; genus Protopterus; species Protopterus annectens. The sequence continues at coordinate 1,171,968,797 of NC_056743.1, read as the reverse complement.
ACATCTGAGATGACAGGGAGATTACATTCAGCTGGGATAAGTATTTCTTCTTTTGGGGGTGAGGGAGGGGAGAAATTTTCGCTGAACCTGTCAGCCAGAATGTTGGCAATATCTGTGGGTTCATTGTATTTTTTGTTGTTGTGAACTAACTCTGAGCATATCTGGGGGTTTCTGCCCAGGTTTCTAACATAGCTGAAGAAGGCTTTGTGGTTATCTTTAGTGTCCAAAGCGATTTTTCTCTCAAAGTTGGCCTTTGATGTTTTTATGAGAGAACGTAGTTTTCTGCTAGTGTTGATCAGAGATGTCTTCCCTTTATGGGATTTTGCTCTGTGTTCAGTAGCTTCCTTCTTTTGTTATACAATTTGTTAATGGCTGAGGTCCACCAGACAGGACGCTTGCCTTTGGTGGAGAGGGACTTGGATTTATTTGGGATTGCATGATCCATGCATTCTTGGAGATGTCCATAGAAAGCATTTGTGAAGGATTCGGCATTGTGGGATGTGTTATCCACTGGCCCAGTGGGCTTAAAGGATACCATTTCAGTCTTAAGAAGAGTGAAGTCTGCTTTTGAGAAGTTTTTCACTGTGGTCTTTTGTGCTGGGGGTGGAGGTGGGATATATGTATATCCAGGATGATTAGTTTGTGGTCAGATCTCACTAGTGAGGGGTATACCTCCGGTGTGGAGCATTTTATCCCCATGTTTGTGATGATCAGGTCTAGTATATTATCTCCCCTAGTGGTAGAGGTGACTAGTTGTTCCAGTGCATTTGAATTTATGAATTCCAGGAACCTTTGGGCTAGGGTGTTAGGGCTAGAATAATGTACCCAATCTATGTTAGGGTAGTTGAAGTCTCCCAGTATGATGGTATTTTGTGATACATTCATATCCTCCAATGTCTTCAGAAAGGCTGAGTGGGGTTCCTGTGATTGGGAGGGTGGTCTGTAACATGCTACCAGTTGTATAGCAGTTTGCACCTGTATGGTCTCCGATGCTTCATGTGTTGCTACTAACCTGGAGGTGTGGGTGTCCTTGATGAATATGGACACTCCCCCCTCCATTTGTGGTTCGGCCCGGGTTTTGGGGCCGAAAACCATGATACGAGGTATAGCCTGGTAGCGCTGGGGTGCTCTCAGGAGCCTTGAACCAGGTTTCAGTTACTGCACAGACGTCAATGTTCTCCATACTGAGGAGTGCATCGAGTGCCTGCATCTTGAGATTTAGACTTCTGGCGTTGAGCAGCATTACCATTAGTTTTTTTTCCATTTTTGTTTTCTAAGGAGGTGGGTTTGTCTTTTGAGCCTTGCCTAAAAAAGGCACTATGGGGGTGGCAAGAGCCTTAGCCAATATCCGGAAGCCCAGTGGTGACAGGTGCACAACACTTTAGGATCCGAGTCTCGAGCTCCTCCCTTTCCCGTAATACAGAATATGTTCCGTAACTCTCAAGATCTTGTTTGCCGCCATCCAGCACAGATGTGGTACATTAGTCTTGAGCATTTTTGTTACCTGTGAGTTGCTATTTTACTGTATTTCTGTCTGGTGTCTTTTAATTGTTTTAAAAAAAATCTAGTAGTACTTATTTTTTCACTGTCTAGCTTATCCTTTGCCTCCCTTCCCAAATGAGTTAGTCCGCTGGCATTAGGGTCTTGTTCCCTTCTCCCTACTTTTGCTTTCTACCGTTTATAGTGCCATTGGCACTTTTTCTCTTGTCTTCTTTTCTATTTTTCTTTTAAAAAAAAAAAAAAAAAACGTTGCGCCTTAGAATAGCATTGGGGTGTGTGTGTGTCTCTATCTCTGTGTGTGTGTGTGTGTGTGTGTCTCTGTGTGTGTGTGTGTGTCTCTCTCTCTCTCTCTCTCTGTGTGTGTGTCTCTCTGTGTCTCTCTCTCTCTGTCTGTGTCTCTCTCTCTCTCTCTCTCTCTCTCTGTGGCCCTCTGTTTGTTTGTGTGTGGCCCTCTGTTTGTTTGTGTGTGGCCCTCTGTCTGTGTGTGTGGCCCTCTGTGTCTGTTTGTGTGTCTCTGTGTGTGTCCGCGCGCGTCTGTGTGTGTGACAGGTAGTCTAACCTTTTCTTTTCTGTGTGTAAGAGTGAAGTACCGTTCTTCACAATGTCAGATAAGCATACAGGTTTGAAAAGATGCACCTCTTGTGGGCACAAAATTCCAAATTCTGATGCCCACAAGAGGTGTGTCTACTGTCTTGGGCTAGGGCATTTGAACATGTTATTTGCGTGGCCTTCAACCCTTGTGTCCCATAAGGTAGAAGAATTAAGATGATTTTGAGATGTTTTTTGCTCCCTTCTGGGGTTCGACCTCAAACCAGAAGAATGGTGAAAAGGAGAATTATGGAGCATTTGGGGATGTGAGGCATGTCATGCTTAATAATCCAGTGGCCCAGCATTTCCATGCTTTTCACAATGGCAATACTAGTAGCTTATTTTTTCTGTTTTAAATAAACCTTATGCAGCACAAGGCATGGAATATGGGTGCATTTTGTTAAGGATGGAAAGTAGATATATTTTTATTTTAAGAACCCTTTGGCCCCAGGGGCTTAATATGGAGTTAGATTTACATGTATAGGATGAAATATTTTAGCATGCATCATTCTGAAGATGTACAGATGTATAGAACAAAGACTTACATGTAGAGGATGAAATGTTTTAGTATTTGCTAACCCAAAGATGTATAGGTGCATTTTGTATGAGCATTTTAAATTATGTTAAATGCAATAGGAATGTAAGGTGTTGTACTTTAAAAGTATTTTGATGCAATTTGAATGTTTCTGAAGCACTTTAAATGTCTTGGATGCACTTCAAATTTTCTTGCCTCACCGATTAATTAATTTATCAGTTATTGCATAATTGAATAGAATAATGAATGTAATGAAATGTATATAAACTACATCATTCTTGTGAGTAATTATTCCCTGGAAGGCTTGATGCCAAAGTACTAGGAGCACAGTAAATGTGGATGGTGACGGTTTCTCCAATTGTCAATGGCTTTCTTTGGCTCAGTCTGTTTCCTTGACCGGCTCTGTTCAGATACCCTCAGATTATAGTGCGTCCAGGTTTCAAGATGTTGGAGACTTCTCCGGGGGGTGGTGGGGTGGCTTCAGTCTTGAATTGGTTGGATCCGTCCCTTCCCTTGGGGACCTCAACCTTGGACAGCTCGGGCCCAGCTCTATCTGGAGGCTTTGGATCTGGGGTGGACTTCACTCTGTCTCCTCCGATGGCTTTGGTTCGGGGGGGGGGGAGTTTCCCCAGGTCCTTCAGCCTTCCTTTGGATTCCTACCCAATTGTCATCTCATCTGAGCTTTGAGTCCATTCATCCTGCCATTGGTCAGCCCCCCAGGTAAGCCTCCAGACTACTTCCCCCATTTTTCCCCTGAACATCCCACAGAGGAGGTTCATTGGAAGAAAAATGTGCAAGAGGTGGCACATGAACTCACCCTTGGAGTCCTTAACCAAGGACACTGAATTTGCTTAAAAAGGATCCCCCAGTGTCTCCTTCTTGAGGCAAAAAGGTTGCTGGTCCTCCCAAAATTGTTCTTCCAAGGAGTCTGTGTTCCTGGAGGCTTAGGGTTGGCCTCTCTATGTCCTGGTTGACTCGCCTGGCAGACAGACTCCTTGACTTAGCTTCCCACTGGACTTGGAAGGGAAGGAAGTGTACACAGTCAATCTGATCCCTCAGCATCCTGATACGTTCCTGAGTCCTCCTTCTGACTGCTTTACATTGGAGCAAGGGTGTCCCAGTTGATGCCATTGTTGTGTCAGCAGCCATGAAAAATGAGCTAGCTAAACAAAAGCTCTTCTTTTCATCCTCCAAACAAGGAGTCTCTGGCTTTGGACAGAATGGAATGCATATGTATGCCTCAATCTCAGACCAGTGCTTGATCTCTGCAACATCAACCTATATGTCAAGAAGTAGAAATTCTGAATACTTCTATGCAGGAACGATTGGATGTGTAGCATACATTTTCATGACGTTTTATCATACCAAAATGAACAAATGCTCCAGGAGATGCTTGCACTTTCAGCTGGATGCCAGTCAATACCAATTCGGAGCACTGCCTTTTGGACTCAGCACAGCCCCCCCCCCCCCCCCCCCCAGGTTTTTACCAAATGTATTGCAGTTGTCGCAGCTTACCTGAGGCTAAAAGAATTTCAGGTGCTTCCATATTTAAACGATTGCCTCCTTACTGCACCAACAAGGCATGAACTAATTCAAGCCAGAGATTACCTGATATCAGTCTTTTAGGTATTTTCAATAAACCTGACCGTCAAACCTCACTCTTGTGCAGAATCTAGAATTTATAGAAACGCAACTGAGCACTTCAACCCAAGTAGCGTCCTTACCTCTGCATCGCATAATTTCTCTGAGACAGCAAGTCCAGGACTTATTGGCTCTCCCTTCTCCTCCAGCGCAGTTAGTTCTCAGAGCACTGGGGTGTATGTCAGCGGCCATCATTCTGGTACCCTTAGCAAGAAACTTTATGCAAGTCTTGCAATGGACCCTGGCTGTTCAGTGTTCCATTCTTTACCAGCCCTTATCTGCTCCTGTCAGACTAATTCCAATCTGCAGAAGCTATCTCCAGTGGTGGATGCATTAAAATACCATATCGCTAGGCAAGTCATTCTCTGCCCCCCCATCCAGTAGCCACAGTGACCATGGATGCTTCCCTGTTGGGGTGGGGAGGTCATTATCAGGGGAAGATGGTCCAAGGCACATGCTCTCAGCACGAGACTAAGCTGCATATCAGTGTCCTAGACATGAGAGCAGTCCTAACATTTTAAGACTTTCAGGACCTTCTGCCTCTAGGGGCTATTGCAATTCATACAGACAAGAGAAGACAAGGCAGTGTAAAAACAACTTGAGGGTCATCTCGAGTGCAGCGTAACTTCATCTGTCAGTTGTCCCCCTGATATCTGGTTTGGAACTTTAGGAAGCAGCTGTAATAACTCTCACAAACATGGAAACTGCAGCTGCCTGTCTCATGCCGAGCTTTTGATGACAGAGCTCCTAAGGACTGCATTGCACCAATCAAAGCATACCACTCACCAGCCCTAACAAGAACCACAGACTCCAACTGCTTATTCCTGTTAAGTAAAGTGCTGATCTTCAGATGCATGAAAATGTTTGCTGTATGTTATTTTTAATAAGTGTAATGTAAGCTTATCTGTAGACTGTGCCCTTGGTTTGTCGTAGCACATCACTGGGCTTAGCCTTTTTTGCCCTCCTGTCTTATCTAACTATGAAGTGCTGGTTAGATTTCGTACATTCATTTACCACTACTAGTGTCCTTTTCTCCCTACTCTCTTCTGAACAGTTAGACAGTTGGTAAGGTATAAAACCTTATCCAAGGTAAAATGCGTAATTAAATTTAAGAGAAAGCTACAAAGTCACTTCCCTGCTCCTGTACATTCTTGGTGTGAGTACAGTAGCATCTCACTTGTGCGGTTTCAGCCAAGTACTATAATCACAGTAACACTTCTTGATTTGTACCCCTGCAAAAATCTCTGTACTTTGAGCTGTACTACATCTCCCTTCAACAGCTGAAAGCATTGTTGAAACTTAAGTATGGGCCAGGCAAATGCCAAAGTGAATCAAAGTGCTTAACTGATTGTTTCAACCACTACCTGTGGCCACGGTCCAACTTGCTCCTTTCGCCCTCGCTACGTTTGGGCTTACTCAGCTCCCCTATCCTACCCCCATTCACTCACACCCCCACATCACCTACATTTATACTTCACTAACCCCTCCCACAATACTACAGCAAATTACAGCCTAGATATCAACAAATAGATTCTAGTATGTAGATCCCACCCAGCAACATTTGTCAATCAAATCCAAGTAGTTAACCAGTAGGATCTGTAAACTACCCAACCAATTGTTAACCTCTCAATAGTTATCCAATAGGAACTATCTATGGCATTTACCAACTGGTAGCCCTCTTTTTTGTTACAGACAGTATTTCACTCCTCAGTACCTAACATATACTTTATTACTCACAATTTTTTTCTGATATTAGCTCTAGTACATCTACTATTCTCATTGATGTTAATTTAGTCTAGCAACATGCTTCACCTTAACAAGAAACTCATAAATTTAGCAGGCCTACACATCATCATTACCTCTCTCCTTTTACTTCCCTTCTCCTTCACCTCGTATAATTGCTTACTGCTATCCACCAGTAGCCCTCCATGGCAAGCCTCCACACTATATACCACCTAGCTACACCATTGCAGTATACCATAGCTCCAAGCCTCTTTTGTAGCAACCACACAAACAAATTCCAACCACCAGCAAGGACATCCCATACCAGTCAGAAACATATCAAACTACAATACAAGTTCACCAAACTCCTTTTACACCTTTTATACAATTAAACTGCTCAGGAGACATGCATCCTAATCTTGGCCCTGCCACTCCACTTTCTACAGCTAGAAGCTCAGTTACAGCCAGTTACAGACTATTGCACAGCAAAAACAAATATTCCCTTCTCATCCTAAATTTGAATGTAAGATGTTTTGCTAATAAAGTTCACGACCTGCATGCCTTACTCTCCCTTTACTTTCCTGACATTGTTGCAGTAACTGAAACTTGGCTAAAACCCAACTTCAACAACAATGAAATCACAGCTCCAGGTTAAAATATGCTACGCAAAGACAGGATGACCAGAAAGGGTGGGAGAAGTAGCTATCTACTTCAAAGATCAGCTAACACTAGATTATCTTGAACTAGACATCCCTGACTTCAGACATGCAGAACTAATCTTTTCCAAATTAGAAATCAACTCCAAAAAATACATTAACATAATCTGTGGTTACATCCCACCAGGATATAATATTTCCATACTAGAAAACATACTTCACAGGGCCTCTAATTTTCTCCCACAAGAAACAGTCCTGATGGGTGATTTCAATATTGACTGGCTAGACTGTTCCTCTCAGACCCCAAAACCCCATGTTAACCTACATGAATTCACCCAACTCATCACATCCCTCAAAAGAACTGGCAAGTCATCCAAATGTCAGTCTATCCTTGACTGGATTCTGGTTAATAACCCTTCCATTTTATCTCAGGCAGGTTGCTTTACTGATGCTCTAAGTGACCACCTCCCTACTTTCCTTCCATGTATGAGTACTTTCCAAATTAACCATACCATCTACTGCACTATCAGAAACAAAAAAAGACTTTAACCCACAAAGATTCATCAGCACTCTAAAAAGCTGGAACTGAGATTCTCTGAAATAGCTTCCCCGAATGATGCTATAGACTACTTTAATACTACATTTTTAGATATATTGAACAGCTATGCTCCCCCTAGAACTATTAGAGAGTCAAAATCAACTATGCACCCTGGGTAAGTAAAGAATGTTGATCCTTATTCAAAGACAGAGACAAAGCCTGGGAACTATATCACAAAAATGAAACTCAGATTGCAAAAGAAGCATATGTAGAACTGCAAAACAAAGCTTAAATCTTGTAAAACAAGACAAAATCAACTGCTAACATAATATTCAAACAAAACATCAGAACAACCCACAAAAGTTCTGGACAGCAGTAAATAATATACTTCTACCAGGTAAATTGACTACACCAACCTCAAACAGCAGTTCTGATAATATAGTAACCAAACTTAATACATACTTTACAGAAACTATCCCAACTCTGACTAACTCTCAAAACATCTCCAACAACCCCGCCCTTGTGGCACCCCAAAATAGTGCTAAGCAATTTACATTACAACCAGTGTCAGTAGATACCATTAAAAAAACTACTGCAAAAAATAAAACCAACCACCCTGGCCGCAGACTGCCTCCCAGTCATTTGATATGGTAGATCATAAAAAACTCATAAATGTGCTGTCCTCCTTACACATGGCTAGCAGCTCTGTTACCTGGTTCCAAAGCTACTTGTCAGGATGTCAGCAAGCTGTACTGTGGCAACAAAACATCTCCCCTCTTCTCCCAGTCGCCTTAGGGGTCCCTCAAGGCTCCATTCTTGGAGCTCTACTTTTCTATTCACTAACCAACTCCACAACCCCTCCGCTGCTCATGCCTCTGTGATAGAATATGCAGATGTCTCAACTCTAATATGCGCAGCCTCCTCCCTACAAGATCTTCACACCATAACCTAGGATTCATTTCTATCTGTTGCTCATCAATTCCCAGCTCTTTCTAAACCCTAATACAACTAAACTCCTCTTCTATCCTTCAAGGTTTCCCTCTTCTCACCTTACTTTTAATATTGAGTCCATAAACAAAACCATCAGTACCCCAGTAACACACACCAGACTGCTAAGTGTAGAAATTTACAATAATTTGAGATTTGACATTCATATTGCTCAAACCATTAATAAAGTCCACAAGAAACTAGGTCTACAGAAACATTTTTTAACTAGAAGCATTAAAGTTACCATTGCCCATACACACCTCCTTTCAACACTCCTGTATGCCTCCCCAGCACTAACTAATCTCCGTAAAATAGATCTTAACAAGCTACAATCCTGTTATAATAAAACTGCTAAATTTGCAGCTGAAGCCACATGCAAGTCACATCACTGTACTGTTCTTAAACAACTAAATGGCTAGAATTTCCTCAACTGTTACACTATAAACAACTAATCTTTGCCCACAAAATTTTGCATCAACCTGATAAAATCCCTGCTCTCCAAAACCTTATACAACCATACACCAATTCCAGAACCCTCAGTTCCAGTAATAAACTCCTTTTACAAACAACCAAAGCTAAAAACTCAGCTGGGGTATCTCTCTTCTCTAATGTCATTCCCTAAAATATGAAGTAATCTTCCAACAACTGTCACATCAAATTGCTTCACATTACAATTTAAAAAGCTTTTATCTACTCAATTAGTAGATAACCTGACTCTGTTCTTATAACTCTCCTGGATAACTCTAACCTCAGTATATTAACCATTTCTTGTTCACAGAGTGCTATTTTTCTCAAATCTACACACTCCTTTCTTATGTAACTTGCTCATCCTCATTACTTAATTATTTATACCGTTGTGATGCATGTTAAAGATCTGTATTGCTCACCATTGTTCTACTTTTGATTGAAATGCTACCGGTGCTTTTTGTGTGTTGTATTGCTACTGGAACTTCTTGTGTATTGTAACTTTTACATTGATTGTACACTACTGTAATTCCTTGTGCATTGTAACTCTTACACTGTTACCATTTCTATTGCTGGAGCTTTTCTCTCTGGGCCGCCGTTGAAAAAGGAACTATGTGCAGTCTGCCTTTCCCGGTAAACAAATGTAAAATAAATAAACATGTCAGTGGCCTGGTATATAAACAAACAAGGGAAGAGGCCAATCCTACCTTTTATGCATAGAGGCCATGAGAGTTTGGGAATGGGCGATCTCTTCAAGCCGCTTTATAATTGCAGAGCACATCTCCGGGGAAACCATCGTGCTAGCAGACAGCCTCAGCAGGTCCATTCTGACCTCTCACAAGTGGTTCCTCAATCAAGCAGTAGCAAACCAGATTTTCGGCTGTTGGGGCCAACCTTGCTGTGATCTTTTTGCTTCTCCCCTAAACATTAAATGTAGTAAGTACTTTGCTCTGATCCACCTGAAAGAGGAGTCACCAAGGGATGCTATAGTTCATGTTTGGCCCCCGGGCCTCCTTTATCTTACCATCCCCTTCCCTTGATCCCAACGTTTCAACAGAAAGCCAGCAGACTGAAGTGCTCAGTAGTCCTCATTGCCCCCTTCTGGCCTCGTCAGGTATGGTTCCCCTTCCTATGGTCTCAACTAAGTATCCCCAATGGATACTGGATCCCAGTCAAGACCTCTCTCCCATCCATGAGAGCATCGACAACCCATTTTCCACACACTCAAGTTGACCCCATCGTTTTTCAACTTCCAGTGATTATAAGAAAGTCCAGGCTAGCTTCCCCAGTACGTGACATAATCTTAGCGTCTCAGAAAGCTTCCACAAAAAAGGTCTAGTAAGTGGAAAAGATTCAGTATTTGGTCTTCAAAAGAAAATATTGATCCATTTACAGCTCCTATGTCAGCTATTCTCCTTTTTCTGAGTTCATTTTTTCATCACGGTGCCAGTTTCTCTACCATTAAGTTACAGCTGGTTGCCATTTCTAATTTTCATTCAGGAAAGGGATATTCCTCTATTTCCTCATTAAAATGATGCAAGGCTTTTATGAGGGGTATTTTTCAGCTAAGGCCTCCAATCAGAGTCCCTTCTCCCCCTTGAGATCTTAAAGTGATCTTTCAAGGCCACACTCCGATACCTTTTGAACCAGCCGATAGTTGTGACTTGAAATTTCTTTCATGAAAGACTATATTCTTGGTAGCCATCATGTCAGCCAAGAGAGTATCTGAACTGCAAGCCTCGTCAGCCAAATTTCCTTAAATCATCTTTCATAAAGACAGAGATGTTCTTCGTTCCCCATTGCTGCAGTCCTTACTATTGGGTGTAGTCCGCTGTCCAGTCGGCCCGAATACCAGAGTATATGGCTGACGTAGGTCAGGGCGCATTAGACTGACGTCAGTACGTCAGGGTACTAATGCGCATGACCGACGTCATATCCTCAGTCTTTTTTGCCGCATGGTCCGATGCAGAAGCAGTTTTGCGAGTGCAGGTTGGCGTTCTGAAATATTTCCGAAACCGGAGTTTCAGACCGAAGCAGAGTTGGCTAAGTACCCCGTTGGGGAACATTTTGGTTTTTTCTTGCCTCAGTATTTAACCGGATGTCAGAAAAAGTGAATAACTGTATTTCTTGTGGGAAACAGATACCTCATAGGGATTACCATACCTTGTGTATACCTTGTTTAGGGCCTGAGCACGGCGTTGTTGGTTGCCGCTCTTGTGCTAGGTTTAACAAACGCACTATTAAGAGGAGGTTAGACTGTGCCAGGTTAGTGTTTGGGAAGCGTTGCAATTATAAAATGCCGTCGGATGCTCCGGCGCCCGCTTCGTCCAAGAAGCGCAAGGACAAAACAGCGAAGCCTAGGGTTGATGAACCGGCAGTCCCGGACGTCGGTTCTTTAGAAGGCTCAGTGGAGCCAGAGGTTTTGCCAGGAGTTTCCATGGAGTCTCAGGCAGAAACTTTACTGTTACAGGATGTGCCTTCTCAGGAGGTAGGTCAGGCTGAGGGGGCTTCTCAGGTAACTGTTCTTCCCTCTCTTCCCAAGGTAGTTAGAGCCTCTCCTTCTGTTGCCAAAACTTCTTTGTGAGGTAGGCCAAGTTCAGCTTCAGTGGGGGTTTCTCCTAGCATTTCGGGTTCTGTACCTAAGAAACATATGCTTAAAATGGCAGAAGATTTGATTACTATGATTAGAGGTTCTATGCCCCCTCCTGATAAGAGGCCTAGGGTGGAACCGGAGTTTGATAGTTTTGAACAGTGTTCAGAGGCTTCTGAGTCTTCTGCGGAAGATTTGCAGGAGTATCGTCCTTATTCTGATTCTGATGTGGATGATTCCACTCCTACAGCTTCTCCTCCTGAGGATTTCTCATTTTCAGAGACTCTGCATTCCATGAGGGAGCACTTTAAATGGGAAGGCCAGGATTACTCTGATTCCAGGAAAAGGCTTAGGGAATTCTTCTTTTAGCCCCAGCATAGGCCCTTAACTATACCTCCTGTGTTGAATGTGGAGGAAGATGTTTATGCAGAGGCTTCCCTGAACCCTGACTCTTTGCCTCCTGCTCCTGTTAAACCTGATAGGTATTATAGGGTGCCCGAAGCTCATAAGTATTTGTTTAAGAGTCCTAGGGCGGACCCAGAAACTGTTTCTCAGGGGCCTAAAGGTGTTAAGGCCTCTGTGGTTAAAAATCCTGTTCCCACTGATAAAGAGGCAAGGGCTTTGGATAGGTGGGGAAAGAAAGTGTATACTTCTTCCACGCTAGCCATGAGGCGTTGAATTGTCAGTTTCACATGCTAAAATATCAAAATTATCTCCTTTCACAATTGAAATCTAAGGTGGATGCTTTGGCGGAAGGTATTGAGTGTAAAGAGTTGCTGGATTTGGTTCATGTGTCTGAACAAGTGGGTAAGCATTCTTTGCAATGTGGTTTTGATGCTGTACAGGCCTCCTCGAGGGTGGCTGCCACTAGTTCTGTTCTTCGCAGGCATGCCTGGTTGAGGGATCAGAATTTAGCTGAGCATGTTACGACAAGGATTTTGGATGCTCCTTTACAGTCTGATGTGTTGTTTGGTTCGCCTGTGGAAGCAGTTTTAAAGAAAATGGAGGACAAAGCTAAGTCTATGCAAACTGTTAAAGATTTTTTGCAGGTGCAGCCACCGAAGTTTAGTAGAAATTGGCCTGCTAAGGGGTGGACATATCCTGCTTATGATTCCCAGTCTAGGGGTAGGTCTAGACGTGGTAGGGGCAGGGCTCAAGGTTCTTTTAGGCCTAGAACAGGAGTTCACCTGCTCAGACTTCTGGTGAGGGCAGGGGTCAGTCCTTCGTAAACAGACCCAATGACCTGCCTTTTCAGCTGCCAGTAGATTCTCGTCTGGCAGCTCCTTTGGGAGGAAGACTGTCTCTTTTCAAAGAAAATTGGGATTTAATTACTCAAGACAGATGGGTGTTGGATATCATTCACCACGGTTACAGGTTTTATTTCCATACAATGCCCCTTTCAAAGGCATGCCAGACGTTCCTCCTCCACAAAGAAAAGAGGCTCACAAGCAAGTTTCTCAGTTACTCCAGATGGGGGCCATTCAGCCAGTCCCTGTCTCAGAAAGGGGCCTAGGATTTTATTCTCGCCTGTTCCTAGTACCAAAGAAGGGGAACACGTGGAGACCAATTTTGGATTTATCTCTCCTCAACACTTATCTGGACATTCCCAAGTTCAAGATGTTGACGTTACAACAGCTTTTACCTCTGCTGGGCAAAGATCACTGGATGGTAACTTTAGATCTCAAGGAAGCTTACCTTCATGTGCCTATAAGGCTAAGTTGCAGGAAGTATCTGCGGTTTCGAGCTGGAAATTCTCATTATCAGTTCTCTGCATTGCCCTTTGGCTTATCTACTGCGCCCAGAGTATTCACAAAGGTTCTGGCTCCAGTGATAGCTTACTTCAGGCTACAAGGAATTCAAATCTATCCTTACTTGGACGACTGCCTGATTCTGGCTCAAGAAAAGGAAGACCTTCTACAGCATCTGGAATATGTTATAGCAGTGCTAAGATGCCTAGGGTATTCTGTGAGCGAAATAAAGTCCAGTCTAGTACCCTCTCAAGACATGTGCTTTCTGGGTGTGAGACTGAATACAGCAGCCCAGATGGCCTTTTTAACCCCGGACAAACAAAAGAGTCTATCACTTTACTTCCATCAACTATCTCATCAGTCCGTGCTGACTGCAAGGACAGTCCTTCAAGCATTAGGGTTCATGGCATCTTGTATTCTGGTGCTTCCCAATGCCAAACTGCATATGAGGAAGCTACAATGGTATCTCAAAATGTATGGACACAGCACTGCCAGGATTTGGACACTGTCATTCAAATAATACCTTGCCTTCAAAAAGAATTTTTGTGGTGGGCTCAGGAATGTCACCTAAACAAGGGACTCTCTGTGACCCGGCCAGAGGCGAGTCAGATTTTAACGACAGATGCCTCGAACATTGCTTGAGATGCTCATCTAAATGGAAAGTGGATACAAGACAAGTGGCCTGCCAGACTACAGCATCTACATATCAACATGAAGGAGATGTTAGCAGTCCAGTTTGCATTAATGGCTTTCAAGGAGTTACTTCTTCCAGGGCAGGTGTTGATTCTAACAGACAACACAACTGTCATGTGGTGCGTCAACAAGCAAGGGGAACACATTCTTATCCTCTATGCAGGCAAGCAATGATTTTATGGGAGACTGCGCTAAGCTTGCAACTAACTCTTCAGGCAAGGTTTCTGCCAGGAGCACAGAACTCCTTAGCAGATGTGTTAAGCAGACAAATCATGGATCCCCACAGTGGAAACTGGATCTTCATGTATTTCAGAAATTGACAGTGTCATGGGGAACTCCAGACATAGATCTGTTCGCTTCTCCACTAAACCACCAGCTGCCAAAGTATTGCACAAAGGGGTTTCATCACACAGCTTGGAAAGTGGATGCTCTGTCTTTCAGTTGGAAAAACCTTCATGTGTATGCCTTTCCACCTCTGCCTCTTCTTCCAAAGGTACTATTAAAGGTCAGACAAGACAGGCCAAGGATGATTTTGATAGCTCCAGATTGGCCTCGGCAACACTGGTACCCACTACTACGGAGTCTGGTAAAGAAGCCTCCATGGCCTTTACCTCTGATTCCTCATCTGTTATCTTAGAAGGACGGTCATCTGCTCAATGTCAAGCTTCACTCTCTTCATCTAACAGCCTGGCATATTCTGTGTTGAAACACAGCAGGTCTCAACTTCCTCAACAAGTTTTAAATGTGATTATGGAAGCTAGAAGACCTAGTACAAGGAAAGTGTGCATGAAAAATGGAAGAGATTTTTATTTTGGAGTACAGCAAAGAATTTGGAGATTTCTGAGCCTAATTTGAGTGTGGCTCTTCAATATCTTACTGAGTTATTGGACAAAGGTTTGTCCTTCTCTTCCATTAAGATTCATGCTGCAGCAATTTCAGCTCACTATGCTTGTGACCCACCATTGTTTTTGCATCCTTTGTTCAAGCAGTTTCTTAGAGGGGCAAAGAATATAAGACCCCCACGTAGAGCTCCTACTCCTGCTTGGGATCTCAATTTTGTGTTGGAAAAACTTACTCTACAACCTTTTGAGCCTGCGGCTACTGCTGAATTGAAATATTTGTCATGGAAGACTGCTTTTCTGTTGGCTATTACTTCTGCAAGAAGGGTGTCTGAGTTGCAGGCCCTTATGGCAGTAGAGCCCTTTTTGATTTTCCATAAGGATAGGGTATCATTACGTACTAATCCTTCCTTTATGACTAAGGTGGTTTCTAGTGTGGCTTTAAACCAAACTATTCATTTGCCTACTTTTGATGCAGACCCCCAAAATAAAGGGGAAAAGATTTTGCACACTTTAGATGTACACAGGCAATTGCGTTATTATTTAAGCAGGACTAAGGATTTTAGGCAGTCTCAGCAGTTGTTTGTTTCTTTTGCTTTGAGTTCGCAGGGCAAGCCTGTGTCAAAACAAACTATTTCTAGGTGGATTGGCTTTTGCATTGCATTTTGTTATTCCCATCATGGCAAGGAGATTCCAGCTGGGATTAGGCCTCATTCCACTAGGGCTACTGCCACTTCAACAGCATTTCTAAGGGGTGGCAACTAAGGATATTTTGGAAGCAGCTACTTGGAGTTCAGTGCATACTTTCTCTAAGCATTATCACCTTCCTATCTACTCTAAGTCTAGGGCTGGTTTTGCCACAGCTGTTTTGCAAGGCATGTTGTCAGCTCCTGCTTCTTTATGATTTGCCAGCCTCCCTTACCTCTGCTTTGGGATTCTACCCAATAGTAAGGACTGCAGCAATGGGGAGCGAAGAACATAGTACAGTTTTGTACCTACCATAAATGTAGATGTTCGAGGATCCCCATTGCTGCAGTCCAATCCTCCCTCCTTCCCCTCTGTGTTTAGGGGTGGTTGTGTAGGTGAGGTTACATGCTGATATTTTTGTATATATTCTTGTATATATTGTACATATTTTTGGTGCAGGTATTTTGGGCCTTGTCTTTTTAGGGTCTTCTGACATCTGGGGCAAGAAAAGACTGAGGATATGACGTCGGTCATGCGCATTAGTACCCTGACGTACTGACGTCAGTCTAATGCGCCCTGACCTACGTCAGCCATATACTCTGGTATTCGGGCCGACTGGACAGCGGACTACACCCAATAGTAAGGACTGCAGCAATGGGGATCCTCGAACATCTACATTTATGGTAGGTACAAAACTGTACTTTTTCGTAAGAGCTAATCCTTCTTTTATGCCTAAAGTAGCAACAGCATCCAACAATAACCAGTCCATTCAGTTGCTTATCTTTCCAAATTATTCAAATAAAGGAGAATATATGTCACATCTTTTCGATGTTCATAGATGGTTGGTTTTTGTCTGCCCTGGACAGAAAATCTGATCAACTATTTGTATGCTTTTCTACTAATCTTTTGGGCCAAGCAATATCCAGGATCACCCTGGCTAAATGGATAGTGGATTGCATTTTATTTATTTATTTACATTTATTTACAGGGAAAGTTCGACTGGGCCAAAAACCCATTTTCAGCGGAGGCCTAGGGAGAAAAGCTCCACAGAAATACAAGCAATATATAATAATTGGGTAGTACAACAGTATACATACAGTAAGATGCAGGATACATATCTTCTAGTTAGCCTATACAAAGTAGCATTCAATACAGTTTTCTACTAGATACAGGTACAAAAAGAAAAACAAGCATTTCAATGAAGATCACTGTGAGAAAAAATAAAGTTAGTAGAGTGTACATATTAAATAATAGTTATGAACAAATGACATTTCCTTTATATATATTTATTTTTGAGTAGTAATAAACACTGAGGAGAGTGAGAAAATGAGATAAGGAGTGGACAGTTTGTTGAGAGAGTTATGTACATCTTGTCAATCAGGTTTGGCACAGGAGCAGTGCCAGCTCTTGGATAGATGTTCAAATAGTAGTCATTTAAACATGGTAGATTCAGGTGTGTTTTAGAGGGTGTGAGGTAGAGAGTTTTTTCATTTGACTATATGATTTGAAAATATGGCTTCACCATGGCTGTTAGCTTTGTTTACTGTGAGAAAGTTTCTGTCTGCAGATCTTAGACTTCGTAGGCACGAGTAGGGAACAACAAGTTCCTTGAGGGATGGGCAGCTGTCTGAACGGAAAATATTGTGTGTGAATTTAAGTTGGTAGAGATGGCGAAGGTTAGGTAACTCGAGCCAGTTTAATTTGTGTAGAGCAATACAATGGTGGGTTTGGTGGGGAAGGTTGGCTGCAAAATGGGCTATTTTGTTGTAGCAAGTTTCCTATTTGGTCAAGTATGATTTTTTTTAAGTTGATAAAGAAGGGGAAGCATATAGGAGTATAG
This sequence comes from Protopterus annectens, assembly GCF_019279795.1. Classification (NCBI taxonomy): domain Eukaryota; kingdom Metazoa; phylum Chordata; order Ceratodontiformes; family Protopteridae; genus Protopterus; species Protopterus annectens. The sequence goes on along the minus strand of NC_056743.1, from coordinate 1,171,951,768 downwards.
AGAGGAGGAAGGTTCTAGATATGGCTAATCTGGTATTGTCAGTGAGAAATGGCTTGCAGTGAGCCAAGTTTGATGTGAACTTTCTTAATTGTGGTGGCTAAGTGTTGGTCAAATCTGAGTTTGTTGCCAGTTGTCACTTCAAGGAGTTTTGTATGCTCAACTGGTTAGATGACTGTGTTTGCTGAGAGAAAAGTGAAAGGAAGGGTGGTCAGTGATTGTTTGCTACTGGTAAATAGCATTAACTGTGTCTTTTTGGTGTTGAGGATTAGTTGTGATTTACTTAGATATGTTTCTGTATTATTAAAAGCTTGTTGGGCTACTATTTGGAGATTTGGTAGGTTATCTGCTGAGCAGATTGAAGTTGAATCATCTGCATACTGAACTACTTCAGCATGTGTTGTGGATGACGCCAGATCATTAGAGAAGATGTTGAAAAGAAGGGGTCCTAATATGGACCCTTGGAGGACTCCAACCGAGACAGACAGAAGTGGTGAGAGTTTGGATTTCCATCGTACCGCTTGTATGTCAGAAAGATAGCTTAGGAACCAGGAGAGAGAAGTCTGATAGGTTTAGTGAGGCAAGAGTACTAAGGAGTTTCTGATGGGAGACAGTGCCAAATGCTTTTGACATGTCTAAGAAGATTGATGCTACTTACTGGTTTGAATTTCTCAGCTGGTTGATGGTGCTAGAGAAATTAATTAGGGCCGCGGTGGTGGTATGTTTTGCTCTGAAACCGTTTTGGGAGGGAAAGATAAGGTTGTGAGATAACGGGTATTGCAGTAATTGAGCGTGGATACATTTTTCCAGAATTTTGACAAAGGGGGAAAGGATGGCTATGGGTCTGTAATTGGTTGATGTGTTGATGTTCCTCCTTTATGCAGAGGGGTGATGTAGGAAATTTTGGGATATATTGTTCTGCTGTAGACCTATTCACCAGAATGGAGATAGGCAGAGCAATGGGATAGGCAGAGCAATGGCATCCTCTGACAGTTTGAGGCACTCACTGGGGAGTTGGTCAGCTGCTAAGGAAGACTCAGTTTTTTCAGCATTGTTTTTATGGTGTTAGTTGGGACAGGTTTGAGGTAAAAAAAAAATTGTTGTTAGTGTCCACATTAGGTGGAAGAGACAAAAGGGTGGAATTGTTCCCTATAACTAAGGAGAGGATGGTGTTTATAAAGTAGGTATTGATTTGTGAGGAGGCAATACTCACGCTTTGGTCGTTGGTTCTGGAGTTGTAGCTTTACCTGGTTGGAGGAGTGATTGTTTTAATATTTATTTTGCATAGTTGTATAATATGTTTTTTTTTATCTAGTTTGAGTTGCTTTTTCTTTGATTGCGGAGCTGCTAGTATGCTAGCAGAGTTTTATTGTCTTATGGTTTTTGGTATTGATACCGGGTTTTGTCCCTTAGTTTTTGAAGTTTAATGGTTTATTTTGATATCCAGGGCAATCTCTTATTTTTAACACATGTATGAGTTGGTGCTAAGCTATTTAGAATAGCTAGAAATGTGTCATTGAAGTATGTTACGGCCTGGTTAAGTTGGAGATGATGGAGTGGTGTCCAGTTGCATTTATTGAGCATGTCTATGAATGCTTCATTGGAGAAGTTTTTGGTATTTTGTACGACTTTGTAAACTATGGTTCTGAGTGAGTTGAGCTGATGATGGAATAAGTAGATAGGTTTATGGTCACTTAAATTATTTGGAAGGCATCCGGAGAGATAGTTGTGGGTGGTACTGTTGATAAGGGACCGGTGTAAATAGATTCCCTTCTGCTCTGTTTATCTATTCATGTGGGGAAACTGGATTGTTTGGGAGAAACCATGTAGATTTGTGAAGGTAGAGGGGATATCACTAGTGCAAGTGTTCAGTCTAAGCTGAAGTTGCCTGTAATAATAGATGTTCTTCGTGTTTCACTGTTGCAGTCATCACATTTGGGTTATCTGCCTGCAGGTAGCCCTCAGCCGGCCTGAATACCAGAGTCTTCGGATTTCTGCATCGAATGCTGTCGCTTTTTCCATGATGTCAGGTCGTCAGGGGTGTAAAACATGCAGCTGATGCCATTACATCAGTCTTTCTTTCCATGCGGTGCCTGACACAGAAGCAGTTCACAAATGCTGGTCGGCTGACTCCTGAACTTTTTGTTTTTGAGTTTCAGACCCGAAGTCTTCAAAAAGATAAGTACCCCATTGGGGATCCTATTTTCTTGCTCTAACTGATGTCAGAAAAAATTAACAGTTGTCTTGCCTGTGGAAAGCAAATACCTCATAGAGATTTTCATTCTTACTGCGTCACCTGTTTAGGCCCAGACCACGACATCCCTCGCTGTCGGTTTTGTGCCTTGTTCAACGTCCAAACTGTTTGTCGTCGGGCTATTTTTGTAGCTAAATACTTTTGTTCTTGATCTCAGTACTCCGAAATGGCTTTGTTAAGCCATCCGACTACCGATCTTCCGAAAAAAAATAAGGATAAAGACAGAAACAGGCCGCATAGGTTCAAAACTGCCGTCAACACTTCTGTAAAGCTAGTCACCAGTCCACCGGTACTCAGTGGGACACTTTCGCAGCCCCTGATACCCGCTACTACAGATTCACAGGCCTCTATTGAGAACCATTTGGAGTCCGGTATGCCACTAGATGCTTCTTCGACTATGGAACCTTCGGATGTCTCTACCTTGGATGGGTCCGGAGCCACTGTGCAGGCACCAGCTTCTGAGGGTGTATTCAGGCTTACAGACTTTCATATTAAGTCAACAACTTCATTTCTAGCTAGAAATACCAAATTCCTCAGGCCTAAAGCTCACACTACACCTAGAAAACCGCCGACCAAACTGCATACTAAGGCCCATATGCCTCAAAAACAAATGCTTAGAATGGCTGAAGACCTTATTACCTTAATTAGGGGAAGCCAGCCTTCCCCCTCTGAGACCTAGAACTGATTTTCTTTCTGATTATTCTGATCAGGAATCTGATATCTCTGTTCCTTCTGATTACCAGGATTTGCCTTTATCTACTTATGAGGATCCTGATGCAGAGGATTCCATTCCCTCTGCTTCCCCTCCAGAAGATTTTTCTTTTGGTGAAACCTTGCATAGCCTTAGGGAGCATTTCCGTTGGGAAAGCCAGGACTATTCTGAGTCCAAAAAGAGACGTAAGGAATTTTTACTCCTGCCTGAATACAGGCATCTAGCTATCCCTCCTGTTCTGGCTATTGTAGAAGATTTCTTGGAATCTAGCCTTACCCCAGACACTTTGCCTCCAGCTCCCAGAAAACCTGACAGGTTCTACAGAGCACCTGACTCTCACAAGTTCCACTTCAAGAATCCTACTGCGGATCCAGAGACCATTTCCCAAGGACCAAAAGGCATTAAGGCTACTACTGCCAAAAATCCTACCCCTTCTGATAGGGACTCTAGAGCCTTAGACAGATGGAGTAAGAAGGTATACAGTTCTGCTACTTTGACCATTAGGGCTTTAAATTGCTGGTTTCGTATGTTAAAGTATCAGCAGCATATTATGGGACTTCTTAAACAGAAACGTATGTTGATTCCTGACTGTGCTGAACTTAGAGTTGCAAGATTTAATGCATTTTGCTGATCAAGTTGGTAAACATACTTTGCAATGTGGTTTTGATGCTTTAGAACAGGCATGGGCAAACTACGGCCCGGGGGCCACATGCGGCCCGTTAAACGTTTTGATTCGGCCCACCAAACTTGAAAAAATTTAATAAATTAACCTTGTTAATGTTTTATTTCCCCTGCAATGCTGATGTTTCCTCACTAGATGGCGCACTCTAGATATATTGGCTTTGTTGAGGTGAAGCGTAGGCCTATTACTCCACGTTTGCACTTTACCCTTTGACCCACCGCCCCTCTATGAAGATGAGCGGACCCAAGAAAAGGAAAGTGGACAGAGAATGTCGAGTGTTCAATAAGGAGTGGGCAACTAAGTATTTTTTCACTGAACACCGATCATCTGCTGTTTGCCTGATATGCCAAGAAACTGTGGCGGTTTTTAAAGAGTATAATATTAGCCGTCACTTTGCCACAAAGCACGCTAATTATGCTAGCAAGCTCTCAACAAAAGAACGGGAAGCTGCTGCTGAGAAGGTGGCAGCTAATTTGAAGGCTCAGCAAAGGGGAAACAAATTGAATAAAAGGAACAGGACAAGTACATCTGCATCTCCTACCGTTTTTGAAAAAAAAGACAGTCAGGAGGAGAGTGATGGTGATATCCTGAAGGATAACAGAACTTTCAGTGCTTTAAAATAAAATGGTCATTTATTTGATTTTCAGTGTTTAAAGACTCATTTCGAAGTCAGAGATTTTATTGTAATGCTTTTCTTCATTTTCATTGGAAATTAAAACACATGTTTTCTCCATATCCCAAGATGTGTATTTTTCCCCCAATGAGGTGATGTTTTCAAAGCATGCCATCTATCTGCTCCTGTTCCGGCCCCTTTGTCAAATGTTAGAACTCAATGTGGCCCACAAATCAAAAAGTTTGCCCACCCCTGCTTTAGAAGCATCTTGCAGGGCTGCTGTCACTGGGTCTATACTTAGAAGGCAAGCTTGGCTTAAGGAACAAAACTTACCAGATCATGTTAAAGCTAAATTACTGGATGCACCCTTAAACCAAGACCGCCTTTTTGGCAACAAAGCAGAAGTCCTCAAAAGGATGGAGGAAAAAGCTAAATCTATGCAAACTGTTAAAGATTTCTTACAAGTACAGCCTCCCAGATTCAGTAGGCATTGGCCTTCAAAGAACTGGTCTTTTTCAGTCCCTTCTAGGCCTTCTCAGTCCAAACCCAGGAACAGCAGACCTCCAAGACTTCAGTCTCAGGTTACACACAGATCTAAGCACAATGACTTAACCTTAACCCTTCCAAGCCCTGCTCGACTACTTGCTCCCTTAGGAGGAAAGCTCGCCCTACATGCAAAAAAAAAAAAACTGGGAACTCAATACCCAGGACAAATGGGTTTTAAACATAGTTTTCCCTAGGATACATGTTCCACTTCCACACACTACCAACCCCAAGTGGTTGGCCAGACCACCCCCAAATCAGTGGGCGGTGGCCCAAAAACAAGTACTCTCTCTCCTCAGTATCAGGGCTATTCATCCTGTCCCAGGAGAACAAAAGGGACAAGGTTTTTATTCAGGACTGTTCCTGGTACCCAGAAAAGAAAACTCCTCGCGTCCTATCCTGGACCTGTCAATTCTCAACACCTTTCTATTGGTTCCAAAATTCAAAATGCTGACTCTTCAACAGCTTCCTATGCTAGCCAAGGATGCCTGGCTGGCAACCCTAGACTTAAAGGAAGCTTACCTGCACATCCCAATAAGGGAATCCTGCAGACAATACCTATATTTCAGGGCGGGCTCCATGCACTGTCAGTTCTCTGCACTTCCCTTTGGCTTATCTACTGCGCCCAGGGTGTTCACAAAGTGTCTAGCTCCAGCCATTGCATTTTGCAGACAGATAAATATTCAGATTTATCCAAACTTGGATGATTGCCTGATTCAGGCAGAAAGTCAGGACTTGCTATTACAACACCTGGCATTTGTAAAGAAACTTCTAACCTCACTGGGGTACACCATCAGCAAGAAGAAATCACACCTAGTACCCTGCCAACAGATTGTATTCCTGGAGCAAGCTTGAACACAACTTCCCAGATGGCATTCCTCACTCTGGAGAAACAAGTTTACTTGACAACCTACTTCAAACTATTGGCCACAAAAACCCAGCTAAATGCAAGGAAAATACTGTAAGCTCTTGGGTGCATGGCCTCTTGCATTCTGCTAATTCAATATGCAAGACTGCATATGAGAAAACTTCAATGGTATCTAAAAAGTCTTTGGTGTCAACATTCTCAGGGTCTGGAAACAATGATTCCTATCATTCCTTGTCTAAGGGCAGAGTTCTTTTGGTGGGCAGAGGCCTGCTACCACAACAAGGGACTCACTTTCACTCTACCCCCTGCCACCCAAACCCTAACAACAGACGCATCAGACTATGCATGGGGGGCTCACATGGCAGGGCTAGTGCATTCAGGGCAAATTGAACCCAAAACAGATGCACCAGCATATCAATCAAAAGAAATGTTAGCTGTACTGAATGCTCTGACAGCCTTCAAAGACCTTGTTCTTCCAGGACAACTATTGGTATAGACAGACACCACCACAGTTATGTGGTACATCAACAAGCAGAGGGGAATCCACTCCTACCCTCTCTGCAGACTAGCCATGGCTCTGTGGAACACAGCCTTGAGCTACCAAGTGCACCTACAAGCTCAATTCCTGCCAGGCAATCTAAATTCACTGGCAGACGCCTTAAGCAGAAATCTCATGGACCCATACAAATGGATACTGGAACCCAAAATATTCATGCTCTTGAGGAACAAATGGGGGACTCCAGAGGTAGACCCGTTTGCCTCCCCTCAGAACTAACAGTTGAACAAATTCTGCACCAGAACTCGCCACAGTCAAGCTTGGAAAGTGGATTCCCTGTCCTTTACCTGGAAAAGCCTCTCTGTTTATGCCTTTCCCCCTTTGTTTCTCCTCTCGAAGGTTCTACTAAAGATCAAACGGGACAAGCCAAGGATAATACTGATTCCACCAGACTGGCCATGCCAGCACTGGTAGCCCCTTTTGCGCAGTCTGACAGTGCTACAACCATGGCACCTGCCTCAGACCACTTCCCTGCTGTCCCAGCAGATGGACCAGATTCTGCACCCTCATCTTCAAACCCTGAACCTTGCAGCCTGGCTAATTCCCTGAGCTCACCTCTAGCAACCCTCAGTAAGCACGTGCTGTATGTCATTCTTGAGGGCAAGGAAGCCTAGTACTCGAAAATCCTATTCAGAAAAGTGGAAATTATACTGTTCCTGGAGCCAGGCTCAGGGGATGGGCACAACGGTGCCCAGCTTACCTGATGTTCTAGATTATTTAACAGAAATGCTCCACAAGGGCCTATCTTTCTCGTCAATTAAGATTCATGCCTCTGCCATTTCAGCACATTATAATACTGAGCCACCCCTCTTCTCTCATCCACTGCTAAAACAGTTCCTTAGAGTGGCCAAAAATTTACCCCCCCCCCAGGAGAGCTCCCACTCCAGGCCTGGGACCTTAACTTTGTATTCGAAAAGCTCACCCCCCCCCCCCCTTTGAACCAGCTGCTGCAGCAGAGTTGAAATTCCTTTCTTGGAAAACAGCCTTACTTCTAGCCATGACTTCAGCAAGAAGACTGTCTGAACTACAGGCCCTCATGGCAGTGGAACCCTTTATTATCTTCCATGCGGACATGGTTTCCCTCAGGACTAATCCATCCTTTATGCCCAAGGTGGTGTCTGGTGTGGCCCTAAACTAGTCCATTCATTTGCCTACTTTTTTCCCTAATCCTCAAAATAAAGGGGAAAGGATACTGCATTCTCTGGGCGTGCACAGATGGCTTGGATTCTATTTGGACAGGACTAAGCCTCTCAGAAAATCTGACCAGCTGCTAGTTAGCTTTGCTGTAGGGGCAGAGGGGAAGGCCATTTCAAAGCAAACCATTTCCAAATGGATAGCCCATTGCATTCATTTCTGCTACAAGCACCATGGAAAACCTACCCCACAGGGGATAAGATCACATTCCACCAGGGCTGTGTTTTACCTCTACGGCATTTCTCAGAGGAGTCCCTACCAGGGGCATCCTGTAAGCTGCTACCTGGAGCTCTGTACATACCTTCACCAAGCATTACCACCTGCCCATCTTTTCTAAATATAGAGCTGGATTTGCCACAGCCATCTTACAGGGCCTGATTACTGGCCCTAATGCTCTTTAACTACCTCCATCCTTCATTAGCTTTGGGAGTAAACCCAAATGTGATGACTGCAACAGTGAAACACCAAGAACATAGTACAGTTGTGTGTACACTTACCATAAATGTAGATGTTCAAGTGTATTTACTGTTGCAGTCTGGTTACTCTCTCCAGCCCCCTGACTTCTCTTGGCTCTACCTTTTCTTCTTGTTTGGCATATATTATATCATGTGTATTTGCTTTTTGCTAGGGGTGTACCATACCATATAATTTATTCCTATTGTGGTGGCGCCTGACATCTGGAGCAAGAAAAATTGATGTAATGGAGTCGGTTGCATGTTTTATACCCCTGACAACCTGACATCATGGAAGAAGCGACAGCATCCGATGCAGAAATCCAAAGACTCTGGTATTCAGGCTGGCTGAGGGCTACCTGCAGGCAGATAACCCAAATGTGATGACTGCAACAGTGAATACACTCAGACATCTACATTTATGGTAAGTGTACACAACTGTACTTTTCATGGGTGTAGGTGGAGGCTGTCCAGGCTATGAGTTCCTCAGTGGCAGTGGACGTATTCTTGGGAGGTATGTAAGTGGCGCTGTTATGGTAATTTTTTTTTTTTTTTTGATTTGAACATTTTGAGTTTGAGCCGTGTTGCTAGAACTTCAAAGTTGTTATCATAAGGGTATTTGATGGGTAGGTAGTCTATGCTTAGGTTATAAAGAATTAAAAAGGTAAAGTGCCTTAAACCAAGTCAAACAATAAAACTAAAAACAAGGCACTGGTTAGGCAGCTCAGATCTCAGTCGAGAAAGGTTTATTGTAGAGACAAGAAGCACACCAACAGCACATTAAATCCACACAAATGCTTTAACTTGTTGACTGCGTTTTCATCCTATAACCTCATCAGATGAGCATACCATCAGTTAAAACACTAATTATATACACTATTTAAAAACCCTAAGCCAATCAAATCAACTATATAATTAAAATGACCATGTAGTTAAAAGGACAAATACATATCAAAAAATTGCATAAAATCACTGTTTAGACATCACTATTTAAAAAGGACATAAAATCATTTAAAACATACATATTTAAATATTATTGCACAATAATAGAAATTAATAATTTATAAAAATGTATGTATAAAAATTAATGTATGAATGCAATATATATATATATATATATATATATATATATATATATATACACACACACACACACACACATATATAAAAACCTATCTGAACAGCACCATCTACTGACTGAGTTGTAAATTACAACTTAGCCGATCTCAGTTTTAAAACTGGCTTCAAAGATGCATTTTCATTCAGACCAGGGTATGCAATTGCTTCTAAAATTAATTGCCAATATAGTTTCCTATATTTTAAATGGGTTTCCCAAGGACCACCCCTTGGGGTCTATAGTTAACACGTCTATGGCATAAAAAGCAAAACTGGCATCAGTACAACTTTGATTGTTTATACAAAGCATTATTCTTCCTGATATCATACATGTGCTCGTAAACCCTCATTTTGAATTTCCTCTCGGTTTTTCCTACATAACACGGGTCTCATTGATCACATAAAGCTAGGCAAATTATGCCATTTGTACTACAATTGGCATATCCCTGGTTTTAACAATTTTGTTCCTACATTTTAAATGTACCGTTTTCCCCCTGTCTTAATATAGGGACACTACTGGGCACAATTGCCACACTTGTATGTTCCTCTCTTTTTAGAATTTGCACCTTTATATCTAGATGCACCACCTTCCAAGATGGACTTTATGTTCTAACCCGTTTTATAAATACATTTAAAGGGGTTCTCAAATATACTATTCAAATCAGAAATACTGGCAAACTTTTTCCATCCATTCTGTATAATATCTTTAACAAGTTTAGCCTCTCCATCATATGTAATTATGAAAGCCTTATTATAAGTCATATCCCCTTTATTCTTTTTCAGACCAATACCTACATCACCTTTTACCAAAAGTGAGACAAACATTGTGTTCTTAGCCTGCACTACTCCATAGAGTGTCTCATTTAAAAGACCGTCTGTGTATCCCCTAGCTTTAAAAAGTTCCATCAGGCATGTACATTCTTTCTGAAAATCTTTGCTATCAGAAATTATCCTACTGAGACTTACAAAATTGTCCCTTCACTACACACACTTTTTTTTTTTTTTTTTTTTTGATAAAATGGATGTGCACTACTGTAATGTAGGTACAAATTCGAAAAAGTGTCTTTGCTTTATATGGTTAGATTTAAATTTTCCCCAAACTTAAGGATCTTAACATCCAAAGAAATTGTGTGCTGCTGGTTAAATAGTTTACAAACTCTAAAAACTTCACATCAGAACCAGTCCAAAAAAGACAAATGTCATCCAGAAAACAGGCATAAAACTTCCAATATTGTGTATATTCACAATTAAAAATATATTTATTTTCCCAACATGATAAAATTGTTTGCATGTACAAGAATCACTAGGTGAAATATTCCTGTTTTCAAATAAAATCTCTTCTAGCCATTCCATGCCAACATCATGAGGAATAGAAGTAAATAGGTGTATTACATCAATAATTATAAATATTAAGTCTTCAGAATATAGGTCATTGTTTATTTTGGATAGCAAATCCCAGGAATCTTTAGTAACACTAGCTCCATTCAGTGATAAATTCTGCGATTTAGAATCATTATATTTAGCTAATGGGGCTGTAACTGAACCTTCAGTAGAAACTGTTGGCCTGAGGGGGTGGGATTGTGAACATTTGTGTGGAGCTTCGGAATTCCAAAAATAGAAGAAACACTTGATTTATCCACATGAAGGAAAGAAAAAATGTCCCTGTCTATAAGGCCTTCAAAACGTAAATCTTTTAAACACACATATATTCTCTTGTAGGCAATGTTCACTTCATTTAAAGAAAAATCTATATATTTGCTGTCATCGCCTAAAATATCCAACATTTTTCCTTCATGTAGTATTTTGTCCATAAAATCACCCCCTTTGTCGACTGAGATCTGACCTGCCTAACAAGTGCCTTCTTTTTGGTTTTATGCTTAGGTTATCTTTGTAGAAGATTGCAACCCCACCACCCTTCTTCCTGATCCTTTCTGACCTGTATACGCTTTACCCTTGTGGGAGTATGTTGGGGTCTCTTCTGTGGGGTTTTAGCCAAGTTTCCGTTGCTATAAGAATGTCTGGTGAGTATTGTGCAATGACTGCATGAAAGTCTGTGATCCTGTTAACTAGGCTTCTAAGGTTCATGTTAAGAATTAGAAGGTCTGTAGTTTTAATATAAGGAAGAGGTTGAATGGTAGCCATGATGGTATGGTGTGCAGTATGTGGCCCAGGATTGGGATGTATATCACCACTGTGGAAAATCTGTGATAATACACATGCATGTTTGTGTGACAATTTGGAAAGTATGTGAAGGTGTTTGCTGAAGTGGTTAGTGGTATTACTGACAACTGCATGTTTGAAGTGGAAGTATGCAGTAGGTGTATGATTGTAAAGTTGGGAGGAGATGGCAAGGTAGGAGAGTGAGGAGTGTATGGTATATTAGTATAATATAGTGTGGGGCTATGGACATGTATCTGTAAGTGACTGTAGAATGTTAGATAGTATGTAGGATAGCAGTAGGGTATAGAGTGTGGGCAGGAGAAAGAGCATGATGTGTATTCTTTTTGAAAAGTAGGTTACCTAAATGATGTTCATAGGTTCATAGGTTTATACTAGGCTATCTGCCCTAAGGCATTTATAAGCCTAGCCCAAATTATTGTGGCTTACGCCACCCCTTATATGAAAAAATACTGTGCCCATTAGTTTGTTGTGCCTCTGTCCAGCAGTGACCCAGAGATGATTCCCGGGGTAAACCTACGATCTCCCATCCACAGGTCTAGATTTCTCTTGAACAGAGTCAGCGAGGTGCTCTGCCTCACATGGACCGGGATTTTATTCCACAGCATAGGGAGTCTCTGAGTGATAAATCTATCCCTCCAGCACGTCCTATTTATATCCGTGCTAAGGTTTAAGTCGCTTGCTCTAGTGGTTTTGGTGGATTTGGATTTTTGAGGTGGAGCATGTCCATTAATTCCGGGTTGGACATGGCCTTGTATGTCAGGCACATGTCACCTCTGAGCAGACGGTATGCGACTGAATAGAGCTGGAGTTTCTTCAATCTGGCAGCATATGACAGATTTTGGAGTCCCTTTATCCTTTTGGTGAGGAACTTTTGGGGTCTCTCCAATTGCTGCAGATGTCGGGTGAGATACATCCCGAATGGGGCATTGTACTCGATCATTGGTCTGATAAGTGAAGAGTACAGGGGAACAATGACCTCACTAGATCTGGATGTGAATCCCTTCATGATCAGGTGGGCAATGTAGAAGGTCTTTCTAACCACTTTAGCAATGTGAGTGTCAAAGAAAGGCCACTGTCAACCTGGGTCCCCAGGTCCCTGATAACCTCTTCTGTGCTTAGTGGATTGCCACCTATATGGTAGCTTGGGGTTACCTTGTTTTTCCCGAAGGGTATGACTATACATTTTTGGCGTTTAACTTCAGGCCATGGCTCTGGCACCAGCTATCTGTTTCCGTGAGTCCCTTCTGAAGGATATCAGTGTCCGATGCACTTTCCACTATGGCGCCCAGTTTGCAGTCATCTGCAAACTTTGTCAGCCAAAGTCCTCCCATGTTGGCCTGTACTTCTGAGAAGTAGATGCCAAACAATAGGGGCCAAGGACCGAGCCCTGTGGGACACCACTTGTGACCGGCTTGGAGTCTGACACAGCGCCAGCAACTCTAACCCTGTGGGTTCTGTCCTTAAGCCAGTTTGCAACCCATCTTGTGACATATGGGTTTACATTTAAGCTGGTAAGTTTTTCTACAATACCCGAGTGGGGTATTGTGTCGAAAGCCTTTGCAAGGTCAAGGTAGGCTGTATGGACTGCCTTTCCCTCATCAATGGCCTTGGTGACTATTTGAAGAAGTCGACCAAGTTCAAAAGGCATGATCTTCCCTTGACAAAGCCAAACTGGGTCGGGTCCAATGTCTGCAAGTCCCTATATCTTTGTTTATGAGCTCCATTATGATCCTCTCCATAGCTTTGCAGACTAGACTTGTTAAGCTTATGGGGCGGTAATTACCAGGGTCCGTGAGGCGCCACCTTTGTGGAGTGGGACCACAGTTGCCGACGCCACTCCTTGGGCACGTATCCTGTGGTAAGGCTGAGATTAAACAGCTGCCTTATGTGCGGGTTTAATTCCTCATTTAGCTCGTGTAGCACACAGCCGGGGACACCATCCGGTCCCATTGATGCTGTGTTTTTAGCTTTAGAGAGCAGCTTTCACCTGCACATTTGAGATGTCCGGGAGGCTACACTCGGCTGGGATAGTTATCTCTCCTTTAGGGGAGAGGGGTGAAGTTTGCACTGAACCTGTCTGCCAGTATGTTGGCAATGTCTGTGGGTTCAGTGATTTTGTATCATTTTGGACTAATTCTGAGCATATCTGTGAGTTTCCACCCAGGTTCCTAACATAGCTGAAAAAGGCCTTATGATTGTCCTTTGAATCCATGGCAATTTTTCTCTCAAAATTGGCCTTAGTTGATTTTATGAGTGCTCGTAATTTTTTACTAATAATGATCAGGGTGACTTCCCTTTTATGCATTTTGTTCTATCATGTAATAGCTTTCTCCTCTTATTGTAAAGTTTGTTAATGGCTGGGGTCCACCAGACTGGACGTTTGCCCTTTGTGGAAAGAGTCTTGGTTTTATTTGGGATTGCCTGATCCATGCAGTCCTGGAGGTGTTCATAGAAGGCATTTGTAAGGGCTTCCGCAGCTTGGGTTGTGGTTTCCTCTGACTCAGGGGCCTTGAAGGATACCACACCAGTCTTGAGTAGTGTGAAGTTTGCTTTAGAGAAGTTCTTCACTATGGTCTTTTTGTTTGGGGTGGGGCGGGATGTGGATTTCCAGTGAGATTAGTTTATGATCAGATCTCACCAATGAGGGATATACTTCGGTGTGGAGCATTTTGTCCCCATGTTTGTGACAATGAGATCTAGTATATTTTCTCCTCTCGTGGGAACAGTGACTAGCTGTTCCATGGCATTTGAATTTATGAACTCCAGGAACCGTTGGGCTAGAAAGTTAGGGCTTGAGTAATGTTCCCAGTCTATATTCGGGTAGTTGAAGTCACCCAATATGATGGTGTTTGGAGATACATTTATACCCTCCAGTGTCTTCAGGAAGGCTGTGTGGGGTTCCTGAGTTTGAGAGGGTGGCCTGTAGCATGCTACAATTTGTAGAGCAGTTTTGCCTATTGTTAGTTGCACCTGGATGGTTTCGAGCTTCATGCGTTGCCACCAACCTGGAGGTGTGAGTATCCTTTATGAATATGGATACACCCCTCCTTTTGTGGAGTGGTCCGGGTTTTGGGGCGGAACGCATGATATGAGGTAAAACCTAATAGTGCCGGGTGCTCTCAGGAGCCTTGAACCAGGTTTCAGTTACAGCACAGACATCGATGTTCTCCATACTGAGAAGGGCCTCGAGTGCGTGCATTTTGAGATTTAGACTTCTGGCATTGAGCAGCATTACCCTCAATTTCTTCCCATTTTTGTTTTCTAGGGTGGTAGGTTTAGAATTTGAGCCTTGCCTAAAAAGGCACTATGGGGTGGCAAGAGCCTTAGCCAATATCCGAATCCCAGGGTGACAGGTGCAAGCCGTCCCTTGAAGCAGCGTGGCTTGTCAAGCATGTCATCCCAGGCAGACAGACACTGGATCCCCTTTGAATGACACCAGACATTAAGCCAATTGTTAAAGCTGATCATCTTGTCTCTATATTGTGGCATCATTCTTGGTGAAGGAAGGATACTGCTCAGGGTTAGGGTCATACCTGCCTGGGCTACATAATCAGAGAGCTCCTCTATGTCTCTTTTCATGCAGTCCAGGGAGGTGCGTCTCAGGTCGTTCACACCAGCATGGACAATGACTGTGTCATATTTGTACTTGCTGTGGAGTGACCCAGTGCTTGTGTTATGTGGCGGATTCTAGCGCCCGATAGGCAGCTTACTGTGACCCTCTCCTTGTTCAGCCTGGTGAGTGGGACGTCAGTGTGTCTGACTATGGAGTCACCTATGACAAGTATGTTTGGTGTTGTATTTGGCCTTAAGGGCTGTGACTGCTTTGCACACTGCTTTTGTGGTTTATGTGTTGCTTTTGGGGTGTCTTGAGGTAGCAGTTGTTTGGGTGTCTGCTTTGGAGGCCTCTGCTGTTTAGGTAAATTTTACTCAGAGCCTCGAGTATGTCTTTGTGTGTTTATGTGTTTGATTCAGTGGAGTGGTAGCATTATGTGAGGCTGGTTTTGTGGTGTGTGTAGTTGCCTTCTCCTCCTGTCTGGTCTTGCCAGTCCTGAGTTGAGAGAGCTCAGCCTCCAGTTTGGCTAAATAGCTGCATCTCTCGCAAGTATTTGTGTTATGTGGGAGGAGGAGAGGGTTGTCTGTGTACATGAGGCAGTTATAACATTGCCTCAAGATTCCCAGATTCACCAGCTGGACCGGAGAGGAGATTGACAACTGACCTTTGGACATGCTAGAATAATATTGGGAAATCCTTAATTGAAAACAAGGGCCAGTGGGGAGTGAGGGTGTAGTGCTTTTAATTTTTAGTGCTGACTTATATAATTGCTTTAGTGAGCAAGTGCCAGGTAACTTGAGTGCAATGTGATACAAGTAACTAAATGCAAAAGCGACAAACAGTAACTTTCTTTCAAGTGAAACAAGGAAATAAGTACAGTAAGCAATGCAGATATCACTAGTGATCCACAGAAGCTGAGAAGTTGCGTATTAGGTGAATTAGCTTCCAGGGAAATAACAAGCAAACAAACAACAAGTATATAAACAAAGCTAGATTCAGTAGGCCTGGATCTAGTCTATGATAGAGCAAACAAGGTGAACCAATTTCAGTAAGATACAGTTCAAATATTCAGGCACTATAAACCTTTAACCAGAAAATTCCCAGCTCAGAAGGGCAGAGTCCAGCCTCTTCTCCCACAAGAGTGCAGTCCACGAACCTTCTTAATGCAAAATAACTGGCCTGAAGCCCAAGTGCCTAAACCAGAACTAATACACTTGGACACTGGGCTCTCAATCAGCAGTTCCCAACTTAGAAGGATGAAAGCTACCTGTCCTGCCACCACAGTGCTTGCCACAAACCTTCCTAATGTAAAACAACTGGTCTGAAGCCCAAGTGCTTAATCCAAAAGACTTGAATGATAGCTACACTTTAATCAAGTTACAACCAAGCAGTAATAAATACCATTGAATACTTTAGAGAATGTCTGGATTAGTGCTCAAGTTACACAAACAAAGCTAGATCCAGCAGGCCCGAATCCAGTCTGCCACAGCAAACAAGGCACCAACTTCAGTAAGAAACAGTTCAGATATGCATGCACTATAAGCCTTTAACCAGAAATTCCCAGCTCAGAAGGGCAGAGTCCAGCCTCTCCTCCCACAAGAGTGCAGACCACGAACCCTCTTAATGTAAAATAACTGGCTTGAAAGCCCAAGTGCTTAAACCAGAATTAATACACTTTTAGAATAACAGACACTGAGCCCTCAATCAGCAGTTCTCAACCTAGAAGGATGTAAGCTACCTGTTCTGCCACAACAGTGCAGACCACAAACCTCTCAGTGCAAAACAACTAACTGGTCCGAAGCCCAAGTGTTTAAACCAAAAGGCTTAGAATGAGTTACACCAAGCAGTAATAAATACAATTGAGTATTTTAAGATGATGCAAAAGTAAAAAGAAGTAGGTAAAAACACAAGTACAGTAAAAGCAGATGAAATTTTTTTTTTTTTTTTTTTTCTGAACAAGTGCTGAGATCAAAGAAACAGATTTGAGTGCTGAAACTAGAAAACTGGCTAGTTACAAGAAAAAAAAAACAAGCTAGAAGGCTTCCCTCAAACACAGAAGGGCTTGGGGGCTCAGAAGCCTACAAATAGTCTGTACCACTTAACAAGAAAGGCAGGAAATAAGCTTAATAAGCTTAATTTTTTTTTTCTATTTCCCAGATGCTCTCTTTGTACACAGTAGGAGTGCCTGAAATCAGAATATGATCTCACTGCACTCAGTTGAGTGAGCAAATGAGATGGGCCCAGAGGCAGGCTGAGGGGGCAGTTTCAATGCCACTAAGATTAACACCAAAACAAAAACAAGGCGGGTGGGTGGGAATAACTGAAGAGCAGAATAACCAGTTACAAATTCCTTCAACACTCCTTCATACACAGTTTAAATCAATTTAAATACTGTATTTTTTAAAAGTAAAAGTGCATAAAAGGTACTTAAATTCTCTTATACGTCCAGTTGAATATAACCAAGTTCTTAGCTTGCCAAGCTGAAGTTTTAAAGCAGGAATTATTTCACATGCACCAGTTTAAATATGCAAGGACAGGAAATCACTGACTGTGGCTACCCCCACACCTGTAATTACTAGCAAATAACAAAATTCAGCCAACACTAGCTTTTAGTTCAAAGTTACTGAAGAGCAGAATAACCAGTTACAAATTCCTTCAACACTCCTTCATACACAGTTTAAATCAATTTAAATACTGTATTTTTTAAAAGTAAAAGTGCATAAAAAGGTACTTAAATTCTCTTATACGTCCAGTTGAATATAACCAAGTTCTTAGCTTGCCAAGCTGAAGTTTTAAAGCAGGAATTATTTCACATGCACCAGTTTAAATATGCAAGGACAGGAAATCACTGACTGTGGCTACCCCCACACCTGTAATTACTAGCAAATAACAAAATTCAGCCAACACTAGCTTTTAGTTCAAAGTTACTGAAGAGCAGAATAACCAGTTACAAATTCCTTCAACACTCCT
Source organism: Protopterus annectens (assembly GCF_019279795.1). Lineage (NCBI taxonomy): Eukaryota > Metazoa > Chordata > Ceratodontiformes > Protopteridae > Protopterus > Protopterus annectens. The sequence goes on along the minus strand of NC_056743.1, from coordinate 1,171,934,077 downwards.
TCATACACAGTTTAAATCAATTTAAATACTGTATTTTTTAAAAGTAAAAGTGCATAAAAGGTACTTAAATTCTCTTATACGTCCAGTTGAATATAACCAAGTTCTTAGCTTGCCAAGCTGAAGTTTTAAAGCAGGAATTATTTCACATGCACCAGTTTAAATATGCAAGGACAGGAAATCACTGACTGTGGCTACCCCCACACCTGTAATTACTAGCAAATAACAAAATTCAGCCAACACTAGCTTTTAGTTCAAAGTTACTGAAGAGCAGAATAACCAGTTACAAATTCCTTCAACACTCCTTCATACACAGTTTAAATCAATTTAAATACTGTATTTTTTAAAAGTAAAAGTGCATCAAAAGGTACTTAAATTCTCTTATACGTCCAGTTGAATATAACCAAGTTCTTAGCTTGCCAAGCTGAAGTTTTAAAGCAGGAATTATTTCACATGCACCAGTTTAAATATGCAAGGACAGGAAATCACTGACTGTGGCTACCCCCACACCTGTAATTACTAGCAAATAACAAAATTCAGCCAACACTAGCTTTTAGTTCAAAGTTACTGAAGAGCAGAATAACCAGTTACAAATTCCTTCAACACTCCTTCATACACAGTTTAAATCAATTTAAATACTGTATTTTTTAAAAGTAAAAGTGCATAAAAAGGTACTTAAATTCTCTTATACGTCCAGTTGAATATAACCAAGTTCTTAGCTTGCCAAGCTGAAGTTATAGGGAAAGAGGGGTGTTGGTGTAGTGTGGTGGGAGTAGCGTGCTTAAGGACTGTTGCAATTAAGTTGTGTGAGGAAAAGGAGGAGTGTTACAAATAGTGTGATTGGTTAACTGAGGTGTGACTTGCAGATGGAGGCTAATTCTTAATTGGGGGAAGTTAGGGGAGTAGTTAGCATTGGTATAAGTCTAGGTGATGCAGGGGTGGGTGGGAATGGGGGTAGGGGAGCAGAGTAAACCCCAGCATAGCAAGGGCGAACGGAGCAGGCCGGCACCCCCTCACAGAAGAGTGCAAAGAAAAACGGTCAGTATGAGAAGTAGAAGCTTTGGAGCTGTAAGGTAAGTGAAAGCAAGGAAGAGGTAGAGGCAGAAAAGTAGGAGTGTAAGCAGATAGTTGCGGACACACTATATTTATGGCCTTGGTGTGTAAGTAAAACAAAGGAAGGCATATTATCTGGGGACAAACTACACCAAGTAAATGGTGCTAGCCTTGCTTTACATGAATTCTAATGGGGAGGCAGATTTAGTTGAGACAAGATACAAGTGGTATATTATTAGTTGTGCCACTTAGTGGCAAGAGACCAAGCTATAGTTGTCTGGGGTGGGGTTGGGGAGCCCTTGCAGGTGTGCACACAGGCCAAAGCAATGTTTAAAAATAACTAGTAAAAGTAACAAATATGCTATAAAAGAAAATGTAAACAACCAGTCATAATAAAACATTAAAAGATAACTATTAAGGACCATTTCTGTTATTAACAAGAAACTGCAAACATCCAGTCACCTATGCAGACTTTTCTGGTGGGTATCCTTAACAGATGTTGCTCTTGGCTTGCAATACCTGTAGCGTAGCAGTGGTTCTATTTGCCAGTGTTGTAGTTGCTGGGGGGGGGGGGGGGGCGAGCTGTACTGATACAGGCAGACCAAGTGTGCTATGCAGACTTGTCTGCTGGGTATCCTTAAGAGGTGTTACTCTTGGCTTGCAATAACTGTAACGTAGCAGTGGTTCTATTTGCCAATGTTGTAGTTGGTGGTGAGGTAACCCGAGCTGTGCCGATATAGGCAGACCAAGTGTGTTGCAAGCATGCAGACTGAAAATGGGCTGGAGCGAGCTTCCTCACCACGAGCAGGAAAAAAACAACTATTTCAAAATGGCATCACTCAAGAAGACACACTATGATTTATTCCCAAAAAGGTGTCAGTGGGTGCTTCAATCATGCTGGTGCCTTAGGCAAGATTTTACATGAGAGTACTGCAGTAGGCCATATCTATCCATTGGTCAGTGATCCATCAACCCCTTCAGTTTCCCATACAACTCGGTTCAATTTGCAGACATCACATGTTTGACCCTCCTCTAGTTACATGGAGTCAGCCTTTTACCTTTCCACCTCCATCAACCACTGTGACCATGTGTGCCCCCCCCCCCCAGGGTGGGACATTTCAATAGAAAGATGTTTCAAGGAACCAAGTCAGCGTCCATGGCCAAGCTTCATATCAGTGTCTTGATGTGGGCAGTCCTCCTAGCATTGCAGGCCTTCCAGGACGTCCTTTCTAAGGGTGTGATGTCAATCCAGACAGGCAGCATGGCAGTATTCTGATATATTGTAAGTTCATAGGTGTATACTAGACTAACAGCCACTAGGGCCCTAATAAGCCTAGCTGCGTAACCCAAATGTGACCCGCAAATTTGGATTTATATAGGTGGTGTTTTACTGACTACCTCTGTCCATCATAGTGATAGGAACCAGACCAGGGGTGAGTTTCAGATTAACCATCCATTGGTCCAATTTGTGCTTAATTAGGGGCAGGGAAGGAACTTTGCTTCACATGGATGGGGAGCCAGTTCCAGAAAATGCAAATTCTCAAAGAAATATGTCTTTCCAACATGTCCTATTTGTCACAAGCAAAATTTGTCTTTTAATCTAGCAGTTCTGATGTTTGTTTTGCTGATGTGCAAAACGTTCATCAAAACAAGGACCAGGGATGCCTTGTATGCCAGGCAAAGATCACCTCTTAGAAGTCTTTATGATACCGAGTAATGAGATAGAGCTTTGAGGCGATCAGCCTAGGACATTGTGCTTACTCCCTGTATCCTTTTTGTAAGGAATTTGTGGGTGTTCCAGATGTTCTTCGTGTTTCACTGTTGCAGTCCTGACTTGTGGGATTTCCTGCTGTGAAAGCCCTTGGCTGGCGCGACTACCAGAGGAAATATTTCCCACCAACACCTGGTGGATGCCCTGACTGACGTCGTTACACTTGGGTATATAGGGAGCCATCTGATGTCATGATTTCAGTCTTTTTTTGCTGTTGGAGCCTGAAGCAGTGTTCCAGACAGTGCATCGGTCAGTCCACACCAGAGATAATTAGTAAGCTAAGTACCCCGTCGGGGAACTCTTTCTACTTTTTTTGACTCATGTCAGAGAAGGTCAATAATTGTCTCTGTTGTGGTAAGCATATTCCAGACCGAGACTTCCATTCTTTGTGTTGCCTGTTTAGGCCCAGATCATGATGTGCTTACCTGCCGTTCCTGTGCTTGTTTCAACTCTAGGACTGTTAATCATAGGGCCAAGATCTTAACTAGGCACATTAACGTTGTGTCAGGTTCTCAGCTTCTGCCAGTCAGTCAGAGATTGAGCTCCCTAATAGCAAAAGGGATTAAGAAAAATGACCCAGGCTTAGAGTCTTGGTTGACAATCAGTCTCCATCAGCTAGTCCCCCAGCCTCGTGATTGCTGAAGGAAGCAAGTCTCTTTCACAGCCCTCTTCCACAACTGAGTTGGCGGCGCAAGTCTCTATCGAGACCTGTCCAGAGTCTGAAATGCTGCACAGTCACTCAACTTCCACACAGCCTTAGGACTTAGTTCATTGGTTAGGTATGGAGCTGCTGTGCAGGTCTCTGCAGGTCTCTGCTTCTAATGAACGCACTTCACCTGGTGACGTTCCTTTGCGGCATCAGCCAGCCAACACAATCTGCAGTCATATTTACCTAGACCCAGACTAAGAACTACCCCAAAAAGGGTACTTTCTCTATGCCTAGGCCTACCAAGTCCCACATACAGGGTTATCAGCAGGATTTAGTTAGGCTAGCTGAGGATTTAATTTCCCTGGTTAGGTCCAGGCAACTCCCTATTTAGTCTTCCTGAGAGAAAAGGAAAAGGGACTTTGCTCCAGAAGTCCTTTCTGATCCCTTTGAATCATCTGAAGATTCTGACTAGGAGGATTCTGTTTTTGATGAAGGGTTTTCTCTGACTTCCTTTAAAGAGTCAGATTCTGAGGAAATCCTGAGTTCTACTTCTCCAATGAAGACATTTCCTTTGGAGAAACCTTTCATGCCATGAGGGAGCACTTCCATTGTCCAGTAAGATGATTAGGGAATTCCTTGACCTTCCAGAGTACAAGCCTCTTGCCTTCCCTCTAGTTTTAGATGCTGTGGTCAGATACATATCGAAGGGGGCATTATACTTTGTGATAGGTCTGACAAAGGCCAAGTACAATGGTATGATGACCTGATTGGACATAGATGCCATACCCTTGCTTATAAGTTGATCAGCGTAGAAGGATTTTCTTACTACCTTGGACACATGTTTATTGAAGGTTAGGTTACTATCTACATGATTTCCCAGATCCCTGACTAGTGAATCAACTTTTAAGGGTGCGTTTAATTGGATAACATAGTTACCCGTGGTGGTAGACTTCCTGAAAGATACTATAATACATTTCTTAGTATTGGTTTGTATTAGACCTTCCTGAAAGGTGTTTTCATCTTGGGTTGATTAAACAACTGCTCCCAGTGTACAATCACTGTGAACTTGGTTAGCTGAAGGCCTTTGACATTAACTTTGATATCGAAGAAGTGGATACCAGAGAGGAGTGGGCCCAGCACAGAACCCTGGGGGACTCTACTGGTGACTGTCCTCTTTGTGAAGGTGTCCTCACCGATTCTAACTTCCTGGGTGCTGTCAGTGAGCCAGCTAGCTGTCCGCCATGTAATAAAGGGGGTTTATACCTAGTTCCGTAACTTTGACAGTACCTGTGTGCTGTGTGAGGTATTGTATGAAATGCTTTAGCCAGATGTAGGTGGGCAGTGTGCACCATTTTCCCTTCATCCATTGCCTTAGTGAACTTTTCAAAGAAGTTCACCCAGTTCAGTAAGCAAGACCTTCTTTTGACAAAGCCAGACTGAGATGGAGTCCGTGTTTCCGTGATAATTCTTTCCATGGCTTTGCAAATGAGATTAGTCAGAGTAATGGGTCTGTAGTTTCCAGGATCTGTTGAAAGTCCTCCTTTATGAAGGAGGATGACTGTCACAGTCCTTCATTCACGTGGCACAATGCCTGATTTAAGACTATAGTTAAATGATGACTTTGGGATCCTGATAAGTCATATTTTAGAGATGTTCTCGAGACCCACTGAGATCATGTTCTTGGCTTTAGTGAGTGCAGCCAGTATATGCTTTGTAGTTATAGTTGGTGGGGTGATGTTTGAGTGTATGTTTGAGGGGATGGTTGGGGGTGAGAGGGGGTAAAATTGGAACTAAATTTGTCTGCTAACAGGTTAACTTTATCGCCAGGATCAGTAAGTGTGGCACCTTTTTACCACCAGTTCAGCACATTGCTGCGTGCTGCCATTGAAGTTTCTGACATAGCTGTAGAAGGGGTTCCTGTTACAAGACCGAAGACGCATTCTTTCGAATGGGTCTTGGTTGAACATAAAAGACTGAAAAGGCAAATATTGAAGTGGCTTTTAAGCAAATTCTTTTTTTTTTTTTTTTTTTGGTTTTAACAGCGATTTTTTTCCCTTGGAAAAAAAAATCGCTGTTCTGACAGTTCGACATTGTAAGCTTGCGCTTACATAGGGTCGATTAATCACTGTTCGCTTTTGTAAGCATTCGGTGATGTAATATAGACCCTTGTAGAAGGCATTATAGTTGGTTATCTTTAACCTGGAAGGCTGTCTTAACCTCAGAATTTACTTTGCTTGAGCTAATTAGACTTCTTAGTTTCCTGTTTAATTTAATGAGAGTGTTCCTATCTATAAGAATTTCCTTTCTTGATTTTTTCCATATTTTTTTTCCTTTTGTTGTATATCCTGTTAGTGGTTTGTTTTTAGGGTTATCCCTGGGCTTACATTTGGTAGGTACGGCAGCCTCTATGCAGCAATCAATATGGTTATACAGACAGCACAGGCTGCTTTGTTCTCTGGGTTGGAGGGGGATTGAATTTTGACAAACCATCACTTTATAAAAGGTAATTTGCCTTGAAGTACTTCCTATTATTGATTTTAATGGGATTATGGAGTTGATTTTGATTTCAAGGGAGACAATTTTATGGTCTGACCTTACCAAGGAGGATGAGACATTGGGTGTGTGTGTGTGGGGTGGGGGGGGGGGGTGCAGCATTTTCCCATATTTGTAAGCAAGAGGTCCAGTATGTTGTAGCCTCTAGTGTGCATATTCACTATTTGGTTAAGAGTGTTTGTATTTATGAGGTCCATGAATCTCTGTGCCTGTAGATTTGAGGCCATGAAGAATTCCCAGTCTGTGGAGAGTTAAAAGATGCCATGAGTAGGATGTTAGGTTGGATGATAAGTGTCTCCAGTAGGTACAGGTATGCATTATGAGCTTCTTGGGACATGGAGGATGACCTATAGCTGGCTAGGATGTGATACAAGATTTTGTCTGTGGTGATCTGCACATGGAGGAACTCCAGCATGCCATCCTGTTTGATGACCTTAGAGATGTGCTTGTTGATTAAGTATATTGAGACACCTCCTCCTTTAGCCTTGTCTGTGCATCTACTAGTCTAAAAGTGTGGAAGGCACAGAAACTTTGTACTACCGAGTAATTTCTGCTGTTTTAAAACCTGTCTTGGTAACTGCACAGATGTCCATATTCTAGAATGTGAGGAAGGCTTGGATGGAGTGAAGTTTTTTTTTTTTTTTTTTTATTTAGGCTCCTGGCATTGAGCAGTAATACCTTGAGGTTCACTTGAATTGATTCTGCTATGTCGGTAGATTTGTCAATCTGGCATTACTTAAAAAGGCAATATGGGGAAGGATAACGTTTTAGCCAGTATTTGAAAGCCTAGGGGGGAGGGGTGTAGATCATCCTTGGCAAAGCAAAGTGGTCTGTTAACCATGTCCTCCCAAGCTGACACATATTGCATTCCCTTAGAATGACAGCCAGTTATTGAAATCACCATCATTTTGCTTATATTGTGGCATCATCCTCTGTGATGGTAATATGCTGCTCGGTGCTAGGCTCATTCTAGCCTGAGATGCACAGTCTGAAACCTCCATAATGTCTCTATTTTATGTAGTCCAGGGAGGTACTTCTCTGGTCATTTACATTTGCACAGACTATGATTGGATCATACTGGCATCTGTGGTGTAATGACTTGCGTACATATGTGACTTGGCAGATTCTGGTCACACATAAGCAACTAGCAGTTATCTTCTTGTTCAACCTGGTTAGAGGGGCGTCAGTGTATTTTGCAATGGTCCCCTATGATGAGAGTCCTAGGAAGTTTGTTTGCTTGCCTTAGGGGCTTAGTGTTTGGGGCACCGCTGAGAATGACAGTATGTGTGGAGTTAGGTGATGTTTTTTCTGAGTGTGTTTGGGCTTGCTGAGGCATAGCTTTGAAAATGGGTTGCCTAGGCGATCTTTGTTTAGGAAGACTGCTTTTAAGTGCCTCACCCTATGTTAATCCTTGTGTGTGTGTGTGTGTTGTGGACTATATGAGGTGGGTGTTGTGTGCATGGTTTCGCCAACCTGATGTGTACTTTTATGCCATGGTTTATACTCCAGTGTCATTGTGTAAGTGCACCTCTCACATACAGTATCTGCTTCTTTAAGGGTTAAGTGTCTGTCAGTAAACGAGACAATTGCTACATTGTCTGTAGATGCCGATATCCAATAGCTGCAGAGAAGTTAGGAAATTCTATATCTTTCAGTCCTTTGATTAGTGATCAACCAATTGGGATTTGATGCCTTTTAAGGATGCTTTATTGGATCACATTACACCAGTCATTACTAAATTCTACTAACTGTAATGTTTACACAGTACTGAATTCTACTAAATCTTTAGGTATCGCCACTTAACTCTGAACTAGCTGCTCTAAGCTTGTCGGTGCACAAGGAATTTGCTCTATATTGCTGCTCTACAGGATACAGTTTTATGGACCATTCTTTGTAGGTGTTTGCTACTGTACAGGGCACTGCTAAGCCATGCAAAGTTTATAGCAGCGCAAAAAAAAAATAGAAAACTAACTGTTGAGCCCTCTGGCCAATAAAATGACTACACTAGGAGTCCTTTTTTTTACATTTCCCAACTAAGATGAACCAGGCAAAGATTTTCTGCCACAAGATGAACAAACCTAGTCAGAGAGACCTACAAGTGTAATGCTGCCGCAAACAACTTAAACAACTAACTAGAAATCCCATGCTGAAGGCAATTTCAAGACCATCTTACAGCAGTAACGAGAAAAGAAAAGCATTTTTTTTTTTTTTACCAAAAAAAAAAAAAAATCCATGAAATGTACTCATAAAAGCAGGAAAACAGTAGCAATCACTCAAAACTTTTTTTTTTTTTAAACAAGAAACATCTTTATTAAATTATCATGTATGGCATAGGCAAATTTACATTTAATATAAATGAAAATAACCCATACCGACACAATCTCAGTTGCAAATATTATACCTTACAAACCATGCCAACACAACTGCAGCTGCAAACATTATACATCACGTACAATATATTCAGTCATTGTCAGTCAACCATTACATAACTCATTCAAGTCCTGCCTTCTTCTAAACCTCATTCCTCCTAGTTTAGTTTGTCGATGCCCGAATGTGGGATAGTGTTGAAGGCCTTGGCCAAGTCAAGATAGGCTGTGTGCATGGTTTTGCCCTGATTTATGGCTCTGGTCATGTTCTCGAAAGTCCGCCAGGTTTAGCAGGTATGACCTGCCCTTAACAAAACCAAACTGGGACAGTTCCAGAGTTTGGTAGTCAACCTGTATCCTTATTTGAGGTCCATGATGATTCGTTCCATTGTCTTTACAGATGAGGCTGGTTAAACTTATGGGTCTATAGTTACCCGGGTCTGTTGCAGAGCCGCCTTTTGTGAAGGAGGATAACAGTAGCTGTTTTCCATTCAGTGGGGACTGGTTGAATAGAGTGCCTAATGGAGTAGCTAGTTCTTGTTTTACAGCATCAAGAATACAGCCCAGAGTGCCATTTGGTCCCATGGAGGCTGTGTTCTCAGCCTTGGCGAGAGCATTGATGACTTATGACTTGCTCTTCGGAGATGTGGTGAGGAGGAGATGTTGATGACATGGTTTGTGGCATGCTTGTGGGGGATAGGGGTATGAAATTTTTATCAAACCTCTCTGCTAGCAAGTTTGCAATTTCTGCAGGGTCAGTATGTGTGATGCCATCCGCAATTAATTCAGCAAACATCCAATACTCAACCAAAGCCCTTAAGGTAAAGCAGCATGCCCAACACACTAGTTATAGGTAACTCGATAGTGAGGCACACTGATGTCCCACTCACTAGTTTGAATATTGAGAAAGTAACATTCGGCAGCCTATCAGGTGCCAGGATCCGCCACATAACACATGCAGTCAGGTCCCTCAGCAGCAGGTACAAATATGACTCGTGGTGTTGTACATGTGGGTGTGAATAATCGGAGATGTACCTCCCTGGACTACATGAAAAGAGATGTAGGAGCTCTCGGATTATGTAGCCCAGGCTGGTATGACCCTAGCCCTGAGCAGCATCCTACCATCACCCAGAATTATACCACAGTACAAGCAGAAAATTATTGATTTCAACAACTGGCTGTTTCGGGTGTCATTCAAAGGGGATCCAGTGTCTGTCTGCCTGTGATGACATGATTGACAGACCTCGATGCGTTGCCAAAGATGGTCTGCATCTGTCACTCCTGGGTTTCTGGATACTGGCCAAGGCTCTTGCCACCCCTATAGTGCCTTTTTTAGGTGATGTTCCAAAGACCAAATTACCACTGTAACAGCTACAAACGAATGCAATCTCAGGGTCATGCTGCTCAGCGCTAGAAGTCTCAATCACGAAATACACTCACTTGAAGCACTCTTTAAAATGGAGAACATCGACATTTGTGCTGTAACAGAGACCTGGTTAAAGGCAGCAGAAAGCCCCCCCTGCACTACCAGGCTATAACTCATTCTACATCTTTCGGCCCCAGAACTTGTACCGAAGCTCCAAAGGCGGTGGTGTTTCCATATTCAGAAAGGATTTGCACACCTCCAGACTTGGTAGCCCAACATAACGCATCAGAGATACTTCAGGTGCAGCTAACATTGGGTAAGACAGCGATTCAGGTCATAGCCTGCTATAGGTCCCCAACCATATCCAAAGACTCGCACTCCACGTTCCTAAGCACCCTGGAGAATATTAGGGTCCAACCTAACACTCTCTCTTACTAGGTGATTTCAACTACTCCTCCATTAACTGTGTAAACTACGTATGTACCAATGCACTTGCCCAACGTTTCCTGGAGTTCATTAATTCCAATACCCTGGACCAACTCATTCTTACCCTCACTATAGGTAGCAACATCCTTGACCTGGTCATTACTAACATGGGCGACTTGCTCTACACCAATAGTCAGCTCCTCCCTGGTTAGATCTGACCACAAACTAATCACCTTGGAAATCCACATCCCTCCCACCCCACGCAAAGGTAACCACTATGAAAAACTTCTCCAAAGCTAACTTTGGGCTCCTAAAAACAGAGGTGGCTAACTTCATGCCACCCGTACAAATTGAGAATAATTGCATGACCGTAAAGTCATACACTAGCGCACTATACAAACACGTACACAAATGCATGGATCTCGCCATAACCAAGACGCTCTCCTCCAAAAAAAGGAAGCCAATCTGGTGGTGGTCTGCCATAAACAAACTCTACAACAGGAGGAGGAAACTGATGCGGAATAAGGTGAAGTCCCAAGACTGGATAAACTCCCTTAACAGCCTCAACAAAAAGTTGAGATCCCTCATCATATCCTCTAAAGCTAGCTATGAAAACAGAATTGCAGCAGATAGTAAAGACAACCACAAAGCCTTCTATAGTTATGTAAAAAATCTCCACGGCAATACCCAGATTTCCTCTGAGCTACTGCACAATGGTACCTCTTATACCAAGCCAACAGATATTGCCAGTATACTGGCCGACAGATTCAGTGCCAACTTTACCCCTCCCTCCCAAAGGACCAGACACAATACCAGCAGATTGCCAGGCACCCAGTATTACGGCTGCACAGGTTAAAACAGCACTGTCCAAGGCCAAGAGTACAGCTTCTGTGGGACCTGACAGTATCCCTGGTTGTGCTCTACATGAACTACAGAGTGAACTGGCACCTCACCTGTGTGCCCTGTTCAATCACAGCCTCATGTCAGGCTTTGTCCCTACCAAATGGCTCACTGCTACAGTCATCCCTCTCTATAAAGGAGGAGCGACTACAGACCCAGGGAACTATCGCCCCATTAGCCTGATGAGTCTGATATGCAAAGCTATGATACGCATCATCATGGACCTAATAAACAAGGATATAGGGATATGGTTTTGTGAAGGGTAGATCATGCCTTCTCATCTTGGTCGACTACTTTGAGTCAGTCACCAGAGCTGTGGATGAAGACAAGGTGGTTCATACAGCCTACCTTGATCTGGCCAAGGCTTTTGATACCATTCTCCACTCAGGAATCATAGAAAAACTCATTAAGCTAGGCATCAACCCCTATATCACTAGGTGGGTTGTAAACTGGCTCACAGATAGAACACACAGTGTGAAAGTAGCTGATTGCAAGTCAGACTGCCGACTAGTCACAAGTGGAGTCACAGGGTTTGGCCCTGGGTCCTCTCCTGTTTCGTATCTACTTATCTGAAGTCCAGGCCAGCACGAAGGGACTTTGGCTGACAAAGTTCGCAGATTGCAAGTTGGGAACAATTCCCTCCCCAAGTGATGTTGACATCCAACAGAATGGCTTCACTGAAACCAGCGACTGGTGTCAGAACCATGGCCTTAATCTCAATGCTAAAAAATGTGATGTCATCCCCTTTGGGAAAAACCCGGTTCCCATGAATTACCACATCGATGGTAGTCCACTGAACACAGTAGGCTTATAAGAGGTCTGGGAACACAGGTTGACAGCAACCTCTCTTTTGATCACCACATTGCCACTGTGGTCAGAAAGTCCTTTTATGTGGCACATCTAATTACTAAGGGTTTTGCCTCCAGGAAGAAAGAGGTCATTGTCTCCCTCGACTCTTCCCTCATTAGGCCATCATCGAGTACAATGCCCATTTGGCAAGTACCTCACTAGACACCTGCAACAACTGGAGAGGCTGCAAAAGTACCTCACAAAGAGGATCCTAGGCCTTAAACACTTGTCTTATATGGACAGACTCAAAAACTCCCAGCTATTTTCTGTATCATATTGCCTACTTGGAGTCGATTTCTGCTTGACTTACAAAGCCATGTCTGACCCAGCTCTCTTAGAAATGCTAAATCTAAAGAAATCCCAATCACTCCGCACCACATGCTCCAGAGACATCAACCTCATTACCACAATTAACAGAATGTGCTGGAGGGACAGGTTCATAACCCAGAGACTGCCCATGCTATGGAATAGACTTACCATACGTGTCAAGCAGAGCACCTCGCTGACCCTCTTCAAGAGAAATCTTGATGAGTGGATGAGAAACAGAAAATTCACCCCGGGGATAACTCCAGTGGCTGTACTCAACAGAGGCACTGGGAACTAAGGTCAGGTGACACTATGTCAGGGCCATTAGCCTAGCACACACCTATGAACATCCTTTTTTTGTAAGCTAGTTGCTCACAGTTCCACACCTCTCCAAGTCTTGGATTTCAACAAGCAAGGAGGAACCCATTTGTATGAAGCCGCAAAGGTCTGGCAGTGGGCAGTGTCTTCTCACTACCTTATGATGGCAGCACACATCCCAGTGAGTTCCAGTTTCTTGGCAGATAAACTGAGCAAAGATCTTCTTCTTTCTTACAAGTGATCCCTATACCAGAAGGTGGCAACTATGATTTTCACTTGCTGGGGCAAGCTGTGCTGCGATCTTTTGTGTCCTGCCTGAACATTAAATTCAGTAGCTACTTTATCCTGATCTGCTGAGAACGTTAGTCACTGAGGAATGCTGTAGTCCACAGTTGGCCCCCAAGTTTCCTTTACAGATTTCCATCCTTTCCTCATGGAACCAAGTTTGTGCAGAAAACCATAAGATGCAAGGCAGCAGTGATTCTCATTGCCCCCTTCTGGCCTCAATAGATTTGGTTTCCTTTCTTCTGGCCTCATCTGAAACACTTTACCTGGTTGCTGAATCCTCTTCCAGACCTCCTATCTCACCTGTCCAGCCAACCCTAGCAAAACTTGAGAGCCCTGAATTTAACCACATGGTTCCTCCAGTTCCAATGATGGCCAGGGATGCCAGACTATCTGCATTGGTTACTCACATTTTATCATCCTAAAATCCTAACATGAGAAAATGTTAGAAAATCAAGTGGAAGAAATTTGTTATCTGTACTTTCTGTACGGGCTTAGCTCCTTTTTCACCACCCTTTCCATTTATTCTGGATTTTATCTCTGTGTTGGTCCAGGAAAGGTACTAGATTTTCTACAGTTTTATATCCAGCATTCATGTGGGAGAAAACCACAACTCCTTTGCTTCTTTGAAACTTTCTAAGGTATTTTTCAAAATAATTTTTCTTCTTGGATCCCTTATTAAAAACCCATTTCCTCCTTGGAATATTGCCGTGCTGCAACAGCTTCAGCAGGCTGAAAATTTTGTCTTGAGAAAACTATTTTCTTAGTGGCCATCACATCAGCTAGGAGAATCTTTTGCGTTACAAGCCTTGTCTTGCAACCCCCCCCCTCCCAGACACACACACACACACACACACACACACACACACACACACACACACACACACACTAGGTTTTAATAAGGATAGGGTATCTCTTAGGACCAATTCAATTTTTTTTTTTTTTTTTTTTTTTTTTTTTTTAATACTAAGGTGGTCTCAGAAGCTAATCATAACCAGACAATTAATCTACAGATCTGAAGTAGGATATTCATTTGTCTGCAACCTGTGGGTTATGGATCCGATATCGGATCCGAACCGGCATGGTTATCCAGCTATGGATCCAAGCTCTCAGCTCCTCCCCTCACCCATAATGCCCTGCTCTACCCTCATGACCTCAGATCTTGTTTGCCGCGCTGGTAACTGGATGTGGATACATAGCTCTCAGCTAAGTAGACTATTTTCTTGTGTAAAATCAGAGAATTTTTTGTTTCTTTAACAATTTTTGTGTGAAAGTAGTAGGTTTCCCGTTAATATTGACTGTTTTTAGTTTAATTTAAGTTTCAGTAGTAATTTTTATTCCCTGTCCTCGCTGTACGTAGAGTGTGTGTGAGGCCTGTGTGCTTTCTTTTATTGTTTAAGTTACTTTTCTGTAACTTTAGGTTAGTTTATAGATTATGGCTGAACAGCCTAAGTCTATATTTTCAAAATGCTCCGAGTGTGGCCATAAGCTCTCACCGGCTGATGGCCACACTCGGTGTGTTAAGTGTCTTGGGGTTGAACACCTCACATCTGGTTGTTCCATTTGTGCAGGGTTCAACCCCAGGGCACTGAGGGAGCGGAGGTCCAAGCTGGTCTTGGCGGGTCTTTTACTGCCGGACTCGGCTCCGACCTCCGCTCCTTCGGGGACTCCTGCGGCTGCAGTTGTTCCCCCTGTGGCACCTCCTCCTGCTCCTGGGACTCAAACTCCCGCTTCAGGAGAGGAGAGGGATGCATCTAAAGGACCGGAGGGAGAAGCACCTGGCGGGCCGAGACCTCTGTTTCGCCCCGCCAGCCAAGCGGGCTTCTCCCGGCTTCTGTCGGTTCGGTCTCCTCCTTCTCGGCTCCGGTCCCCTGTGTGCTTCTCACCGGGTCCTGAGGAGGAGGAGACCCGATCCGCGAGGCTATCGAGGAGGCATTCCAGGCCTACCTCGGTAGCCTCGTCGAGATCTACCCATAGCCTTTCGGATGCTGATCTGGACCGGATGATGAGAAGGTTCATCCAGGCCCAGATGCAGATGGGAGTGCTCTTGCCTCCCCCCCCTCCGGGGGGGAGCTCAACACCCTTTTTTAAGCCTATTGCTCCTTCTCCGACCCGCTATCCGGGTTCGGAGCAACTGGAGCCGAGCAGCCGGGCCGGGGAGGTCGGAGCCGATAGTACTTGGTACTTCGGATCCGACCCTGCCCTCGAGTGCGTCGGATCCGATCTCTCGGAGCCTGGATCCGAGCTTCGGATCCGGGGGGATCAGTGCTCCTTCGGCGCCGTCTGTGTCGGAGCGCACTGTCCCTTCGGATCCGAGTGCCCCGGCGCCGGCTCCGATCCACTCTTCGGATCCGAGGGGGAGCCGATTGTCGGATCCTTTGGTCGAGGTCGGCTCCCCTTCGGCTTTTGATGTAGTGGAGAGGGCTCTGTTGAGGGTCTCCGGACCCCGGCACTTGCTTCGGCTCCGTCCCGCGCTCCCTCTGCACTGGGCCAGGCTTCCACCATCCGGCCCCTGGGACAGCCCGTTTCTGTGCCCCAAGTTGCTCCCATGGAGCAAATTGCTGTTTGCGAGGACTCCTCTGACAGCCCCACAGAGGAGGCCCCTCGCAAGCATACGTGCAAAAGGAGGCACATTGACTCCCGAGTCTCTCACTGAAGACACGGACTTGGAGGAAGGGAAGGCTCCCCACGGTCACCCCGAGGATGTCTCCTTGGAGACATCATGGAAATGCTCCGTATTGGGGGTGGTCTGCCCCAAGTCTTCCTCGGACGAGTCCGTGTTCTTGGAGGCATTCAAACGGGCCCGTCTACCTCTTGGGTGTCCCCCCCTGCCGACCCCCTGGTGGACCTTATTACCACCAGGGCGTGGAAGGAACCGGACACCGTGGAGCCAATTCCCAAAAGACCTGATAGGATCCTTAGCCCGCCCTCCGACAGGACCCATTGGAGTAAGGGGCCTCCTGTAGATGCCATGTTGATGGCGGCCACAAAGAGGGAACTGGCTCAGGAGAGTCCCTCAGTCCACCCACCGAGCAAGGAGTCTCGGATGATGGGCCGCTTGGGGAAGCGGATGTTCAGTTCGGCGACCTTCTCGGTAAGGGCGCTGAACTATTTGGCACATGTTATTCGGATGCAGCGAGACCTTATTAAGGAGTACGCTGCATCCCCCCCTGAGTCCATTTCGGAGGAGGACAGAGTTCTGCACTCCACCAAAATGGCCACTCTTAGGTCAGTCACAATACTTCTATGCGGCTACTCTCCCATGCTACGGAGGGCGCCGCTAGAGCTGCGGGGACAGGACTGGTCACTAGGCGTCAGGCCTGGCTCCGCCACTGCATTTTTCTGAGCCCTTCAAGGCGTCGTTGCGAACGCCTTTGATGGTTCTGCTCTGTTTGGCAAGACCGTTCGCGAGGCGTTGACCCAGAGCGAGAAGGACGGAAGACGCTGTCTGCCGTCGAATCCGCTTCTCTGCACCCCAGAGGCCCTATTCTAGGAACCAAAAGGGTCAGAAGAAGATGTGGTTCCGAAGTCGCAGCAGTCCCAGCCTGCTCGGACAACCAGTCCTTCCGTGGCAGAGGAGGACAGGGAGGACGCCGCCCTAGAGGCAGAGGGGCTCCCAGAAACTTCGGGTCCAAGGAACCTTTCTCTGAACGGCCAGCAGCAACCCTGAGGGTTGCCCGACTGCTCTACTCTGGAGGCAGTCGGGGACGTTGGGGCACCTAGCGGCATGGGAGTCCATAACATCGGACCGCTGGGTTCTCCAAATCATATCCAGGGATATCGCATTCCTTTCCTTCACCTTCCAAAGATGAAGTCCCTCCCAGACGTACCACCCGGTCAAAGGGAGGCCGCTTTGGCAGAAATTGGCCATCTGCTAGAGAAAAGAGCCATCCAGCCCGTTCCCCAGACCAGATCGGATCAGGGTTCTACTCCAGATTCTTTTAGTGCCAAAAAGACGGGGAACTAAGACCAATCCTAGACCTCTCTCTCTTGAATCTGGCAGTCCCCAAAGAAAAATTCGAATGGTCACTCTACAATCTATTCTCCCCTTCTGGGAGAAGGCCACTGGATGTGCTCGATAGATCTCAAGGACGTACTACCACATCCTAATGGACAGGCGCTCCAGGAGGTTTCTCCGCTTCGGCTGGGAGCCAGTCACTACCAGTTCGGGTCCTTCCCTTTGGTCTCACCACAGCCCCCAGGGTGTTTACCAAAGTACTAGCAGTGGTAGCGGCCCACCTGAGGCTTCAGGGGGTGCAGGTCTTTCCCTACCTGGACTGGCTCCTTACCGCCCCAACAAGGCATCTACTTCTCTCGGCGAGACTCCTTTCTCCATCTTGCTCCATTTCTGGGCATCACAATAAATACAAACAAGTCCAACCTGGCACCCACTCAGCTCTTAGATTTCATAGGGGCCAGACTAGACACAAGGAGTTTACGAGCCTTCCTCACTGCGGACAGAGTTCTAAATCTGCAGCTCCAGGTGCGGGCCATTCTCCATTCATGTTCTGTTCCAGCGGAGTTGGTCCTGAGGGCTCTAGGGTCCATGGCTTCGTCGATAGCACTTCTTCCTCTTGCCAGGCTCAATATGCGCATTCTACAGTGGACGCTCTTAGTACAGTGGTCATACCTTGCTCTCCCCATGCATCATCCCATAGCGATCAGCAAGGCTTGCAAGCGGTCCCTCTTGTGGTGGCTCCACTCCCCGGACCTCCACGAGGGTCGCCCATTTTGTGCTTCTCCCCCTCTCGCCACGGTGACCACGGATGCCTCCCGCCTCGGGTGGGGGGGGCACTTTGCGGGCCGGACAGTCCAAGGCACGTGGAGCGATTCAGAGACCTTACTGCATATCAATGTTCTAGAGATGAGAGCAGTGCTCTTAGCGTTGCTAGCACTTCAGGACTTTCTTCCCTTGGGAACAATTGCGATTCAATCGGACAATATGTCTGTTGTCTGGTACATCAACAAGCAAGGGGGAACAAGGTCTTACCCTCTTTGTCGAGAGGCCATGAGAGTTTGGGAATGGGCAATCTCCACCAATCGCTTTCTCATAGCAACGCACATTCCGGGTCGGTCCAACATCCTAGCGGACAAGCTCAGTCGCACCATTCTGACCCCTTACGAGTGGTCTCTCAATTGTCAAGTAGCGGAACGCATATTCGCACGGTGGGGAACCCTTCATGCGATCTTTTGCTTCTCCCTCAAACACCAAGTGCGACAGTTTTTCGCTCTAATACCTCCTCCGGAGGTACCCCAAAAGTAGCTCTGGTGCATGCTTGGCCACCCGGTCTTCTGTATGCCTATCCACCCTTGCCTCTGATGCTGCAAGTTCTTCAGAAAGCTTCTCGGGTGGGTTGCAGAATGATTCTCATTGCTCCATTCTGGCCTCGACAGATCTGGTTCCCCTTCCTAAGGTCTCACTCGGTGAATCCTCCTTGGATTCTGGATCCCATCCCGGATCTGATATCCCATCCATCCTGCATTCCTCCTCCGAACCTGGACAACCTGAAGCTGACCGCTTGGCTGCTCCAGTTCCACTCTTGATAAGGACTCCCGGTATTTCTTCAGCGGTAAAGGCTATTTTGGTGGCGGCTCGTAAGCCATCCACTAGAAAGGTTTACGAAGCAAATGGAAACGTTTCTCTGTGTGGGCGGAGCGGCAAGGCCTGAATCCCTTCACGGTTCCTCTCCCTGTAGTGCTTGATTTTCTAACCTCTCTTTTTAATGATGGTGCCAGCAGTTCCACAGTCAAAGTTCAACTGGCGGCAGTTTCTCACTATCACATTGGTCAAGATTCTAACCCTCTTATGTCAGCCAAATTGTGTAAAACATTTCTTAAAGGTACTTTCCTTCTTAGGCCCCCTATAAAACAAGGAGTTCCTCCTTGGGACCTTTCTTTGGTCCTACAGGCCTTGACCGCTCCCCCTTTCGAGCCCGCGGCTACGGTGGATCTCAAATTTTTGTCCTACAAGACAGCCTTTTTGGTAGCCATTACATCAGCCAGGAGGGTTTCTGAACTTCAAGCTTTGTCAGCTAAACCTCCTTACTTGGTATTTCATCCGGACCGTGTCTCCCTCAGGACCAACCCGTCCTTCCTTCCTAAAATCGCTTCTGAAGCAAACATCAATCAGTCCATTAACCTCCCTGTTTTCTTCCCTAAGTATGAAAACAAAGGTGAATATAAGCTACACTCACTAGATGTTCACAGGCAACTTAGATTTTATCTCAACAGGACAGCCGGTCATAGGCAATCCGACCAGCTGTTTATTTCCTTTGCAAAATTCAATTTGGGCAAGCCAATTTCTAAAGTTTCTCTGTCCCGCTGGATTTCACAGTGCATTTTATTGGCTTATCAAGCGTCAGGAAGGCCCGCACCGGGGTGTTCATGCTCATTCAACCCGGTCAGTATCTACCTCGGCAGCCTTCAAGGCTAGGATTCCTCTAGATGATATTTGTGCAGCAGCCACGTGGGCTTCATCTCATACATTTATTTCTCACTATAAGTTGGATCTTGCATCTAGGGTAGAGCATCCTTTGGCTCCGGTGCTCGGAATATCCTTCCATGATGGCCGCCCAAGATTCAGGTAGCTGGGGACTCTGTCCCACAGGTTGCAGACAAATGAATATCCTACTTCAGATTTAGAAGTTATGTACTCACCATAACGTTCCATCTGAGTAGGTGTATTCATTTGTCTGCAACCATCCCGCCCTCCTATCCCCCTGGCCTTTCAGTTTCCTGCATATTCCTTGTTACCCTTTTTAGGGTATTGTTGCTTTGGCAAACTCGATCTGAGGTCATGAGGGTAGAGCAGGGCATTATGGGTGAGGGGAGGAGCTGAGAGCTTGGATCCATAGCTGGATAACCATGCCGGTTCGGATCCGATATCGGATCCATAACCCACAGGTTGCAGACAAATGAATACACCTACTCAGATGGAACGTTATGGTGAGTACATAACTTCTAATTTCTTTCCAAAGTTCCCTAACCAAGGGGAATATACTTTGTAATTCATGGATGTACACCATCCATTAAGGTTTTGCCTGCATTGTACCAAGGACATTAGAAAATGCACCCGCTTTTTCTTTCCTTCTGAAGACCAAACTGGGTCAGGGCAATTCTAAAGTTACATTATCCAGGTGGTTTTCTGATTATATTGCTTTTGTCTAGAAAGAAAAGGGATTTGCTGTATCACACAAACCAAAGGCTTATTCATCTAGAGTGGTGGCAATCTCCACAGCTTATTTTTCTAGAGTGTAAGTAGATGAGGTTTGTGCTGCAGCTACTTCGTCTACTCTTCACATGTTTGTCTCTCATTATAAGTTGGACATGCAGTCTTAAGTCCTTTGCATCGTTTGGCTCCACTATTGTTTGTTGTATCCCTCCATGTGGCCACCCAAGGTCACTAGTAGCTAGGGAATCTGTCCCAGCAGTGTTAAAAGTACACAGGGTCCACTAAGGACTGAGGTAAGGAACCATGCTCAAGGGGAAAGGGATTTTGGGGAATACAGAATGTAAAACAGTTGTTTTTGATTGGTTAATGGGTTTTAATTAAAACAGATTTTGTATAACCCCCAACCGAAAAAACAAAACAAAAAAAAAAAAAAGCAGAAAGCACTCTGAGGATGCTTAAACAGACAAAAAAGCTACTAGTGACAACTAACCTGCTGATTTATTGATTTATGATAAAAGCCAATTACCTCTGGGGACAGTATGGCTGTCGAGCATTTTAACACCTTGCAGATATGAATATCCTATGTGTAGGGAAAACAGCACTAAATCACTACTGCCTAAAAGAATAAGGAGCCATACACACTTGGAATAGGATTCCTGCATGCACTGAGCTCTTCCACAGCAGTGCCTGTATCATAGACTTCAGAAAATCATCTTTAACAAGCCATACCAAAGGTTCCCATGTAAAAATTGGACAGATATATTAGATTCAAAGCAGCCTACATTAATAGTAATATTCATACATTAAGTCATTACTTGAGGCAGGGGATGCCCAGAAAAATGGACAGGCAGCAAGTAAAATGTTTACGTTGATATTAACAACAGAAGATCTTTTGTATGCCATGTTGACAATATAAAGCCTACTTACTCCACTTCCAGTGATATTAACTCAACATCGGGTACTGCAAGCAAAGGTCTTTTGGTTCAGTGAATTATAGTAATTCATGCAAACCTAGCAAACTAGGTCATCATAACACAAAACAAGAGTATTGCTGCCAATTCCTTAGTTAACATTGGTGGCTGAAAAGAGTTCCATTGTTTGGAGGAGTAGTGCAGGGGTTTAAATATGGCATTTGAAAGTAGCAGGGGATTAAATTTACACCATGTTGTTTCTCCCTACATCAGAAGTACAGGAAGTCAAGAATGCTCAAACAATTTTGAGGAATAGAGAGGCAGATCCAGTCAATATGCAAGAAAAGCAGTCAGTTGCTGTAGGTCTAAAGAATGAATCGACACTCTAAATAGCATCTTTAATAGTCTGATTTATTTAGAACTAGCTGACAAAGACGGTCTTCTGAGGAATACTTCATTGCAGACTTGATGGGGGCTGAGTACTCTATCCAGGAGCTCTAACTGAAAATAATACTACTAAAACATCCACAGTACTCACTTAATTCTAAGCAGTTAGGTAGAGCCAAGTCAGTATGCACCAAAGCTACAAGGATGACTCCCCCACCATTGACATTGGGAGAAGCTTGGCGAACATCATGTATAGAGACAAAAAGAAGTATAGAAAACAAGTCAGTTTGTTTTGTAGTTAGGTGAGTTTGATGATTTTTAGTACTAGTAATGCACAGTCTTGTGTGGGGTTAGGTTTGTGTGCAAGAACTGTACTCCACGTAAAGGGCTTTCAGTAATGAAAACAAATTAAAAGCACTGTTATCTGTTGACTTCATGTCTGTTAAACAAATGCTTTGCCTTGTTAGGTAAATTCCAAATTCCTTAACTTTTAAAACCAGCATTGATAATAGTATACCCAAGTATACTAGGTACGAGTACACCAATAGAAAAGAAAACCAACCACAGTTATATTTCCATTAATTTCATGCAATGTTCATGTTTTCTTTGTAACATTTATTATTCACACCAATGTTACATAAGTTACTCAGTTCCTGTGTACCCTTAAACCTCACTCCTCCTGAACATTATTCTGAGTGCATTTTCCCACATATTCCAAGTGTTTGTGTAATTTGCTCCTTCTCTTTTCTGAAGATCCCACCCTCCATTTCTTTTATCTCCTTTGCAAAATTCAGTACTTCAGTTATATTTGGTTTAGATTTTGATTTCCATTTTCTAGTAACTGTTTTTTTTTTGCCACCAATAGTATGACATTTAATATGGTAGTTTTAAATCCTGTACCCCAGCTCAAAAGTATACTTTCTTAGTTACAGCCTTTTCCTCTGCCAGCATTTTTGACAAAGTGTCTTGTAGGGAATTTGTAAAATTTGCCAACTCATTCCACTCCTTAAGAAAAGGAGAAAAAAAACACGCTGTCTGTTAACCCCACTTTCCCATCATACCTCCAGTAATTGCTGTTTACCCGTGGACAAGTTCTCTGAAAACTGTTTTGAGTATAAAAAAATAAGTATGCACACACTTCCATGCAAAAGTCCAAGGCCAAAGTAGGCGGTCTTTGGCTCACCAAGTTCACTGATGATTGCAAACTGGGAGCAATCAGAGTCCCCCAGTGATGTCAACATATTACAAGAAGGGCTAGCACAAACAAATGGTTGGTGCCAAAGCCACGGTCTAAAACTAAATGCAAAAAAATGCATTATTATACCCTTTGAGAAAATAGAATTCCCTACAAATTACAATATTAAAAGCACCCCACTGAGTTCCAACCCAGTGGTGTGAGACTTGGGAACACAGGTTGATAGCAATCAGAACTTTGACCACCAAGTCCCACAGTGGTAAGAAAAGCCTTCTATGTAGCGCACCTCATAAGCAAGGGCATAGCATCCAGGTCAAGGGATTTTATAAGTCCACTGTACTTGACCCTTCATTCGACCATTAATAGAGTATACTGCACCCTTTTGCGTACCTCACCAGACACCAGTGGCAGCTGGGGAGGTGTCAGAGGTTTCTCACTAAGAAAATTCAGGGACTCCAAACCGTGACCTACACGGACAGGCTGAAAGCCCTGTCACTTTACTGTGTCTTACAGGCTGCTGAGAGGTGACTTGTGCCTGACCTGTGGGACAATCTCCATCCCTGCCCTAATGGAAATGATGCATATCTGCAAATCAAATGACACAAGAGTCACTCTTTCTAGGGATTTCAGCTTAACTTGTGACATTAACAGAACATGCTGGAGAGACAGATAAGTCTCCCAGAGACTGCCACTTCTCTGGAATAGACTTCCTATTCAAATAAAACAGAGCACCTCACTGACCCTGTTCGAACACAGCCTAGATAATTGGATGGGAGACCACAAATTTGCCCTGGGGTGGCACCCATGTCCTTCATGGACAGGGGTCGCCAGTGTTGATCACTGACCCACTCTGTGCATAAATTCATTCTGCAAACTACCCAAAAAGGACAAGTGGGGGGGGGGTACTTGGGAATAACATGGCTAGGCTTGTAAAGGCTCTAGGGATGCTAGCCTAGTAACCTCCTGTGAAACTATGAACTCTGATTTGTAGTGTTCTGCTTATGTTATGTATATGAGCCCTTACTGTGTAGCTGTAAAGTATCTCTTCCTATCTGGTACTTCTAAACCACCTCGTTCTGTGGGAAAAAGCAGTTTATCCCACTTAAATCTTGCCCTCTTTTACTCCCAAATAAATTCCTTCAGTTCTGTATTATAGTCCACAGTTTCTCCTTTGATAAAAAATTTGTCTGACCTGTATATTAACTGGACTAGAAACATTTTCACTGTTTGCTCATTACTTGTCCATATCAGTAGTCAAGAGCTTTCTGCTTCATTTAAAGTACTTTTGTCTACATTCTATGCAGAATAGCTGTGTAGTATAACATGCAACATCATGAAATTTTTTATACATTAACAACAGAACTTTATGTTTTTTTTTCTTTATTCAGTCCCTTAATTGTCTTCCTAAGCATTATTGACATAACGTGGGGGTTATGCTTTGGAGTTAAACCAATATAAAACAATCATCAAAGTTCCAGTCTTTTCCACATACACTTATTGCAGAACCTCCATTCACTTACATCTAATGGAATTGATACTTTCTCCCATGTATTCACTAAGTTCAAATTGTTGCTGGCCGCCTTCCTAATCATTTCGCTGTCCCAACACCTCTCTTATTCAACTCCAAGGTACTACTGATTCTTCTAGTTGGCTCCTGATAATTTTTTCTATCACTCAGGACATTTTTTTTTTTGGAACAGTGGAAAACATTTCATTAGCAAAGTGTCTCTGTTGTCTTTCCAAGCTGTAAAATACCCTGTACTTTTGTAGAACCAAAAGTACAGCTAGCAGATGCTCTAGAAAGTTTTAATGCCACTTTTAAAAATTCCTGTTGGCACCAGTAGTTACTTAGCCCGGTACATCCCTTGCCTTTAGAGCAGTCTTCCTCTTTCCACATCAAAGTAATTCCATATTATCCTTCAGAACAGGCATAAATCGATGGGAGATTGTAAAGTTAGAACCTGATGTATAGGAATAGTGTTTTTCTTGGAAGAACTAATACATTCATTATTAGATGATGTGCGTAATTTTGCTAACTTCAGTAAGAGTATATGCTGTCCACCCTTCATACACATCTCATCTTCATAACTTAGTAAACTATTTCTGTTAATGTATTTTTTCCACATCAGTGTAATGGTTATTGCTTTTTATAAAATGTATGGTGTGTACTGTAGACTGAACATGAAAGTGGGCCACCTGGCTCAGTGTTCTACCCATGTTAACAGAAGTAAATAAATAAATATCCTTCTGCCCCCCCCCCCCTCCCCCCTTGCTTGGATAACCCTCTATTCATTGGTTGCTGTTAAAGTTCCCAATAAGCCAAATGTATGTATTCAGGTGTTCTTTGTGACTGTTGTGGGTGTCAAATTGTAATGAAGCAAAGCTCTCTGCAGCCAAGATTGTGCTAGACAGTCAAGAGGAGAAGGTTAACACCTGCACTACAACTCAAGCAATACATAGCCCTTCAACACCCACACATAGCAACACCCACACATAGCAACACCAAACCCACATATGCGGAGGCCCTTAACATTAACCTGCCCAAGTAACAAGGACCTTCGAAGCTGAAGCGCAAAGAAATACCATTCATAACCAAAGTGACACATTGCTCAGAACACCAGTGTGCCACCCAACAACAGCCCCTAAGGCAAGACAACGTACCCAACACTTTAGTCATAGGTGACTCCGTAGTCAGGCACACTGATGTCCCACTCACCAGGCTGAACAAGGAGAAAATTACAGTCAGCTGCCTGTCGGGTGCCAGGATCCGCCACATAACGCATGCACTCAAGTCACTCCACAACAAGTACAAATACAACTCTCATTGTCAATGTTGGAGTGAATGACTTGAGACATACCTCCCTGGACTACATGAAAAGAGACATGGAAGAGCTCTCAGATCATGTGGCCCAGGCAGGTATGACCCTAGCCCTGAGCAGCATCCTGCCTTCGCCCGGAATGATACCACAGTATTAGGACAAAATGATTGACTTCAACAATTGGCTAAGCTTCTGGTGTCATTCAAAGGGGATCCATTATCTGTCTGCCTGGGATGACATGATCAACAAACCATGATGCTTTGCCAGAGATGGTCTGCAATTTTCACCCCTGGGATTCAGGTTACTGGCTACAGCACTTGCCACCCCTATAGTGCCTTTTTTAGACAAGGTTCAAAGCACAAAACCACCACCGTAACAGGTACAAGCATGCAAAATCTGAAGGTAATGCTACTCAATGCTAGAAGTCTAAACCTCAAAATGCACTCTCTTGAGGCACTCCTAAGAATGGGGAACATCGATACCTGTGCAGTAACTGAGACCTGGTTCAAGGCTCCAGAGAGCACCCCTGCAGTACCAGGCTACAACTCTTACCACACTTTTCGGCCACCAAACCAGGACTGAAACCCTAAAAGTAGAGGAGTGCTACCCCTCTCTCACCCCCTAAAGGGCCCATTTCAATACCAAAAGATTGCCAAGTTCTGGTAATCACGGCCACACAGGTAGAAACCGCACTCTCCAAAGCTAAGAATACAGCATCCATGGGACCAGATGACATCCCAGGCTGCGTACTACATGAACTACAAAATGAACTGGCACCTAACCTAAGTGTCATGTTTAATCATAACCTCACCTCAGGCTTCGTGCCCGCTGAGTGGCGCACAGCTGCAGATGTTCTTCGTGTTTCACTGTTGCAGTCATTACATTTGGGTAATCTGCTGGCAAGTTGCCCTCAGTCGGCCTGAATAACAAAGTCTTGGGTCCTGCGTCGGTTGCTGTCCTTTCTTCCATCATGCCAGGGGTATAAAACATGCAGCCGGTGCCATTACATAAGTGTTTCTTGCCGGGCAGTGCCCGAAGCAGAAGCTGTTCGCAAGTGCCGGTCAGCCGACTCCTGAAATTTTTGTTTTCGAGTTTCAGAACAAAAGTCTTCAACTAAAAAGCTAAGTACCCTGTTGGGGAAACTTTTTCTTGCTCCTTACTGATGTCCGTAAAAGTTAATAATTGTATTACTTGTGGGAAGCAAATACCTCATAAGGATTTTCACTTGTACTGTATTCCTTGCCTAGGCCCTGACCACGACGTACCTTGCTGTCTGTTTTGTGCTTTATTTAATCAGCGCACTATCCGTCGTCTTACATTCTTGCTTCTAAATATTTTGGATCACGGTTTAATTATCCAGAAATGACGTTGGTTAGCAATCCGACTACCAGAATACCTAAAAAACGCAAAGGAAAAGACAGAGACAGGCCGTTGAGGTCCAAAACTGCCGACGACGCTTTTCCTAAGCCAGTCGCCAGTTCACCGGTACTCAGTGAGGTGCTTTTGCAGCCCCAGATACCTGCTACTTCTGATTCGCAGGCCTCTACTGAGAACCATTTGGAGTCCGGTATGCTGCGAGATGCTTCAGTTATGGAACCCGTGGATATCTCTACCTTGGATGGGTCTGGAGCCGCTGTGCAGGCACCGGCTTCTGAGGGTGTATTTAGGCCTACAAATGTGTTTATTAAACCGACCCAATCTTCAATATTAAGGCCAAAATCTCGATCTGTATCTAAAAAACTGACGCCTAGGCCACATGTGCAGGCCCCTATGCCTAAAAACCAAATGATCAAAATGGCTGAAGATTTAATTACTCTTATCAGGGGTAGCCAACTTCAACCTTCAAAGAGGCCTAGGGCTGGACCTGACTATGAATTTTCTGAACAAGATTCTATTTCTTCTGACTCTTCTAATGAACAGGATTTGTCTATGCCTACTTATGAGGACTCTGATGCAGAGGATTCCATTCCTTCTGCATCTCCCCCTGAGGATTTTTCTTTTGGTGAAACTTTACATACCTTAAGGGAACATTTCCACTGCGAAAGTCAGGATTTTTCTGAATCCAAAAAGAGGCTTAGAGATTTTCTTCTTCTTCCTCAGCATAGGCCTGTGGCTGTACCTCCTGTACTAGACATTGTTGGTGTGTTTTCAGAATCTAGTATGGCTCCTCATTCTCTGCCTCCGGCTCCTTGTAAGCCAGACAGGTATTACAGGGTTCCTGACTCCCACAAATTCCTTTTCAAAAATCCTGTTGCAGATCCTGAAACCATTTCTCAAGGCCCCAAGGGCATTAAGGCTTCTACTGCTAAAAATCCTACCCCTTCTGATAGAGATTCCAGGGCGCTGGATAGATGAGGTAAGAAGGTTTATACTTCTGCAACCCTGGCAATCAGGGCTTTAAACTGTCAATTCCATATGATAAAATATCAGCAGTATGTCATGGGACTGCTTAAACAGAAAATGATGTTGATTTCTGACTGTGTGGAGAATAAAGATTTACAGGATTTATTGCATTCAGCTGAACAAGTTGGAAAACATACTTTGCAATGTGGTTTTGATTCTTTGGAGGCCTCTTGCAGGGTTGCTGTTACTGGGTCTGTGCTTAGAAATAATGCTTGGCTTAAGGAGCAATCTGCCTGATCATGTTAAAGCAAAATTGTTGGATGATCCTTTGCAGCAGGACCGTCTGTTTGGCAATAAGGCTGAAGAAGTTCTAAAAAAGATGTAAAGTAAGGCTAAATCTATGCAGACTGTGTAAGATTTCTTACAAGTACAACCTCCAAGATTTAGTAGGCACTGGCCTACTAAGAACTGGTCCTTTCCAGTTCCTTCCAGAGCCACTCAAGCCAGACCCAGACATGCCAAAAGCACCAAGTTTCAGTCCCAAGGGACTTTCAGAACTAAGCAATAGGGTGCTTCCTCTTCCAAATATGGAAGCAACAAGACACCTCCCTATGGCAAACAGTCCCAATGACTTTCCTTTCGAATTACCAAGCATTTACCTTTTAGCCGCCCCTTTGGGGGGAAAGCTGGCACTTCATGCAAAAAACTGGCAACTTATAACCCAGGGCAAATGGGTTTTAAATATAGTGTCCCAAGGATGCAGGTTTCATTTCCACATGTTGCCAACTCCAAGCGGATGGCCAGACCTGCCCCCAAATCAGTGGACAGAGGCTGAGAAACAAGTACTTTCCCTCTTAAACATGGGGGCTATTCAACTAGTACCAGAAGGGGAAAAGGGACAAGGTTTCTATTCCAGACTTTTCCTGGTGCCCAGAAAAGACAAATCATGGAGTCCAATTCTGGACTTGTCTACTCTAAACACTTTCCTGGGCATTCCAAAATTCAAGATGCTGACTCTTCACCAGTTACTTCCTATGCTAGGCAAAGATGCCTGGTTGGCAACTCTAGATCTAAAAGAGGCATACCTGCATATCCCAATCAGGGAATCTTGCAGAAGATACCTCTGCTTCAAAGCAGGCTTTTTGCATCATCAGTCCTCTGCGCTGCCCTTTAGCTTATCTACTGCACCCAGGATCTTTACAAAGTGCCTGGCTCCAGTAATTGCATTTTACAGGCAAAGAAATATTCAAATATATCCATACCTGGACGATTGTCTAATTCAGGCAGAAGACAAGGCCATTCTTCTAAAACATCTGGCATTTGTAAAAAGGGATGTTTTTCGTGTTTCACTGTTGCAGTCATTACATTTGGGTAATCTGCTGGCAGGTTGCCCTCATTCGGCCTGAATTCCAAAGTCTTGGGTCCTGCGTCAGTTGCTGTCTCCTCTTCCATGACGTCAGGTCGTCAGGGGTATAAAATATGCAGCCCGCGCCATTTTCTTTAGTCGTTCTTGCCGCGTGGTGCCCGAAGCAGAAGCATTTTGCAAGTGCCTGTCGGCTGACTACTGAAATATTCGAGTTTGAGTTTCAGAACCGAAGTCTTCACTAAATCTAAGTACCCCGTTCGGGAAACCTTTTTTTTTGCTTTTTACCAATGTCAGAAAAAGTTAATAATTGTATTACTTGTGGAAAGCAAATACCTCATAAGGATTTCCATTTATACTGTATTCCTTGCCTAGGCCCTGATCACAACGTGCCTGGCTGTCGGTTTTGTGCTAGATTTAATCAACGCACTATTAAGCGTTGGTATATTTTTGCATCACAGTATTTTGGAAACAGATTTAACTACCCAGAAATGTCGTCTGATAGTAATCCTACTACCGGAGTACATGAACGCAAAGAAAAGGACAGAGAAAGGCAGTCGAGATCCAAAACCGATGATGAAGCTTCTCCTAAGCCAGTTGCCGGTACTCATTGAGGCACTTTCGCAGCCCCTGATACCCGCTACCTTCGAGTCGCAGGTCTCTACCGACACCCTTGTGGAGTCCGGCATGCTGCAAGATACTCAAGGTATTGGACCGACGGATGTATCACCCTCGGATGGGTCCGGAGCCACTGAGCAGGCACTGGCTTCTGAGGGTGTATTCAGACCTCAACATTTGTGTATCAAATCGACGAAAGCTGCAAAACCAAAGACAAAAGCAACTTCTAAAACTAAAAAACTGAGGCATGAGCCACGTGCACAGGCCTCTATGCCTAAAAACAGATGATCAAAATGGCTGAAGACCTTATTACCTTGATCAGGGGTACCCATCCCCCTCCTAAGAGGCCTAGGCAAGACACTGATTATGAATCTTTGGATCAGGTTTCTATTTCTTCTGATTCCTCTTCTGATCAGGAATTATTATCTATGCCCCCCTATGAGGATTCTGATGCTGAGGAGTCTATTCCATCTGCATCTCCTCCTGAGGATTATTCATTTGGAGAAACCTTGCATACTTTGAGGGAGCATTTTCACTGGGAGAGTCAAGACTTCTCAATCAAAAAAGAGGCTCAGGGATTTCCTTTTCCCTCGGCAGAGGCCTTTGGCCTTTCCACCTGTTTTAGACACTGTGGATGATGTGTTTTCGGAATCAAGCTTGACCTCTGACTCCTTACCTCCGGCTCCCAGTAAGCCTGACAGATATTACAGGGTCCCTGACTCACATACATTTTTATTTAGAAACCCTGCTGCTGATCCTGAAACTATTTCACATGGTCCAAAGGGAGTTAAGACCTCAACAGTAAAAAATCTTACCCCCTCTGACAGAGATTCAAGGGCACTGGACAGATGGGAAAAAAAGGTTTATACATCTGCAACCTTGGCAATCAGGGCCTTAAACTGTCAATTTCATATGCTTAAGTACCAACAACATATTATGGGATTGCTGAAACAGAAAATTATGTTGATATCAGAATGTACAGAAAATGAAAAATTGCAGGAATTATTGCATGCAGCTGAACAAAAGTTGGAAGGCATACTTTGCAATAGGGTTTTGATTCCTTAGAGGCCTCTTGCAGGGCCGCAGTTACTGGATCGGTGATTAGGAGGCATGCCTGGTTAAAGGAACAAAATTTGCCTGATCATGTTAAAGCTAAATTGCTAGATGCACCTTTACAGCATGGTTCTCTGTTTGGTATTAAGGCAGAAGAGGTTTTACAGAAAATGGAAGACAAAGCTTAGTCTATGCAGACTGTTAAAGATTTCTTACAAGTGCAGCCACCAAGATTCAGTAGACACTGGCCTGCAAAAAATGGTCCTTTCCTGTGTCAGACAGAACTCAAAGGGGCAAATCCAGACGCCCTAAGGATTCCAGATACCAGGCGCAAGATTCATACAGGTCAAAGCAATGGGGCGCTTCCACCTCCAAATCTGGAGGAGACAAAGCGCAAACCTAAATAAAGCAATCCCAATCACTTCCCTCTGCTTACACCTACCACTTATCTTTTGGCAGCACCCATAGGGGGAAAATTAGCACTTTTTGCTCAAAATTGGCAGTTAATAACCCAGGACAAGTGGGTACTAAACATCATATCAAAGGGATATAGATTCCATTTCCACACTCTGCCAATGGCAAATGGTTGACCAGATCTGCCAAAAAATCAATGGGCAGAGGCACAGAAACAGGTTACGTCCCTCATGGATATAGGGGCCATTCAGACCGTACAAGAACAGGAAAAAGGACAAGGTTTTTACTCAAGACTGTTCTTGGTACCCAGAAAGGACAAGGCCCGATTTATTGATTTTGAACACATACCTGAACATTCCAAAATTCAAAATGCTGACTTTGCAGCAGCTTCTACCCATGCTGGGCAAGAATGCTTGGCTGGTGACTTTAGACATAAAAGAGGCATACCTGCGTGTCTCAATAAGACAGTCGTGCAGAATATACCTCAGATTCAAGGCTGGCTTAATGCATTACCAATTCTCTGCTTATCTACTGCGCCCAGGGTCTTCACAAAGTGCCGGACACCAGTAATTGTATTTTGCAGACAAAAAAGTATACAAATATATCCTTACTTGGACGACTGTCTCATTCAAGCAGAGAACAAGGACACTGTTCTTCGACACCTGGCGTTTGTGAAAAGGCTTCTAACATGCCTAGGGTACACAGTAAACGAAAAGAAATCACAACTGGTACCCTCTCAAAAGATAATATTCCTGGGTGGAAGCTTGAATACAACTGCCTATATGGATTACCTCACGCCAGACAAGCAAAGGCAACTGACTACTTACTTCAAACTGATGGCAACAAAGACCCAGTCTTCTGCAGACAAATTCTGCAGGCTCTGGGCTTCATGGCATCCTGCATCCTACTGATTCCATATGCAAGACTGCATATGAAGAAACTTCAATGGTACCTTAAAAGTTTATGGAGTCAACATTCTCACAGTCTGGAAACAATGATTCCTCTCATTCCCTGGCTGCAACAGGAGTTTCTATGGTGGGCAAAGACATGTCACCAAAACACGGGACGGCCATTCACTTTACCCCCCTGCCAGCCAAAACATAACAACAGACACATTAGATTATGCCTGGGGGGCCCACATGGCAGGAAGATGCATTCAGGGCATATGGTCACCAAAACAAATGCATCTACATATCAACCAGAAAGAGATGCTAGCTGTTAAAAATGCCCTAACAGCCTTCAAGGACTTACTTCATCCTAATAAAAATGAACACCACAGTCATGTGGTGTATAAACAAGCAAGGGGGCACACACTCATACCCCTATGCAGATTAACCATGGCACTGTGGGACACAGCTTTGACCTACCAGATACATCTTCAAGCTCAATTCCTGCCAGGAGAACAAAACACTCTGGCAGACGATTTAAGGGGAAACCTTATGGATCATCACGAGTGGAAACTAAATCCACAAGTCTTCAGCATGATAACAGAGAAATGGGGGAGCCCAGACATAGATCTGTTTGCCTCTCCTCAAAATTATCAATTGAAAAAATTCTGCACAAGGACTTATCACAGACAAGCATGGAAACTGGACGCCCTATCCTTCAGTTGGAAAAACCTATCAGTTTACGCATTTCCTCCTCTGTCTTTTCTACACAAGGTCCTCCTAAAAGTCAGACAAGAGAAACCAAAGATGATGATAATTGCCACGGACTGGCCCCGCCAATACTGGTACACAATCCTAAGGAACTTGTCTCAATACCCAGCTTGGACCTTGCCTCAAAGACCACACCTACTCTCCCAGCAAAACAATCAGATCCTGCGCAATCAACTACAGACTCTGAACCTGGCAGCATGGCTAATCATGTAGTCATACAAACAACTTCTCTCAGTAAAGCTGTGATGGATGTCATTTTGGAAGCCAGAAGGCCTAGTACTAGAAAATCTTATGCTGACAAATGGAAGAGATTCTGTGCTTGGAATCAAACACAAGGAACTGATACAGCAGAACCAAATATTCCTCAGATATTGCATTACTTAACTGAGATGCTTGACAAAGGCCTATCTTTCTCATCAATTAAAATCTATGCCTCTGCCATTTCTGCTCATTACAATACAGAGCCACCAATCTTTTCTCATCCTTTACTAAAGCAGTATCTTAGAGGAGCCAAAAATTTAAGGCCTCCTAGAAGATCACCACTGCCTGCATGGGACCTCAATTATGTGTTGGAAAAGCTCACCCTGCCTCCATTTGAACCAGCTGCTACAGCTGATATAAAGTTCTTATCATGAAAAACAGCTCTGCTACTAGCAATTACTTCAGCAAGAAGAGTTTCAGAGCTACAGGCCCTCATGGCTGTAGAGCCTTTTATCATATTTTACCACTCCACGAGGACACGAAGTTCACCAGAAGGTTTATTAATACAGCAGCACAACAACAACTCCAACACTGACCTAGGTTTCGTCCTGTAGACTTCTTCAGAGTGTTAGAGCTGACTCAATTTATACATACTTTCATTAATCAATTAGCAAATTAATTCATTGGTTACACTTGGCTGTTAAACTCAGTGTAAACTGAAAAAAAAGAAAAAATGACAAAAGGAAAAATAATAATAATAAAATTAACAATGAAATAAAAATAAAAATGAAGAATGTATACAATATGTGTTGTATGTAAAAATGAGAAATACATATTGTTTACAGAATATCAAAACACTTTAAAGAAATATACATGCACTAAAAATAACCCCTATTTATACATAATTCATATAAAATATGATATGAACATTTACAATATAATGCGTAAAAAACTAACTTAATATGACATAGTTAAAATCCCACTATGATATGTGTACTTGATAATCTATGAATAAAGTACTAATTCAAAAATAGAGACCATATAGGCCATTATGTACAATTAAAACCATAACATACTTGTCATGCTCAAATGGTGTGACTATGACAACATTAACCCAGAATATTTTGTAGCCTTAAATAAGGTTTGATAGTTATAAATTCATTGAGGCCTGGATAAAAATGTGCATTTAATATTAATTGCCATTTGAGCTCACAAACATCAAGATGGTACTCAGTTAACCTACCTTGTTGATCTTGAACTAATTGTTCTATTATACAAAAAGAAAATTTATGAGCTTTATGTGCAATAATGTGTCTAGCTAAGGCATTCGTGGGCTTTTGATGTTGTATGTCAAGGACATGTTCTTTTATTCTGTCCCTGAATTTTCTACATGTCTTGCCCACATAGAATGCCATACATAACTCACATTTAGCTAAATAAACTACATTTGTTGAATGGCAATTAAATCTACCCCTAATCAATATATTGATGTGATTAACTGTAATTTTACCCCCTGTTTTCATTACAAAATTACAAGTAGAACATCTACCACATTTGTTGTTACCTCTCAATTTATTAGTATTGTTGTCCAATTGACATGCAGATCTTTCAAAAACTTGTTTTAAGGCTCTGTCCTTACGAAATACAAATTTTGGTTTTCTAAAGGTAAATCAATGGAATTCCTTAAGCTTGGTAAATGATTTCCAATTCTTTTCTATAATTTTGATAATACCATCTGTGTCTGCATTATATGTCACTACATATAGGGTATGATCTTCCCGTAGATCATACCTTATTGAATTGGAGTTATTAATAACTGAATGTGAACTATTAAGAATCGGCTGAATACAACCATTGATTCTTTTAATTAATATTTCCTTTTTAATCTCCTCACAAAATAATGAAGGATAACCCCTGTTCATAAATAATTTTATCATGAAATCAATTTCTTTAAAAAATTCAGCCTCTTCACTAACCATACGTGCCGCCCTTATTAATTGACCTTTAACTATTGATTTTTTCTGGTGTTCCGGGTGCCAACTATCGTAATGCAGATAAGAATTTGAAAATGTTGATTTTCTGAATATTTTAGATGAAATTTGTTTCTTATCTTTATTGTAAGCTAAATTCACATCCAAATAACTGATCTCTTCTTCACCAATTTCATAAGTAAAATTCAGAAACCAAACTGTTTGGTTAATATATGCTATAAATTTCTCTATGTCTTCCTTATCACCTTGCCATATAATAAAAATGTCGTCCAAAAAACGAGTATATACCTTGATCGAAGACCTATATTCACTATTGAAAATATACCTATTCTCCCAATACGCCATGATGTAATTGGCGTAAATGGGGGCACATGCTGCCCCCATTGCCACTCCAGTTTTTTGACGAAATTTATGTCCTTCAAAAAATATGAAATTGTTGTTTAGTACCAGCTCCATTAGCCTCACATACAAATTTATTTGATCTTGATCATAAACTCCTGTGACCAACAATTGTTCTTCCAGCCATTCAAGACCTATTTCATGTGGAATAACACTAAATAAATTCACCACATCAATTGTCAAGAACACAAATTTATCCAAAATTGTGTAATTTCTAATTTTATCCAAAAAGTGCCAAGAGTCCTTAGATATATAAGGAAACTTTTCTAAACCGTTTTTCAGTTTTGAATCTAGATATTGGCTAATAAAGGACACTTTACTCCTCTTGCCATCAACTATAGGTCTAAAACGGACATTATCGAGGCCCTTGTGTACTTTTGGGATACCAAAAATGCCACTGATCACAGGATGTTTATTTATCATGAAAAAATATTCTTCCTCATTTATTTGTCCCTGAAATAACATATCCTCTAGGGTCAAATCAATTTTGTGATATGCTAAATGGATCTCATTAATGCTTACTTCTACATAATTGTCTTTAGACAACATAATTAACATTTCATTATCATAATCAGTTTTATCTGTTATTACGGCTCCATTTCCCTTATCGGGCTTCATCACACGTATATTTTTATTACTACATATATATTCAATACTTTCGATATTTTCTTTCTCCAAATTATTATAATGTGTGACGTTACTAGTTTTATATAGTTGCCTTATTTCCTGTTCACACAAGTTTTCAAAAATATGCACTAAATTATTGTATGGTGGAGTAAAATAACTAGGCTTTTGTAATTTTGCAGATCTGACACTGTATTCATCACGCTTTTCAAACCCAAAATATGCTAGCAAATTAAGTTTACGCGTAAATAATTTCAGATCCTTAAGTGTTTCTGCCACATTCCCTCTTCTACAAGGTACAAAATTGAATCCTTTAGATAGTATGTCCACGTGATGTATATTAAACTCAAAACTAGAATAATTAAATAGCTTGAAATCTTTAGAAGTGTTGAATATAATTATAGGGTTAGATAAGGAGGTAGTAGGTTCATCCATCAGTACACTCTGACAGGAATCGGCACTTCCTTCATGCCCATGAATATTAATTGAGTCATTGTTATCATCATTCCCTCCTTCAATGAATTCACTACCATTCCTTTCTTCAAAATCTATTTCATCATTAATATATTGCTCTTTACTATATAACACAGTTGTTTGCATAGCTTGTTGCTCATTATATTCATTGAACTTGCTATTTGATTCTAAGTGTGTTTCCTTTAAATTCTCAATGTCATCATGTATGGTCATTTCCATCAAAATTCTATCATCACTATCAGGGTGTGTGTCATCTACCTGATTATTTCCTACTGCATTAAAATCGTCTTCTTGTACAGTATTATGAAAAGTATTATAAAAAATATTATTATCACCCCCATTGATAACAAATACATTTTTCTTACTTGAATCATTGACAGCGTTAATATTCACACTGTCTGTCGTGTATTGTAATGTAAACAAGTTCAATTCTTTGTTGTTACAACTGTTCCCTACTGTTGATTGTTTGTAAGTAGTATCATACGTTATACATTCAGAATCAACATATACGGAATTCAGTACATCCGTTACTTGAGGCAAGCTTATCTGCATTAGGTTAATATCCTTGTTATAAACGGACATACGGTCAACAACATCACCATTCAACGGACTGTTTAAATCACCGTATATGCTGAACAAATTGTCATTGGTTTCACTGTTGTCCATATAATAACCCTTGTGGTCACAATTGTCCTTCATAACATTAACTGTTGCATTTGAGTTAAAACTACCATTATCTCTCGTGACAGAACAAAAAACAGTCTCGTCATCAATGCCGCGTTGTTTTGAAAAGTCACGAAGAGATTCACAGTACAAATTTACGTCCACCTCATCGTCGTTCGTCACATCCTTGAACAAACTAACTTCAATATCTAACACATTATCAGAGTCATACAGTAAGTTGTTTCTAATAGGAGTAATCGAACAACTTGAATATACACGTCCCGAAAGTTTTTTTGCCCCACTACTCAAGCACACTACACAGTCTTTATCACATGTAGAATTGTCGTGTATCCAAAATACTTTTTTGTTTACCTTCTTGCTGTCCTTTGCCAATCTCCCTGTTGTTCTCCCCACCGATAATCCATCCTTGACTTCGAACCCATTCGAAATTTTTCGCTTCCATGAACAGGCCCCTGCTGCCTTATTCTCTCCGACCTCCTTGGAGCTTCTCCTAAAGGGTCTGCACCACGCACCGCGGCACTATAAGAACCTGTTGGAGTTTCCGTAGCCGCCCCATCCTGTAGTTCTTCTTCTTGATTGGTTAATTCATCTGTTGAGGAAATACGATGGTTACTATTGATCTCAAATGGATACACCTTCCCATTCTTATATGCCAAAATATCACGCTGCAACTTGTCGAACTTTTTGTGATATAATATATCACAGTTCTTCTCTATGTCCTTCACTGTGTTAACATAGTTGGTGAAGTATTGATCGAACAAGTCGTGCGTGATTTGGTCATGAATACCATCCAGGTCACTCAATAAATTTTCTATCCTGTGATTATTGTATTTTACCATAACCTGCATAATTTGTATGCCTGTGGCATCAAAAATGCCGTGCAGTTCTTTAATCATTTCGGGATTATTATGACAACCATTTGGGTACCGCCAGACCCGAAGGCCTTTAGGTACAAGCCGTAATTCGATATTGCGCTCTAAGTACCCATTGTCCAATTGTATACGTTTCAACTTGAATAGTTTGATCTCAAATTCTTTAATTGACTCAGATAGTGATTTATGATGTGTTTGTAAATCAGCTTGTGGCATATTTTTCTCTGTCCCAAAATTATAATTATTTGTCTTCCAACGATTACGATTGTTGGCCACAATGGAATTAACAGATTTAGATGCCCCAGCTGGCGTTTTAAGATAACAGTTACTACCTTCAGTGTCCAAAGAACCCAATGGTTCAACCGCCGATGATGCAGGTGTCTGTTGGGTAAGGGGTAAACCCAAACTAGTATTAGAACACATACCATTAACTTCGTTAAGTCTGTTGGAAAGTCCTTGTATAAGCAAGGTATGTTCACATAACTGTTTGTTGACTTGCTGTAATAACCCTTTGATGTTAATTGGCGATTCTTCATCCTCCATGGCACAAAAGCGATTCACAAACCAGATAACCAAAACTTGACTAATTACCACTCCACGAGGACGAAGTTCACCAGAAGGTTTATTAATACAGCAGCACAACAACAACTCCAACACTGACCTAGGTTTAGTCCTGTAGACTTCTTCAGAGTGTTAGAGCTGACTCAATTTATACATACTTTCATTAATCAATTAGCAAATTAATTCATTGGTTACACTTGGCTGTTAAACTCAGTGTAAACTGAAAAGAAGAAATGACAAAGGAAAAATAATAATAATAAAATTAACAATGAAATAAAAATAAAAATGAAGAATGTATACAATATGTGTTGTATGTAAAAATGAGAAATACATATTGTTTACAGAATATCAAAACACTTTAAAGAAATATACATGCACTAAAAATAACCCCTATTTATACATAATTCATATAAAATATGATATGAACATTTACAATATAATGCGTAAAAAACTAACTTAATATGAAAGCCCACGAATGCCTTAGCTAGACACATTATTGCACATAAAGCTCATAAATTTTCTTTTTGTATAATAGAACAATTAGTTCAAGATCAACAAGGTAGGTTAACTGAGTACCATCTTGATGTTTGTGAGCTCAAATGGCAATTAATATTAAATGCACATTTTTATCCAGGCCTCAATGAATTTATAACTATCAAACCTTATTTAAGGCTACAAAATATTCTGGGTTAATGTTGTCATAGTCACACCATTTGAGCATGACAAGTATGTTATGGTTTTAATTGTACATAATGGCCTATATGGTCTCTATTTTTGAATTAGTACTTTATTCATAGATTATCAAGTACACATATCATAGTGGGATTTTAACTATGTCATATTAAGTTAGTTTTTTACGCATTATATTGTAAATGTTCATATCATATTTTATATGAATTATGTATAAATAGGGGTTATTTTTAGTGCATGTATATTTCTTTAAAGTGTTTTGATATTCTGTAAACAATATGTATTTCTCATTTTTACATACAACACATATTGTATACATTCTTCATTTTTATTTTTATTTCATTGTTAATTTTATTATTATTATTTTTCCTTTTGTCATTTTTTCTTTTTTTTCAGTTTACACTGAGTTTAACAGCCAAGTGTAACCAATGAATTAATTTGCTAATTGATTAATGAAAGTATGTATAAATTGAGTCAGCTCTAACACTCTGAAGAAGTCTACAGGACGAAACCTAGGTCAGTGTTGGAGTTGTTGTTGTGCTGCTGTATTAATAAACCTTCTGGTGAACTTCGTGTCCTCGTGGAGTGGTAATTAGTCAAGTTTTGGTTATCTGGTTTTTATCATATTTTACCCAGACAGGGTATCTTTAAGGACAAATCCTACTTTTATGCCTAAGGTGGTTTCCAGGGTGGCTCTTAACCAAACAATTCATCTGCCAACCTTTTATCCAAATCCACAGAACAAGGGGGAGGGAATTCTGCATTCCTTGGACGTACACCGACAGCTAAGATTCTACTTAAGCAGTACGAAAGCTCTAAGAAAAACTGAGCAATTACTAGTGACATATGCTGTAGGATCAGAAGGCAAGGCTATATCAAAGCAGACCATTTCAAAGTGGATAAGCCACTGCATCCGTTTCTGCTACTTACACCATGGTAAACCTGTGCCCAAGGTCATTAGGTCTCATTCCACCAGAGCTGCAGCTACTTCAGCAGCCTTTCTAAAGGGAGTACCAACCAAAGACATTCTGCAAGCTGCTACTTGGAGTTCTGTTCACACCTTTACAAAGCATTATTATTTGCCTGTCTACTGTAAATCAAGGGCAGGCTTTGCCACTGCAGTTCTGCGGGGCCTTATAGCCGCTCCTAATGCTGTTTAGCTCCAGCTTCCCAACCATAGCTTTGGGATTCTACCCAAATGTAATGACTGCAACAGTGAAACACGGAGAACATAGTACAGTTGTGTACACTTACCATAAATGTAGATGTTTGAGTGTATTCACTGTTGCAGTCCAGGTTACCCTCCCACCTTCCCCCTATCATTCTGGAGTTTATCTTTCCTTTACTGTCTTCTACAACCTATGTGGTGTATTTGCTTGTAGATGACATTAAAGTTTATATTTATGTATGTATGTACATATATATATATATATATATATATATATATATATTTTTTTTTTTTTTGCTACCTTTTTGGGGGCACCTGACATCGGGGGCAAGAAAAACTAAAGAAAATGGCGCCGGCTGCATGTTTTATACCCCTGACGACCTGACATCATGGAAGAGGAGACAACAACCAACACAGGACCCAAGACTTTGGAATTCAGGCCGACTGAGGGCAACCTGCCAGCAGATTACCCAGATGTAATGACTGCAACAGTGAATACACATGAACATCTACATTTATGGTAAGTGTACACAACTGTACTTTCTAACTTGTCTAGGGTACACCATAAACGAAAAGAAATCACAAATAGTGCCCTCTCAAAAAATAACATTCCTGGGTGCAAGCTTGAATACAACTGCCCAGATGTCTTACCTTCACGCCAGAACAGCAAATTCAGTTGGTGACTTACTTCAAACAGGTGACCACAAAAATCCTGCTATCAGCAAGACAAATACTGCAAGCCTTGAGGATGTTCATTGTGCATACAGCTGCAGTCATAACAGATGGGTTATCCCGCCGTCAGGCGGGTCCTCGGTCGGCCGAATTCCAAAGTCTAGGTCCGGCGTCGGTTGTCGTCGCTTCTTCCCTGATGTCAGTGCGTCAGGGGTATAAAAGAGGCAGCCGACGCCATTTTCTTCAGTCTTTCTTGCCGCGCGGTGCCCGAAGCAGAAGCAGTTCGCAAGTGCCGGTCGGCCAGCTCCTGAGATTTACGAAAGTATTTCAGCCGAAGTCTTCTTGAAAGCTAAGTACCCCATTGGGGAAACTTTTCTTGCCTCAGACCGATGTCAGACAAAGTTAATAATTGCATTTCATGTGGGAAGCAAGTACCGCATAAGGATTTCCACTCTTTCTGTATACCTTGCTTAGGCCCAGACCACGACGTCTTGGCCTGCCGTTTTTGTGCTAGATTCAATAAGCACACTATTAAGCGTCGGGCGGGGTTCGCCCATCACTTTTTTGGCAAAAAATTTAATTATATTATGTCGTCGGATACTCCGACTCCAGTTTTGAGCAAAAAACGCAAAGATAAGGACCGACATACAAGGTCCGCACCACCTACTGAAACCACGCTAAGGCCGACTACCGGTTCTCCGGTACTCAGCGAAGCGCCTACGCAGCCCCTGAGTACCATTGACAATGCATTACCGGTGTCTTCAGTACCCGAGGTCGCAGGCTGCTCGGCCCCCATTCCTACTACAGATCCCGACGCCACTCCTGGCAGGGAAACTCAGAATTTAGACAGGCCTGCCATTTCTCAAGGGGTCTTCAGGCGTTCCTCCTTCTCTATTCAAGCCTTCACTAAATCTAAAGCAGCCATGAAAACCAAAAAACAAGTTCCTCAGACCCCCTCTCAAGGCACCATGCCTAAAAAACAGATGCTTAAAATGGCTGAGGATTTGATTACTCTTATCAGGGGTTCTCATCCCCCCTCTGACAAAAGGCCCAGATTAGAGGAAGACTACCCTTCCTCAGATCAAGCTTCTGTTACCTCAGAACTATCGGAGGACCAGGATTAGGACTATTCTCCATTCGAAGACTCTGATGCAGAGGAGTCTATTCCCTCGGTCTCCCCCCCCTGAGGACTTCTCTTTTGGGGAAACCCTGCATACATTGAGGGAACACTTTCACTGGGAAGGCCAAGATTACTCAGATCCAAGAAAAGGCTCAGGGAATTTCTTCTGCTCCCCCAGCATAGGCCTCTGGCTATCCCTCCTGTTTTAGATATATTGGATGATGTGTACACAGAAGCCAGCCTTAATCCTGATTCTTTGCCTCCAGCTCCTGTTAAACCAGACAGGTATTACCGGGTTCTTGATTCTCACCAGTTCTTCCTATATAAAAGCCATACTGCTGACCCAGAAACAATTTCACAGGGTCCCAAAGGAATTAAAGCCTTTACTGCTAAAACTCCATTACCTTCAGAGAGAGATTCCAGAGCTTTAGAAAGATGGGGGGAAAAGGTGTACACCTCGGCCACTTTAACCATGAGGGCATTAAACTGTCAGTTCCATATGTTAAAGTATCAACAGTTTTTGATATCTTAGCTGAAAAGCGAGATGACACAACCAGAACAACCAGATTTAAAAGAGTTGCAGGATTTGTTGCATGGTGCAGAGCAAGTGGGTAAACATACCTTGCAGTGTGGTTTTGATGCTTTAGAGGCCTCATGTAGAGCTGCTGTTACGGGGTCTGTTATACGTAGGCATGCTTGGCTCAGAGCAAACCTTACCAGATCGTGTCAAAGCTAAATTATTAGATGCACCTTTTCAAAAAGATGTATTGTTTGGTGTTAAAGCTGAGGAGGTGCTAAAGAAAATGGAGGAAAAAGCTAAATCAATGCAATCAGTGAAAGATTTCCTGCAGGTACAGCCTCCACGTTTCAGCAGAAACTGGCCTTCAAAAAATTGGTCCTTTCCAGCCACAGATAGACCTCAAAGGGGCAGATACAGGTGCCCAAGGGGCAGAGGGCAACCTCAAGGATCCTTCAGAGCCAGACAGTGGCAAGCACCAACCCCAAGAGGTGGAGAAGGTAGAGCACAGTCTTTTAGAAAACAGACACAATGACTTCTCCCTACACCTGCCAAGCAAAGCTTTAATGGCAGCACCTTTGGGCGGAAAATTGACATTATTCTCAAAAAATTGGCATATTGTTACAAAAGACAAATGGATTCTGGACATTATAGACAGAGGCTACAGGTTCCACTTTCATACCCTTCCAAAAATGAGAGGCATGCCAAACCTGCCACAAAATCAAAGGGCAGAGGCACAAAAACAAGTTTCAGCTCTCATAGACACGAAAGCAATTCAAGAGGTACCAGCAAAAGAACAAGGTCAAGGGTTTTATTCCAGACTATTCCTGGTACTGAGGAAAGACAAAGATTGGAGACCTATCTTAGACCTATCCATCCTAAACACACATCTACAGGTGCCAAAATTCAAGATGCTCACATTACAGCAGCTTCTTCCCATGCTGGGCAAGGAGTCTTGGCTGGTAACATTGGACCACAAGGAGGCATACCTGCATGCCCCTATCAGAGAAGATTGCAGAAGATACCTCAGATTTCTTGCAGGTTCAACACATTACCAATTCTCTGCATTGCCGTTTGGCTTATCTACTGCGCCCAGAGTGTTTACGAAATGCCTGGCATCAGTATTCGCCTTCTGCAGACTACAAGGGATACAAATCTACCCATATCTGAAC
Organism: Protopterus annectens; assembly: GCF_019279795.1. NCBI lineage: Eukaryota > Metazoa > Chordata > Ceratodontiformes > Protopteridae > Protopterus > Protopterus annectens. The sequence goes on along the minus strand of NC_056743.1, from coordinate 1,171,890,161 downwards.
GACTGCCTGATCCAAGCAGACAGCAAGGACATACTACTGCAGCACCTGGCGTTTGTAATAAAACTGTTGAACTTCCTGGGATACACAGTCAACAAAAATAAATCAAAACTAATACCCTCTCAACAAATAATTTTCCTGGGTGCCAGCTTGGATACAACCACCCAGATGGCCTACCTCACGCCAGATAAGCAAGGGCAACTGTCTCAATACTTCAGAAAAATGGTAACTTACACCAGGCTAACTGCAAGGAAAATCCTGCAGGCTCTGGGATTCATAGCATCTTGCATCCTACTAATCCCATGTGCAAAGCTGCATATGAGGAAACTTCAGTGGTACCTGAAAAACTTATGGTCTCAGCACAGCCACAGCTTGAAAACGATTATCCCACTCATTCCATGCCTTCAAAAGGAATTTTTGTGGTGGACTCAAGCATGCCAAAGAAACACAGGTCTTCCTTTCTGTGTACCTCAAGCAACTCAAATCATCACAACAGACACCTCAGACTACGCCTGGGGAGCACACATGACAGATCAGTGCATTCAGGGAAAATGGACCCGAAAAGAGAAGCACCTCCACATCAACCAAAAGGAAATGCTAGCCGTGCAAAAGGCTATTATGACCTTCAAAGACCGACTGCATCCAGGCCAGCTATTGATAAGGACAGACAACACCACAGTGATGTGGTACATAAATAAACAGGGGGGAACTCATTCATACCCCCTGTGCAGACAAGCCATGACCCTGTGGAACACAGCACTGGAATTGCAAATTCATCTGCAGGCACAATGCCTGCCAGGGAAGGAAAACACACTGGCAGACAACCTAAGCACAAATATGACAGATCCACACGAATGGAAGTTGCATCCTCAACTTTTCACAAAGATAACTCCGGCATTGGGACAGCCAGACATAGATCTCTTTGCTACCCACAGAAATTGCCAGTTGAAATAATTTTGTTCAAGGACCTATCATCCACAGGCCTGGAAAGTGGACGCACTTTCCTTCAATTAGGCAACATTGGCAGTCTATGCCTTCTTCCTCTGCTGCCCAAAGTTCTATTAAAAGCCAGAGCAGAGAGGCCGAAAATGATTCTCATCGCTCCAGACTGGCCAAGACAACACTGGTATCCGCTCCTGAGGAGCCTGACACATTCCACACCATGGATCCTAACTCTAGTTCCTCTTCTGTTGTCCCAGCACAACTACAAAACCCTTCACAGCCATCTCAAAACTCTAAATCCAGCTGCATGGAGAATTCCTTGATTTCCCAACAGTTTCTCCTCTCCAAGGAGGTGCAGGATGTCATCTTGGAGGCCAGAAGACCTTCTACTAGAAAAGCTTACTCCGCCAAATGGAAACAATTTTGTGCCTGGAATCTAGAAAAGGGACAGAATCCTTGGGTAATAAATATACCTCAAATTTTACAGTACCTAGCTGAGATGTTAAACAATGGACTTTCCTTCTCCTCCAAGATCCACGCTTCAGCCATTTCTGCACAATACAACACAGATCCTCCATTATTCTCCCACCCTCTCTTAAGGCAGTTCCTCAGAGGGGCAAAGAATTTAAAACCCCCAAGGAAACCACCAGTCCCTGCTTGGGACCTCAACTACGTATTGGAAAAGCTGACCCTTCCTCCCTTCGAGCCAGCTTCTTCAACAGAGTTACAGTACTTGTCATGGAAAACAGCCTTTCTTCTGGCTATCACCTCAGCACGCAGGGTTTCGAAGCTACAGGCCCTCTTGGCTGTGCAACCATTCATCATTTTCCATCAGGACAGTTTCCTTACGAACCAATCCTACCTTTATGCCAAAGGTAGTATCCAGTGTAGCTTTGAATCAGACTATCCACTTACCTACCTTTTATCCTAATCCACAAAACAAAGGGGAAAGATTACTACATTACTTGGACATTCACAGACAACTACGTTACTACTTGGACAGAACAAAGCCATTCAGGAAATCTGAGCAACTCTTTGTGTCCTATGCTGTAGGTGCTCAGGGAAAGGCTATTTCCAAACATACCATTTCAAAATGGATAGCCCACTGCATACACTTTTGTTGCTCATTTCATGGAAAAACTGTGCCTGCATGCATCAGATCCCACTCCACCAGAGCCACAGCTACCTCTGCAGCCTTCCTCAGGGGGGTCCCTACCAAGGACATTTTGAAGCAGCCACCTGGAGTTCTGTGCACACTTTCTCCAAGCACTATCACCTCCCACTATACTCAAAATCTAGAGCGGGCTTTGCCACAGCAGTCCTGCAGGGCATCCTAGCCCCTCCTAGTTCCACTTAGTGCCTACCACCCTTACTTAGCTTTGGGATTCTACCCATCTGTTATGACTGCAGCGGTATGCACGATGAACATAGTACAGTTTTGTACCTACCATAAATGTAGATGTTGGAGTGCTCATACAGCTGTAGTCCAGGTTTCCCTCCCTCCAACCCCTCTTAGGACAGGCCTTATGACAAACACTTTTCATATAACCTTTTTGGGGTATTCTTTTATGGTGTATTTGCTTGCAACTACTGTTTTTGATTTATCAACATTGCATCTTTGCATAACATTATGTTTGCCTTCCTTCTGGGGGCACCTGACATCTGGGGCAAGAAAAACTGAAGAAAATGGCGTCGGCTGCCTCTTTTATACCCCTGACGCACTGATGTCAGGGAAGAAGTGACGGCAACCAACGCCGGACCTAGACTTTGGAATTCGGCCGACCGAGAACCCGCCTGACGGCAGGATAACCCATCTGTTATGACTGCAGCTGTATGAGCACTCAAACATCTACATTTATGGTAGGTACAAAACTGTACTTTCATGGCCTCCTGCATTCTTCTAATTCCATTTGCAAGACTGCATATGAGGAAACTTCAGTGGTACTTAAAAAGGTTATGGAGTCAACATTCTCACAGCCTGGAAACAATGATTCCTATCATACCTTGCCTGCAACTAGAGTTCCTTTGTGGACAGAGGCCTGCCACCAAAATAAGGGACTGCCATTCACACCACCCCCTGCCACCCAAACTCTAACTATAGACGCATCAGACTATGCATGGGAGGCTTATCTGGCAGGGAAGTGCATTCAGGGCCAATGGAGCTCGAATCAAATGCACCTTCATATCAATCGCAAAGAAATGCTAGCTGTACAGAAAGCACTGACAGCCTTCAAAGCACTACCTTCATCCAGGGCAACTAATGGTAAAGATGGACAACACCACAGTTATTTGGTACATAAACAAGCAGGGGGGGGGTACACATTCCTACCCACTCTGCAGACAAGCCATGGCATTGTGGAACATGGCCTTGAGCTATCAAGTACAACTACAAGCCCAATTCCTGCCAGGAAAGCTGAATATTTTGGCAGACGATCTAAGCAGAAATCTCATGGACCCACATGAATGGAAACTGGAACCACGGATTTTCAACATATTGACACGCAAATGGGGGAGCCCAGGCATAGGTCTCTCTGCCTCAACTCAGAACTACCAGTTGGACAAATTTTGCACAAGAACTCCTCACAAAAAAGCCTGGAAAGTGGATGCTCTGTCCTTCAGCTGGGAAAACCTTCAGTCTATGCTTTTCCCCCTCTGCCTTTGCTCTCCAGAGTTCTACTAAAAGTCAAACAGGACAAACCAAAGATGATTTTGCTTGCTCCAGACTGGCCTCACCAACACTGGTACCCACTCCTACGCAGTCTGTCACAGCTTTCTCCATGGCACCTGCCTCAGACACCTTCCTTACTGTCTCAGCAGAACAACCAAATTCTGCACCCTCAGCTCCACACATTGAATCCTGCAGCTTGGCTTATCATCTAAATTCTCCCTTAGCATCCCTCAGCAAACCTGTGATGGATGTCATTTTGGAGGCAAGAAGACCTAGTACCAGAAAATCTTACGCTGACAAATGGAAAAGATTCTGTGCCTGGAATCATTCTCAAGGGATAACCACAGCAGTGCCCAGTTTACCTCAGATTTTGCAATACTTAACTGAGATGCTTCACAAGGGCCTATCTTTTTCTTCCATAAAAATACATGCCTCAGCCATTTCAGCTCATTACAACACAGAACCCCCCCCCCTCTTTCATCCTCTCTTAAAGTAGTATCTCAGAGGGGCTAAAAACTTAAGGCCATCCAGGAGAGCTCCAGCCCCTGCCTGGGACCTTAACTTTGTATTGGAAAAACTCACTCTACCTCCTTTTGAGCCAGCTGCTACTGCAGACTTAAAATTCCTTTCTTGGAAAACAGCCTTCCTTTTAGCAATCACTTTGGCTAGAAGATTTCTGAATTACAGGCCCTTATGGCAGTGGAGCCTTTCATCATCTTTCATGCGGACAGGGTGTCACTCGGGACCAACCCATCCTTCATGCCCAAGGTGGTATCCAGTGTGGCTCTTAATCAGTCCTTTCATTTGCCAACTTTCTTTCCCAATCCACAGAACAAAGGGGAGCAGATTTTACATTCATTGGATGTACACAGACAACTTAGATTTTACTTGGACAGGACTAAATCTCGAAGAAAATCTGAACAACTGCTGGTAGCATTTGCTGCAGGGGCAGAGGGAAAGGCTGTTTCAAAGCAAACCATTTCTAAATGGATAAGCCATTGTATTCATTTCTGCTATAAGCACCATGAAAAACCTATCCCCCAGGGGATCAGATCCCATTCCACCAGGGCTGCATCATCTTCTACAGACTTTCTCAGAGTTGTTCCTACCAGGGATATTCTAGAAGCTGCTACCTGGAGTTCAGTTCGTACTTTCTCCAAGCACTATCACTTACCAATTTTCTCTAAATCCAGAGCTGGCTTTGCCACTGCTGTTTTGCAGGGCCTTATAGGCAGTCCTAATACTGTATAAATCCATCCTCCCAAACTTAGCTTTGGGAATCTACCCAAATGTAATGACTGCAACATTGAAACACGATGAACATAGTACAGTTGTGTACACTTTACCATAAATGTAGATGTTCGAGTGTATTCACTGTTGCAGTCCTGATTACCCTCCCTCCAGCCTCCTGTTTTTTCCTCTTACTATGCCTCTCCTTTATTTTTATACACTTAAAAGCCTTTTTGGTGTATTTGCTTTTATTTGGAGGTATATATTTTTGTGTTTAAATTTTTTTATATATTTTGCTCCCCATTTGGGGGGCACCTGACATCTGGGGAAAGAAAAACTGATGTAATGGCATCAGCTGCATGTTTTATACCCCTGATGACCTGACGTCATGGAAGAAGGGACAGCAACTGACGCAGGACCCAAGACTTTGTTAATCTGGCCGACTGAGGGCAGCCTGCCAGCAGATTCCCCAAATGTAATGACTGCAACAGTGAATACACTCGAACATCTACATTTATGGTAAGTACCAACTGTACTTTATCCCACTCCACAAGGAGGGATCCACCTTTGATCCTGGGAACTACTGTCCGATCAGTCTGAAGAACCTGATCTACAAGGGCATAGAACTTATAAACAAAGACATTGGCAACCTTCAAACACTGGACCCCACCCAGTTTGGGTTTGTGAAGGGCCGATCTTGTCTCCTGAATCTGATTGACTTCTTCGAATCAGTTTATTTTACATTTGTGGTAAGTACACAACTGTACTTTATCCCACTCCACAAGGAGGGATCCACCTTGGATCCTGGCAACTACTGTCCAATCAGTCTAAAGAGCCTGATCTACAAGGGCATAGAACTTCTAAACAAAGACATTGGCAGCCTTCAAATACTGGACCCCACCCAGTTTGGGTTTGTGAAGGGCCGATCTTGTCTCCTGAATCTGATTGACTTCTTCGAATCAGTCTCCAGAGCTGTGGACGATGGTAAGGTGGTCCACACAGCCTATCTGGATCTCGCCAAGGCCTTCGACACCATCCTCCACTCTGGAAACATAGATAAACTTACTAAGCCCGGCATAAATCCCTACATCGATGGGTTGTCTACTGGCTTACTGACAGAACCCAGACTGCAAAAGTAACCGACTCCAAATCCAGCTCCAGACAAGTGGAGTACCTCAGGGTTCAGTCCTGGGACCACTCTTGTTTGGCATCTACTTCTCTGAAGTACAGGCCAACACTAATGGACTCTGGCTAACAAAGTTCGCAGATGACTGCAAACTGGGAGCCATTACTGAATCCCCAAATGATGTGGATATTCTACAAAAGGGCCTTACAGAAACAGATGCTTAGTGCCACAGCCATGGGCTCAAGCTTAATGCCAAGAAATGTGTAGTTATCCCCTTTGGAAAAAAAAACATGTACCCATGAATTACCACATAGGTGGCAGCACACTAAACACCGAAAGTGTGATGAGAGACTTAGGGACGCAGGTGGACAGTGGTCTCACCTTCGATAACCACATTGCCACAACAGTCAGAAAATCTTTCTGTGTGGCACACCTCATTACTAAGGACTTTTCATCCAGAAAAAGGAGGTCCTTGTCCCACTGTACTCATCCCTCATTAGACCCATTATATACAGTACAATGCCCCATTTGGTATGCACCTCACAAGACATCTGCAACAGCTGGAAAGGCCACATAAATACCTCACTAAAAGAATCACAGGCCTAAAGCAGATGCCGTATGCTGTCTAAAAAAAAAAAAAAAACTCCAGCTATACTCTCTGGCATGTCATCTACTCAGAGGCGATCCCTGCTTAACATACAAGGTCATGTCAAACCCTGAGCTGTTGGACATGCTCCACTTAGAGAAATCCGAAACCCTCAGAGCCACATGCTCCAGGGATCTAAACCTTGTCATCACAATGAACAAAACATGCTGGAGGGATAGGTTCCTGACCCAGAGAATCGCCATACTCTGGAATAAACTGCCCATACATGTCAAGCAGAGCGCCTTCTTGGCTGTCTTCAAAAGGAACCTTGACGATTGGATGGGAGATAGGAAATTCACCCCGGGGATCACGTCAGACGCCCCGCTAGACAGGAGCCCAGGGAAGTAAATATTGTGGGAAGAAATATCCAGGGAATCGTTATGGCTAGGCTTGTATAGACCCTAGGGCCGATAGCCTAGTACCAACCTATGAACCTATTTGCAGGAAGTGTGCTTGCTTATTTGGCAAATTGGTGAGTTCATGGATTAAACATTGTTTCCTTATGAGGTGCTGTACATGTCTGTGTGCATTGGCATAGGGTGAACTTGCAGCTGAGCAAGGAAGTTTAATATGAAGGAGTGCTGATTTATAGTAGAAGAGAGAGTGAAGCAATTTGCAGTTCTTCAAGGTCATCTCCTGGTCTTCCAGTTGACCCATTTGTTCTCCTCTGGACTAGAGCCCTTAAGCCAATTTCCTCCTTTAATAGCAAGAGCGGAGAACCAGGAGTGGTGCTTTAATTTGCAATGGCTTAGTAAGCACTAATTCTTCATGCATATCCTAGTAGGTATTTCTCCGGAAGACATGCAGTAGGTATAGTGCAGGACTGTCGCTTAGGCAAGTGATGCAAGGCCACAAGTGTTCACACCCCCTGAGAGAGGTTCCATGCATAGGTTTTTACGGTCTCCTCTGAGACCATTGTTTCACAGTGCATGCCTCTGACATGTGCCTCTATTCCTTTATTCTAGGAGAAGTGAGTGGTCACAAGCCCATCACTCATCCCCACCCCTTTGGATACAGCAGTATTGAACTGTAACCTAACTACTGTCATCTGCTTCATGCGTAGGGCTTTTCCACTAGTGTTTAATTTTTGTAACTGTTTTTGATGACAGGTTTTGTCTGTTAGCCTTGCACATGCTATTGGAACATATGCTGTTGAAAGTCTGTTTAGTGTTCATTGAAGAGCTAAACGTCTAGGGTTGGTCCTTGTCAGGAGAAGTGTAGGAGGATGATCATTTGCAGAAAGATACTGGAAGTGTAGCTACTAAATTCTGGTTGAGGATATTAGATACACATCTCAGTATTGATGTCAGTTTTTGCAAGATGCTTTTTAGTCTGAAATGTCTGTAGGTCATCACGAAAGAGTGGTAGTACAGTACTGGACTGGTTCCCAGAAATGGTTGTTCAGAATGTTCTTTTTTGGATTTAGTTAATAGTGCACCAAACTTTCTTTTAAAAGTCATTCAGTTTTCTCTGTAAAGACTGCCATACTCCTTAAATGGAGTATAGCTGCTGCTGCTTTCAGGAAACAGAATGTGCTGCAGAAAGCAATGTTGCATTAGTCAATGGAAACACCATTTTTGTTAACCATTGCTTGATACTGAAGTAGTAGAAAACAGAACGATAGAGTTATCACACAAGTGATGAATAATGCAAAACAAATGTATGGTCTACAACTTGAGTTCCTCGCGTATCTGTATTATACTTATTTCCTTTCTCTGACCACAGGTACTGCCCTGCTTGCTGGAGCCCTGTTCACTTCTTATTAGCCAGTTGCCTTCTGCTGTATTGACAAGCCTCCTTCATCAATTAGTGAATCTACCTCAGACTGTGTCATCAGTTCCTTCCCAGTCACAGGCAAATAGTTCTTTGGCCTGGGTGCTACACAGCAGGGTAAGAATCCATCAGCAGAATATTGCATTGCTTGTCAGTATTTTGGTGTAAGGTTATGTATAAAATTGAATAAACATATTTGCTAAAAAACTGTATTTTTTCTGCCTTTTTAGAGCACCATTGTTTGGACTATCATTTGAATTTTTAAGTAGTACGCAATTAAATCTTTTTTTCCCCCCCTTTCCTTTTTTTCAGTTTGCTTTAACATTACTGTTACTAATATTGAGTCAGGGAGAGCGACTGCAGAGCTCTGATGCCGGAGAAGAACTCTTGGAGGATAACCAGTGGTAATGCTTCATAACAAAATTTTAATAGACATTGTTTCAGTATTTGATTTCTTTGGGGTATACTCTTGTGGCAGTATGTATGACGTTTGGGCTTCTTCATACTGATTTCTGTTTGTCTGGGTTTACAGTTTGTTGATGATCTGCATATGGTTTGTTGCTGCTTTTGAGTTTCCAGCGTCTGTTGTCATGCACTGCTTATAAAAGCTGTGTTGCCCTTGGTTGCTTTCATTTGTTTTCGTATTCATAAGAAATGCTTTCCACTTTACCTGCTTTTGAGTAACTTCTTGTTCTTTATGAAAAAAATCCTAAATGATTTTTTAAAACTTTCTTTTTATTTTTTGTAATTAATTGAAAAAGTGGGTGTTGAAATATTTTTTAAGTAAGCTTGTTTATAGACGGTCTTAATCAGTGACCTACTCCATAAAGACAAAGGGAAAATGTAATATATTGCACTTAGCCTTTGTCCTTGTACAGTAGGTCATTACTTATATGTATGTCTGTGTGTGTGTGTGTGTGTGTGTATATATATATATATATATATATATATATGTATATATATGTATATATATATATATATATATATGTATATATATGTATATATATATATATATATATGTGTGTGTGTGTGTGTGTGTGTGTGTTGCATTCACTTTGTCGAGCTCTCATTTCTTTGACAGAGTGAACTGTGTGGTAATTTGGTCAAGTGGCCATGCACTTGTTATTGAGTGGTGATATGTTGAAAGGAGATGATGTATTGTGGTAAGTGTGTGTTTTGGATGCTGATGCCTAACATTAGGGATATACCAAAAATGTATGCATTAGTGCATGGGAGTGTTTGTGCAGTTCTTTGCACGTCATGGTCAGAGTAAGGACTAGATGAAGGGGGCAGACAGACCTCTCAGCCTACAGACTTTGGAAATAGGAACAATATCCCTTGAAAAAGGAGGATCCAATTAAAATTCTGGACATTTATTTACCATAAAATTTGAATACCATATAACACACAACTCTTGCTGTTTCCAGTAGGAATATGGCGATACTACACAGAAAATTAGAAGTTCTGTACTTAGAATAACTTGGTGTCTGGGTTGTCCTCTTTCATTTGTCTTCACCACTGGGTTTAGAATTCGATCCGGCCTTTCCAAAGACTGATGCCTCTTGTCTCCAGCTCTTCACAGTCCCATAATGCTCTGCATCTCCCTAACCCCTCAGAACGAGTTTGCCAAGAAAAAAAAGGCAACAGGGAAAAATATATATGTATGCAAACAGATCACACAAAGACACCATTTACAAATAAGAATATCACCAAACCTGGAGCTCAGAAATAGTGATCTGTGGATTCCTTCATCCTCCATGTACTTCTGGAAATAAAGGTAGGGGAAAGGTTGGGTGGGGTGTGAGGACAAATGAGTGGATAGCCCAGATACCAAGTTATAGTAAGTACATAACTTCTAAATCTGATGTCCCTTTCATTCGTCCTCACCACTGGGTCGGAGTCCCCATGGTTCCTTCTGTGGCCCCTATGGAAGGGTATGTCTGAACACCATGGAGCTAAAGGATGCTCTGTTTCTAGAGACGACATCCAGTTTGTATTGAAAAACAAAAGTATGTGAATTTGACCAGGTTGCTGCAGCACAAGTTTTGTCAGTAAAAGTCCTGTCTGAAAATGCTAAAGTAGTGGACATCAACCATGTAGAATGTGTTTTTGGGGAATGGGAAGCTGGTATTCCTTTCAGGGAGTAAATTGTGGAAATATAGTAGGTAATTCATTTCGCCAGAGTTACTTTTTGACACTGCTGTACCTAAACGGCTGTGTGAAAAGGTGATGAACAATTGTTCCGATTTTCTGAATTCCTTCGTTCTATGCAGATAGAAACACAGTTGTCTACGAACATCAAGTAAGTGAAACATATGTTCACCTTTGTTGGCATAATTAGGGAAAAAGACTTGCAGATAAATAGATTGGTTAATGTTTGCTTCCATGGCTACTTTAGGTATAAAGGAAGTATTCGTCCTCAAGGAAACCCTGTTGTTGAAAAAGGTTATGTATGGTGGCTTTGAAGACCAGGCTTGATGTTCTGATACCCTCTTGGCATAAGTAATGGCCACCAAAAAGACAATCTTCCAAGACAAAAACTTTAGATCATAGGAGGCAGACAGTTCAAAAGGTTTTTGGATGAGGCCTTGCAAAATCAAGGTCATGTCCCAAGGTGGAGAAGGATCTTTAATTTGGGGTCTAAGCAGGAAAGCTCCCTTCATAAAGGCCTTACACACACTGGTGGTGATCATCATTGTTAGGTCTTTTGTGGGCGTGAAAATTTGTAATTGCCACCAGCTGCAACTTAGTCATAGGGAAATTGGCACCTTGTTGAAAGAGTGAGCTTAGGAAGAGAAGAGTGGTGGAAACTGAAGCAGAAAAGGGGTTTATTTTCCTATGTAAAGCCCAGATGGAAAATCTTTCCCACTTGCTAGGATTCCCTTTTTTGGTAGAAGGCTTCTGCAATGCAAGTATTATGATACTGACTAGCCTGGGCTGCCTTAAAATCATTGGAAGTGGTGAAACCAAGCAGTCAGTCTTAGATATCTGAGGTTGGGAGGGTGGTGTTCCGCTGGATGAAAGATCTGGTCCTGTCTGGGATCCAGTATCCATGGTGGATACTTGGCGCGAGACTGGAGAATAGGGAACCATACCTGATGAAACCAGAAAGTGAGAATTAGCGTACTCTTCAGTCTGCTGGCTTTCTGAAGAACTTTTGCTATCAGGAGAACTGGAGGATAAGCATACAGGAGACCCGAGGGCCGATCATGGGTTAGAGCATCCCTGGGTGACTCCCCCTTTGGAGGGACCCGAGTGAAGTACTTGCTTCATTTGTTGTTCAGGGGAGAAGCAAATAGATAGCAGCACGGTAGGCCCCAGTGGCTGAAGATTTGATGTGTTACTGCTTGGTTCAGGGTCCACTCAAGTAGACTCAAACTGGACTGCGTACTCAAAGGACAATAATGGGATTCTGTTATTAAATGCTCAACTTCTCTGTCCTTTTTGTCCCTGTTTACTGTCCCTGCTATGAATAAACAACAATACAGCATGTAAAATATTTTAAATTGACTGTTTTTCTCCACTAGAACAGTACTTTGCTGTACTGTGGTGATTTCACTTTCAAAAAACTTTTGTCCCACCCTGGTAAAGCTTGCTGCAGTCTCCAATTCATTGATGTCATCAACACCTTTGAATACAAGTAGTTTTCTGGCCAATTCCTTCCCCAAACTGACATTTCCACAACCTTTTTATATACCCACCTATGCTGTGATGTCACAGCTGCCTGGTCCTTTTCCTACCCATACAAAAAGTGAAGGCTAGAAGAAGGAAACAGTACGAGTCAAGTCTCCTGCTGTAGGCTGTCATTCACAGGTGGTAACATCTCAAATAACCCTTAGCAGTTTGACAGCTAGGGAAGTTAGGTGTGAAGGGGGATGGGAGATGAGTCGAAGTAGTACAAATTCAGGCTTCAGAAAATGCTGAGTTTTGTCCATTCTAAAAAGAAGCAGCAGTAAAAAGCATTTTGAAATGCTTTTCTGTGGCATTTGCACTGTTTATGTTTTAAGTAGTCACTGAATGGCATGAAATGTTACTTAAAACTGACTGAAAGCACCTGCTAAGAGGCCAATGTGGAACACAGACCATAGCAATGTGTGACAAACAGTCAAAATGTGGAACACCCTATTTTCGCACTGAGCGAAAAGTGTACTTGACCATGATCATGGCATTTCAAGCAAAATGTATCATGTAATTATGTAATAACACACACACATTCTCTTGCAGAGACATTTACATATACACACACACACACAGATGTAGAAGCAAAAAGAAAGTGGGTCCCTCACATAGAAAAGCTCAAACACACACATATATGCATTCACCCTTGTCATACCTCTAAACTGCCCAGAATTTTGCAGAATGCCCACATTTTTGCCTCGTATTTTTGGCCTGTTCCTCATAAAATAGGTTCATAGGTTGGTACTAAGCTATCAGCCCTAGGGCCTATACAAGCCTAGCCATAACAATTCCCTGGCTATTTCTTCCCACACTATTTACTTCCCTGGACCCCTGTCTAGCAGGGCGACTGACGTGATCCCCGGGATGAATTTCCTTTCTCCCATCCAATCGTCAAGGTTCCTTTTGAAGAGGACCAAAGAGGCACTCTGTTTGACATGTATGGGCAATCTGTTCCAGAGTCTGGGGAGTCTCTGGGTCAGGAACCTATCCCTTCATCATGTTTTGTTTATTGTGATGACAAGGTTTAGCTCCCTGGAGCGTGTGGCTCTGAGGGATTGGGATTTCTTTAAGTGTAGCATGTCCAACATTTCTGGGTTTGACATGGCCTTGTATGTTAAGCAAAGATCGCCTCTGAGTAGACGATATGCGACAGAGTATAGCTGGAGTTTTTTAAGGCGGTCAGCGTAGGGCATCTGCTTTAGGCCTGTGATTCTTTCAGTGAGGTATTTCTGTGGCCTTTCCAGTTGTTGCAGATGTCTTGAGAGGTACATACCAAACGGGGCATTGTATTCTATATTGGGTCTAATGAGGGATGAGTACAGTGGAACAATGACCTCCTTTTTTCTGGATGAAAAGCCCTTAGTGATGAGGTGTGCCACATAGGAGGATTTCCTGACTGTTGTGGCGATGTGGTTATCAAAGGTGAGACCGCTGTATACCTGTGTCCCTAAGTCTCTTATCACACTTTCGATGTTTAGTGTACTGCCACCTATATGGTAATTCACGGATACATGTTTTTTCCCAAAGGGGATAACTATACATTTCTTGGCATTGAGCTTGAGCCCATGGCTCTGGCACCAAGCATCTGTTTCTGTAAGGCCCTTTTGTAGAGTATCAACATCATTTGGGGATTCAATAATGGTTCCCAGTTTGCAGTCCTCTGCGAACTTTGTTATCCAGAGTCCCTTAGTGTTGGCCTCTACTTCAGAGAAGTAGATGCCAAACAAGAGCGGTCCCAGGACTGAACCCTGAGGTACTCCACTTGTCACTTGTCTGGAGCTGGATTTGGATTTGGCTACATTTACAGTGTGGGTTCTATCAGTAAGCCAGTTAGCAACCCATTGGGTGACGTAGGGATTAATGCCCAGCTTAGTAAGTTTATCTATGATTCCAGAGTGGGGGATGGTGTCAAAGGCCTTGGCAAGGTCTAGATAGGCTGTGTGGACCACCTTCCCCTTGTCCATGGCTTTGGAGACTGATTCGAAGAAGTCAGTCAAGTTCAGGAGACAAGATCGGCCCTTCATGAACCCAAACTGGGTGGGGTCCAGTGTTTGAAGGTAGCCAATGTCTTTGTTTATAAGTTCCATGATAATACGCTCCATGGACTTGCAGAGATAAGGCTTGTCAGACTGATGGGACGGTAGTTTCCGGGATCCAGGGTGGATCCCCCCTTGTGGAGTGGGATAACTGTAGCTGTGTGCCACTCAGTGGTAACGAAACCTGAGGTGAGGCTATGATTAAACATGACACTTACGTGAGGTGCCAGTTCATATTGTAGATCATGTAGTACACAGCCTGGGATGTCATCTGGTCCCGTGGATGCTGTATTCTTAGCTTTGGAGAGTGCGTTTTTTACCTGTGTGGCCATTATTACCGGAATTTGGCAAACTTCCGGTATTGAGATGGACCATTTAGGGGGTGAGAGGGGGGGTGAAGTTGGCACTGAATCGATCTGCCAGGATATTGGCAATATCCTTGGGATCAGTATATTTAATGCCATTCTGTTTTAGCTCAGAGCAGATCTGAGCATTGCCATTTAGATTCTTGACATAGTAATAGAATGCCTTGTGGTTGTCTTTGGAATCTTTGGCAATTTTATTTTCGTAACTAGCTTTGGAGGATTTTATGAGGGATCTCAATTTCTTACTGAGGCTGGTAAGGAAGTTTTTTGCATCCTGGGATTTTCCTCTTTTCTGCAACAGTTTATTCCTTTTGTTGTAAAGTTTGTTTATGGCAGGGGACCACCAGATTGGCTTCTTTTTTTTGGATGAGAGCATCTTGGTTTTATTTGGGATAGCACAATTTATGCATGAGTGGATGTGCTCATACAGTGCCTTAGTGTAGGATTCAGCAGTTGAACTTTCAGCTCCCGTCTGCATGGGTGTCATGAAATTTGTCACTTCTGACTTGAGTAGCAAGAAGTTGGCTTTGGAGAAGTTTTTTATGGAGGTTTCCTTACTGGGGGGTGGGGGTGGGATGTGGATGTTAAGGGTGATTAGCTTATGGTCAGACGTGACTAACGAGGGGGTGACCATAGGTGTGAAGCATCAGTTTCCCATGTTGGTAATGACCAGGTCTAGGATATTGGAGCCCTTAGTGGGACTATGGATTAGTTGATCCAAGGCGTTGGAATTTATGAATTCCAAGAACCGTTTGGCAAAGGTGTTGGTACATGAGTAGCTTTCCCAGTTAATGGCAGGATAGTTAAAATCACCCAGTATTAGGGTGTTTGGTTCTATCTTAATATTTTCCAGAATGTTTAGAAAGGTGTAGTGAGAATCTTGGGATATGGTGGGGGATCTGTAGCAAGCTACAATTTGGATTGCAGTCTTACCTAGTGTTAGTTGTACCTGGAGAATTTCAGACGCATTGTGTTGGGCAACTAGCCTGGTGGTGTGAATATCCTTGGTGAATATTGACACTCCTCCACCTTTAGTGTTTCGGTCCTGCTTTGGTTGCCGAAAAGTGTTGTAAGAGTTGTACCCTGGTATTGCAGGGGTGCTCTCTGGAGCCTTGAACCAGGTCTCAGTTACTGCACAGATATCGATGTTCTCCATATTTAGGAGTGCCGAGAGAGAGTGCATTTTGAGGTTTAGACTTCTAGCATTGAGTAGCATCACCTTCAGATTTTGCATGCTTGTACCTGTTACGGTGGTGGTTTTGTCCTTTGAACTTTGCCTAAAAAAGGCACTATAGGGGTGGCAAGAGCCTTAGCCGGTAACCTGAATCCCAGGGGTGACAGGTGCAGACCATCTCTAGCAAAGCATCGTGGTCTGTCAGTCATGTCATCCCAGGCAGACAGATACTGGATCCCCTTTGAATGACACCAGAAGCTTAGCCAATTGTTGAAGTCAATCATTTTGTCCTTATATTGTGGTGGTATTCTGGGCGAAGGCAGGATGCTACTCAGGGCTAGGGTCATACCTGCCTGGGCCACATGATCCGAGAGATCTTCCATGTCTCTTTTCATGTAGTCCAGGGAGGTACGTCTCAAGTCATTCACTCCAACATGGACAATGACAGAGTCATATTTGTACTTGTTGTGGAGTGACTTGAGTGCATGCGTTATGTGGCGGATCCTGGCACCCGACAGGCAGCTGACTGTAATTTTCTCCTTGTTCAACCTGGTGAGAGGGACATCAGTGTGCCGGACTATAGAGTCACGTATGACTAAAGTGTTAGGTACATTGTCTTGCCTTAGGGGCTGTTGCTGGGTGGCACACTGATGTTTTGAACTATGTCACACTTTGGTTGTGATTGGTGTTTGTTTGCGTTTCAGCTTCAGAGGTCCTTGTTGCTTGGGCAGGTCACAGTTGAGGGCCTCTGCATATGTGGATTTAGTGTTGCTATATGTGGGCGTTGGTGGTGTGGGTTTAGAAGGGCTATGTGTTGCTTGAGGTTTAGTGTGGGTGTTAACCTTTTCCTCTTGACTGTCTAGCACAATCTTGGGTAGAGAGAGCTTTGCTTCCATTTTGGCTATGTAAGTGCATCTCTCACAGGTTGTAGTGTTGGGTGGTAGGAGGAGAGGGTTGTCTGTGTACATGAGGTAATTGCTGCATTGCCCCAGTATGCCCAGATTCACCAGGTGGACAGGAGAAATTACTGGAAGCTGACCCTTGGACATGCTTTGTTTGGTGCTTTTTTTTTTTTTTTTGTAAAGTACAGGAGCTGTTTTCCCTTACCTTAGCAAGGTACTTTGCAGTTATAGGCTGTTTAGTGCCTTCTATTAATTTCTCCTTATTAACAAGGAGAGTTGAGTGCTTGCATCAGTTTAAGGCTTCCTAGTGCTTTCCAGCAGGTATTAGAGAAAGTGCTAGTCAAAGGGATGCTTAAAGGTAAGATGAAAAAAAATGCACACTGCAGTGTGCACTAGAGAAGTTAGAAGTGAAAGTAGGTAACTTAAGTTTTGCCTGTTTAAAAAGTTAAGGTTTGGAGAGTTACTATTTTTAAAACAGCAAGATGGGTTGAAAGGGGTGGTCAGTTTTGTATTCCGGTACTATGGAATACAGTAGGATGGTCAATAAATTTAAATAGTTGAAGGGGAGGTGTTTTTGATTTAGTGATTACTCACACAAGCCAGTGAAAGTAGAGAGGAAATGAGATATATGGCCAGATTAACATAAGAGGCAGGCAACTAGAAAGACAGTGGTATTTAACAAGACAACTCTGACTGGGTGAGAGGGCGGGAAAAAAATTTCTGCCTGACTCAGAAGAGAGAGAGAGCTTGTGGTCTCTTTTGAAGTTTTAATATGCTGTTAAAGCAGAATGCAAGTAAAACACAAGGTAAAGAAAACAAACTACAGTATTTAAAATATACAAAATACAAAAAATAAAAGCAAACTAACCTTTCCTTCACAGCAAAGTGTAGCAGAGTCTGGATGAGCCTTTCTGGTAAAGCTCAGAAATGTTTCCTTTATGTAGTTGAGAGCTATGGGGTTGGGCAAAGGACCAGAAAATAGAGACAAATCCCAAATATTAAAGGTTTTTAGAACAACAGAATGTGTGTTAGCATGCATTTTCTGAAGTACATGAAGTCTGAAACTCAAATACATGTCATTATTTAATGACTTAAATCCTCAGTGATTTGCTAGAAAACCCTAAATTTTATTAGAAACCCCCCAAAAATATGGAGCAACAAATCTGGACATTTGAGAGGTATGGAGAGGGGAAACTTGGAGATTGTAGGAACAATTCATCCGTATTTGTGCTTCAAGGGAAATTAAGTATGAAGGAAAACTTACTTATTGCCCAAGTTGGTGTCCCTTGTGTGTGCTCGCTGTCAGGTTATCTTTAATAGCAAATCAGCTGTGAGATCTTAGAGAGCCACAATTCATGATGTTAAGAAAATATAGGTTGATGCACAAACCTGTGGTTCTGCAGGTTCAGGGGGGCACACATTCTTACTCCCTTTGCAGACTAGCCATGACTTTGTGGGACACAGCATTGACTTACCAAATACATCTGCAGGCACAATTCCTGCCAGGAAGGAAAAATACTCTGGCAGAAACCTCATGGATCCCCATGAGTGGCAGCTGGATCCGCAAGTCTTCAGCATGATAAGGAAATGAGGATGCCCGGACATAGATCTATTTGCCTCCCCTCACAACTACCAACTAAAAAGATTCTGCACGAGGATTTATCGCAGACAAGCATGGAAAGTGGACGCCCTATCCTTCAGCTGGAAAAACCTATCAATATATGCCATTCCCCCACTGCCTCTCCTCCCTAAGGTACTCCTAAAGGTCAGACAGGAGAAGCCAAAGATGATACTGATTGCCACAGACTGGCCCCGCCAGCACTGGTACCCAGTATTAAGGAGCTTGTCTCAATGCCCAGCTTGGACCTTACCTCAAGTACCTCATCTACTGTCCCAGCAAAACAATCAGATCCTGCACAGCCAACTCAGGACTTTAAACCTGGCAGCATGGCGGATAATGTAGTCATACAAAACACACCTCTCAGCAAAGCTGTAATGAATGTCATTTTGGAAGCCAGAAGGCCTAGTACTAGAAAATCTTATGCTGGAAAATGGAAGCGGTTCTGTGCTTGGAACCAGGCACAAGGAATAGGTACAGCTGGGCCAAATATTCCTCAGATTTTACAATACTTAACTGAGATGCTGGACAAAGGCCTATCTTTCTCATCTATTAAAATTCATGCCTCTGCCATTTCGGCTCATTACAATGCAGAGCCACCAATCTTTTCTCATCCCTTATTAAAACAGTACCTCAGAGGAGCCAAAACTTTAAGGCCTCCAAGGAGATCACCAATGCCTGCATGGGACCTCAACTATGTCTTGGAAAAACTTACCCTGCCTCCTTTTGAGCCAGCTGCTATTGCTGATATAAAGTTTTTATCTTGGAAAACTGCTCTACTCCTAGTAATAACTTCTGCAAGACGAGTTTGAGCTACAGGCACTCATGGCTGTGGAACCTTTTATAATTTTTTTATCCGGACAGGGTCTCCCTGAGGACAAACCCAACATTTATGCCTGAAGTGGTGTCCAGTGTGGCTCTTAACCAAACCATATCCAAATCCACAGAACACGGGGGAAAGAATTCTGCATTATTTGGACGTACACAGACAGCTTAGATTCTACTTGGACAGAACCAAAGTTTTCAGAAAGACAGAGCAATTACTAGTGGCATATGCTGCAGGATCACAAGGAAAGGCCATCTCAAAGCAGACTATTTCAAAGTGGATAGGCCACTGCATTCGTTTAGGTTCATAGGTTCATACTAGGCTATCTGCCCGAGGGCATTTACAAGCCTAGCCCATAGTTTTGTGGCTTACGCCACCCCTTTAGTATGGGGAACTATACCCATTATTTTGCTGTGCCTCTGTTGAGCAGTGACACTGAGGTAATCCCTGGGGTTTCTTCTACTTATACCATGGCAAGCCAGTGCCTAAGGGCATTAGGCCACATTCCACTAGAGCCGCAGCCACTTCAGCAGCCTTTCTCAGGGGAGTACCAACCAAGGACATTTTAGAGGCAGCTACTTGGAGTTCAGTGCGCACCTTTACAAAGCACTATAATCTGCCACTCTACTCTAAATCCAGGGCAGGCTTTGCCACTGCAGTTCTGCAGGGTCTCATAGCTGCTCCTAATGCTGTTTAGCTCCAGCCTCCCAACCATAGCTTTGGGACTCTACCCAAATGTAATGACTGCAACAGTGAAACACGAAGAACATAGTACAGTTGTGTGCACTTACCATAAATGTAGATATTCGAGTGTATTCACTGTTGCAGTCCAGGTTACCCACCCGCCATCCCCCTTTTCTTCTGATGGAACCTATCTTTCCTTCTCTGATTTATACAACCCATGTGGTGTATTTGCTTGTAGATGAAGGTAAAGTTTATATTGGTGCATGTAATTTTATATATAGAAATAAATTTTGGCTACCCTTTTAGGGGGCACCTGACATCTGGGGCAAGAAAAACTAAAGAAAATGGCATCAGCTGCTTCTTTTATACCCCTGATGACCTGACGTCAGGGAAGGGGCGACAGCAGCGGACGCAGGACCCAAGACTTTGGAATTCATGCCGACTGAGGGCAACCTGCCAGCAGGATTACCCAAATGTAATGACTGCAACAGTGAATACACTCGAACATCTACATTTATGGTACGTGTACACAACTGTACTTTTTTTGAGTCTGTGGCTGCATTTCTCCTTTAACACGTTTGTCTGTCCAGGAATGTGCATTGCAAGGAGAAAGTGGTTGGAAGAGATTGCCCATTCCCACACACTCATGACCTCTCTACATAAAGGTTATGAACATGTTTTCCCCATGTGTTGATATACTAGACGACTGACATATGTTATCTGAGTGAATTGCTGTTGTTCCCTGTAGGAGGCAGGCAGTCCTGGAAGGCTTGCAACCACAGGAGGACTGCTCTCATCTTCAGGATGTTGATGTGCAGTTTGGTCATTGTCAGGGAGCATGTACCTTGCACCAATCTTCCTTCGTAATGCCCCCCCCCCAACAAGGAGGCATCCATGGTCACTGTGGCCATTGGAGGGGGAAAGAGAGAAAGCCCTGCCTAGATAAAGATCGTTAGAGAAAAGCAACTATTGAAGATGTCGTCTGCAGACCTGAGACTGCCTGATCTGATGACTCAGTGGGTGAAACAGAGTAGACCGCTGAACTGACATAGTCCACTGAAGAACTCCCATACAAAATCTTGCTAGCGGGATCAATAGGATGGTGGCTGACATGGAACCTATGGATTTCAATACAAGCATTGCTGTGGGGTTTGCCATGTCTAGCAAGGACTGTACTTGTCTGAGTGAGACACACTGTGTGTGAGTAAGGATGCTACCTAAGTGATAAAGTTCAGTTTCTATACTATGAATCCTCTGGTCTGTACAGGGGTCAGCTTTGACTTTGTTACGTTTATAGTGATCCCCAGCTGGCTGAATGAGTGTAGTAGGACTTGTACCGCCTAACTCAGTGGATGCTTCTTGGGTGCAGTTAGGAGCCAATCGTCCAAGTACGGAAACAGCTGGAATCCTTGCAGTCTTAGGTGTGCTGCCACCCTTGGCATGCATTTTATAAACACCCAGGGGGGCTATAGTGAGTCCAAAAGGCAGTGCTGTGAACCAATAATGATTGGCTCCCGGCCGGAAGTGCATGCGTCTCCTGGAGCGCTTGTGGATCTTTGTGGTAGTATGTATCCTGGAGATGTATAGAGCACATCCAATCATCTTTGCACAGTAAAGACGGACTGGACTGTCACCATGCAGAACTTCGAGTTCTTGACATGCAGATGCAGATTGCTCAGGTCCAGTATGGGCCTTAGGTCCCCTGTCTTGTTTGGCACCAAAAAGAAGCATGAATAAGTTTTGTATCCTTGCCGTGCAATTGGGACCTTTTGGATGGCTATTTTTTCCAGAAGTTTCTGAACCTGTTGAAGGACTTGCTCCCTTTGACTAGGTCATATGTCAGGGAGTCGTCTTTTGGTGAGCAGAGGAAGGGAAAATGGAATGTAGTATCCTCTGGATTTTATGTTCTGCACCCATTTATGTCCAGGCATCCAGATACAAGGAAAATCTTCCCCTGATTGCGTCCAGAGTAGAAGATTTAGGCAATGCTCCAGGAGCACTGGTAGGATTTGTCTGAGAAGGGTTCTCTAAAGCCCTGATTCTGCAGACCACCTCTGAGCCTGTAATGATGCCTTCCATTAAATCCTCATCCTCTGCCTCTGGATGAGGAATCTTCATAAGACTCCTGGTAAGGACCCTGTGATTTCTTGAACTACATCTTCTCACTAGATTGGTTCCTTGAGAAGGTCCTTTGTGAGGAAGAAAACTTGATCCTTATGGCAGATAGGGTCTCTTCTTCTTGCTCACTGCAGATGAGTGTCTACTTGACACATGGTCCAAACCAAGAGGAACCATTGAATGGGGCATTGGTAAGACACCTAGAAGGGTTCAGCAGACCACAAAGCCTCAACCAGGCATGTCTCCTAAGGGTATGCCT
Source organism: Protopterus annectens (assembly GCF_019279795.1). Classification (NCBI taxonomy): domain Eukaryota; kingdom Metazoa; phylum Chordata; order Ceratodontiformes; family Protopteridae; genus Protopterus; species Protopterus annectens. The sequence goes on along the minus strand of NC_056743.1, from coordinate 1,171,868,119 downwards.
TTTCTGGCTGCTCGTGAGGTTCCTTCTGCAGGGTTGGAAATCAGCTTCATTGAGGAAATGGCTAGGGAGAATAGGGTGGCCAGTTGGGGAGACACCTTCTGGAGTTCCTCTGCTGACAGGGAGTTGGTAAGCATCTGAGCCGAGTCTCTCTGCAGACAAGTGAAATGGGCCAGGTAACTTAACCCTGTCAGAGAAAAAGTCGCTGAGACGTAAATGCACTTCGCATGTCTGTCCAGTGCCTGAGACTCGTCGTTTGGTAGGTGGACAGTGGAGCTTTGTTCTGCCAGCTCCTCCTTTGTGGCTGCTGAGACTATGATAGCATCAATTGGGTTGTCTTTACTCCAGTGAAGTAAAACAGTAACTACAAAAGTTTTTAAAACTAGAAAGAAGCGGAGGTTAAAACTAGGAAAAACACAAGTAGTACTTATTGAGATTCAACAACACAAAGAAGGCATAGATCTACTAAACTGCAGCAAACATGATTTGAGGAGTTAGGGATTTGCAGAGCATTATGAGAGTGGGAGAAGCTCAAGACATTAGGCATCAGTCTTTAGAAAGGCCTGCTCAGGTCTGAAGACAAATCCTAAACCCAGTGGTGAGGATGAATGAAAGGGGACAGCATCAGATACGTGGTTAAAAGATCAGAGTGACAAAAATAGTGGGAAAATATAACTACATTAGCAAAGAAACCTTGAAAACACAAGTCCATTTACATTTGCTTCATAAAAATGGAGTTGAGGTGTGCGGCCTGTTTATTTATACTATTGTTGCAGTAGTAAGATGGTCATGTAATGTGGTTTACTACATACTAGACAGTTTCAAAAGTCACGTGATGAGGGGGAAATTCAGAAAATTGTGAAAGGGTAAATAAAGCCTGGAAATTGGGATATCCTAAATCATGTTTGAAAATATGAACATTCCTCCAAATTAAGGATATTTGAGAGGTCTGGTGACAGATTTAGCTTTGTGTGCGTCTCTTGTGTAGTGGTAGTGTTACAGATTTTTTTTAATGTTATTTTTTTAAATATCTCAGTTATCACATACTGCATAGCGACATGAGTACACAATCAGTTATAAAGTGAAAACAAATGATTTTTTCCTTTGTACATATTATGTAATTTTTTTTCTTCTCAGTTCAGTTTAACATTACATAGATTGCTTAGGCCATGCTTTCCCTGCGATGTCTCTTATCCTGAACTCACTTTGTGTTGTTCCCAGTTTCCATTTATTTCTGTGTAGTTTGTTCCTTGCCTTTTCTAATGATACCACCTCCAGTTCTTTTATCTCGTTTACAGTATTCAGAAATTATTTACAGTTGGTTTTGCTTTGATATCCATTTCGTAGTAATTGCTGTTTTTGGCAGCCAGCAGCATTAAACTAATTAGGCCTTACTGTATCTAGGCAGTTCAGTTTATGTATTCCAGCTCAAAAGAATTATTGTTTAGTTAAAATAATTTTCTCCCCAAACATTTTATTACAAAGTACCTTGTAGGGAATTTTTTTAAATTTATGAAATCATTACACCACCCCTCAATAAAAATGCACCCCTTTCATTACCGTCACAATCCAGCAATTGCTGTCTACTTGTGAAAAATTCTCTGAAGTCTACTTGAGGACAGAAAGAAGTTAGAAGGTAAGGTTAGTGTTCGCATGTGCTAGGTGGTGCAGGGAGGGTAAAACCAGTTACTAAAGCCAGTCATCTTTTGTTTATACTAAGGCATCATTCTTGGTGAAGGCAGGCTGATGCTGAAGATTAACTTTAGGCCTTTGGTATACATACTGAGATTTGTATTATTTCTCCCTCTCCATGTAATCCAGGGATGTGAGTGTCTGAAATCTTTCACACCCATATGCACAATGAACACGTTATTCAGAAGTTTTGTTATACATCTTAAAGTAACACGATATAGGTACTTCAGCCTTCACATTAAACTTTGGCAACAGTTAGAGCAGTATAATAAATTACCAAATACTGACACCAGCACTGCATCACAGAAGATCTTTCTCTTGCATTTTCTAGATCTCTGCATCGATCATATAGACAGGCTAATGGCTCCCTATTGAAATGTTGATACTCGAAATGCCAAGTGTCGATAAGCCGGAAAAAAAAAAGACTGAAAACCAAGGCAGTGAACACTTTTTGAAAGTCAGTCTTCTTTAAACTTTTTTTCGCGGAGATGGGGTGGGTAGGGGTGGCATGGACATGTAAGACATAGTATATTCAAGCCCATTCTTTCAGCCATTCAATCTCTGTATTTCGGGACTTTCTGTAACAGCTCCCAACATTTCAAATGTTACTCAGGTCGATTTGTGAAGTATGTAAGCATGTAGTTTTGTCAGTAAGGTCTTTAAATGACAAATATGAGTTAGTTGTGAGACCTGATGCCATTTCATTATTTAGTGGTACTTATGAGGCCATTAATCTCTGTGAATCTCTAGAAGCCTAGCCGCATATTCCCATGAAGTTTTTAACTCTTATATTTTAAGTGTAAGTAACCCAGAGATGAGCAGAACTTTACATGTTGCCCCTATCCATGAGGGATAAGGGTACTAAACCAGGAGTAAATGAGCAGCTACCCATCCATTCATCCAGATTATGTTTGAATAGTGTAAGAGAGGTACTTCATAGGATCATAGGGGTTTACTAGGCTATTGACCAGGATGTCATTTTAAGCCTAGCCATTTCAACCCAATGTAATACCATAGAGGTATTAGTCAATACCCAAGATTGCATTTGGGGATGACTTCCCATGTCCAGGCGGGTTGTGGAAGCTATCACTGATAAGAATTTACGGTGCCCCATCCACTCATCCAGGTTCCTTGTGAACAGTGTCTTAGAGGTGCTGTGTTTCACATGAATTGGTAGCCTGTTCCAAAGATGTGGCAGCTGCTGGGAGATAAATCTCTCTCTCAAGCATGTCCTATTTACGTCGCAGACCATATTTAAGTCCCTGGAACTGGTAGCCCTAGACCCATTTGACTTACGGATATGCAGTAAGTTCATTAAGTTTGGGTCTTGGGTTGCTCTGTAGGCCAGGCATAAGTCTCCCTTAAGAAGTCTGCGCGATACAGAGTATAGTGGCAGGGGATTTTAGTGGGTCCATGTAAGGCACATGCTGGAGGCCTTTGATCTTTGTTAGAAACCTCTGAGATCTTTCTAACTGCTTTAGCTGCTTAGTACGATACATACCGAATGGGGCATTATACTCTATTATGGGCCGGATAAGTGCCGAGTATAGTGTGGCTATAACTTCTTTTGCTCTCGAGGTGATGCCTTTACTAATGAAGTGAGTTACATGGAAAGCTTTCATTACAATGGTAGACACTTGGTGGTCAAAGTTAAGTTTGCAGTCAACCTGTGATTCCAGGTACCTTACCATTTTATGGGTACTTAGGGTATTGTTATTGATTTGATTTTGTGAAGGGACATTGTTTGTGCCAAACAGAATGACGATGCATTTCTTTGTATTCAGTTTGAGACCATGAGACTTTATGTGGAGAGGAAGACTATATTCCAAAGAAATGGTACTCTGTGTGATACATGTGTGTTCCTCTGACATGTTTAGTTTGTTATATATTATATAATACATATTTTATAAAAAGCAGGGGACTAAAAAGTATGTTAGTTTTGTTGGTATTGATTTTAAAATAAAACTTATGTTTGTACATGATCAAAATCAGTTTGAAAAATTTCCATCACTTATTCAAGTTTTGTGTTGGTTGAGAAGATGACATTATCAGCAGCATAAACCAATATTTTAGATTTAGTCAAGGTCAAGTTGCATGTACATTACAGACAAAATATATTCACATAGGATTATTTTGTCTTTATTACTGTATCTAATGGCAAAATCTGTATTAGTATATGCGTGATTTTTATCGCAGACACTGTTAAAGTACTGAGTCTTGGACTGTCCTGAATACCAGATAATTTCACCATCCCCAGCCGATGGATGCTCTCCTATTGGATATCAGGATGTGCAGACATAAAGGAGTCATCTATCTTCTTCATATTCAGTTCTTTCTTGTCGTCTTGCAGATGATTTTCACATAAAACATCATTATTAGTCCATCAGTTGGAACTGAAAACAGGGAGCGGAGCTTAAGTACCTGTTGGGAAACCTGAAACAACTCATTTTTATTGTTGCAAAAAAGTGATTACTAGAAAATGGAAATCAAATGTATCTGAAGTATTGAATATTGTAATAGATACAAAAGACCTAGAAGTGGGATCTTTAGAAAAGGGTAGGAGCAAATTGCATAGATAAATGGAATTTGTGGGAGAAAATATGTAGAAAAAGGTTTTGGAGGAGGAGTGAGGTTTAAGGGAAGGCAGGAGTCGATCAATTTATGGAATGTTGGACTGATGAAAATTATGCAAACGAATATGTATGATCCATAGTGTTTGTAACTGAGAATATGTTAATGTGGTTTTGTTTTCTTTTATGTTTTTTTTTTTTTTTTTTTTTTTTTTGCCTGTATCTTAAATGGGGTCTACTTCATAAGATCGACAGACCACTTGATCGACGAACAAATAAGAATGGCCTTATTACTTTAATCAGGGGAAGCCAACCTTCCCCCTCTAAGAGACCTAGGACTGAATTTGCTTATGATGCTTCTGACCAGGATTCTGAAATTTCTGTCTCCTCTGATGACCAGGATTTACCCTTATCTACTTGTTAGGATTCTGATGCAGAGGACTGTATTCCCTCTGCTTCTCCCCAGAGGATTTTTCTTTTGGTGAAACCTTGCATACTCTTAGGGAGCATTTTCACTGGGAAAGCCAGGATTACTCTGATTCTAAAAAGAGGCTTAGAGGTTTCTTACTCCTGCCCCAACACAGGCCTTTAGCTATCCCTCCTGTGCTGGACATTGTTGACCGTGCCTTTTCGGAATCTAGCTTGGCCCCTGACTCTTTACCTCCTGCTCCCAGAAAACTTGATAGATATTACAGGGTTCCTGATTCTCACAAGTTCCTTTTTAAAAATCCTACTGTGGATCCTGAGACCATTTCACAGGGACCCAAGGGCATTAAGACTTCTACTGCCAGAAATCCTACCCCCTCTGATAGAGATTCCAGGGCCCTGGATAGATTGGGTAAGAAGGTATACACCTCTGCAACCTTGGCCATCAGGGCCTAAAATTGCCAGTTTCCTATGTTAAAGTATCAGCAGCATATTACTGGATTGCTTAAACAGAAAATAATGTTGATTCCTGATTGTGCTGAAAATAAGGATTTACAGGATTTAATGCATTCTGCTGAACAGGTTGGAAAACGTACTTTGCAATGTGGTTTTGATTCACTAGAGGCATCTTGCAGGTCTGCTGTCACCGGGTCTGTACTTAGAAGGCATGCTTGGCTTAAGGAGCATTTTTTGCCAGATCATGTTAAAACTGAGTTGCTGGATGCTCCCTTAAATCAGGACAGCCTGTTTGGCGACAAAGCAGAAGTTCTTTAAAAGATGGAGGAAAAAGCTAAATCTATGCAAACTATTAAAGATTTCTTACAAGTGCAGCCTCCTAGATTTAGTAGGCATTGGCCCTCAAAAAATTGGTCCTTTCCTGCCTCTTCCAGGCCTTCTCAGTTCAAACCCAGAACCAGCAGAACACCCAGGCTTCAGTCCCAGGATACGCACAGGACTAAGCAGTGAGGAGCTCCCACTTCCAAATCAGGGAGTAGTAAGACTCCCCCCTATGGTAAGCTGTCTCAGTGACTTAATTTTAAAACTTCCAAGCACTTTTCAACTGACTGCTCCTTTAGGGGGAAAGATTGCTCTGCAAGCAAAAAAATGGGAACTCGTTACCCAGGACAAATGGGTTTTAAACATAGTTTCCCAAGGATACAGATTTCACTTCCACACGTTACTAACCCCAAACGGTTGGCCAGATCTACTCCCAAATCAGTGGACAAGAGGCTATTCAGACTGTACCAGAAAAGGGACAAGGTTTCTACTCAAGACTTTTCCTGGTACCCAGAAAAGACAACGCATGGCATCCTATCCTGGACCTGTCTGTCCTAATCACCTTTTTGATAATTCCAAAATTCAAGATGCTAACTCTTCAACATTTGCTTCCCATGACAGGCAAAGATGCCTGGTTGGCAACAATGTATTTAAAGGAAGCCTACCTGCACATCCCAATCAGGGAATCTTGCAGAAAGTACTTACACTTCAAAGCAGGCTACACACACTATCAATTCTCTGCACTGCCCTTTGGCTTATCTACTGCACCCAGGGTATTAGCTCCAGTCATTGCATTTTGCAGGCAAAGAAATATTCAAATATACCCATACCTGGACGATATTCTAATTAAGGTGGAAAGCCAGGACATACTTCTGAATCATCTGGCATTTGTACAAAAGGTATTAACTTGTCTGGGGTACACCATAAATGAAAAGAAATCACATCTGGTACCCTGTCAACAAATTATTTTCCTGGGAGCAAGCTTGAACACAACTTCCCAGATGGCTTTCCTCACGCCAGAGAAACAAATTCATTTGACAACTTACTTCAAACTAGTGGCCACAAAAACCCTATCTGCAAGGCAAATACTGCAAGCCTTGGGGATCGTGGCCTCGTGCATTCTACTAATTCCATATGCAAGACTGCATATGAGGAAACTACAGTGGTATCTAAAAAGCTTATGGTGTCGACATTCTGAGGATCTAGAAGCAATAATTCCTATCATACCTTGCCTATGGTTAGAATTCCTTTAGTGGGCAGAGGCCTGCCACCAAAACAAGGGACTACCATTCACTCTACGCCCTGCCGCCCAATCCCTATCAACAGACGCATCAGACTATGCATGGGGGGCTCACTTGGCAGGGAAGTGCATTCAGGGCAAATGGAACTAAAGTCAGATGCACTTGCATATCAATCAAAAAGAAATGTTAGCTGTACAGAATGCTCTGACAGCCTTCAAGGGCCAGATTCTTCCAGGACAATTAATGGTAAAGACGAACAACACCACTGTTATGAGGTACATAAACAAGCAGGGGGGTACCCATTCTTACCCCCTCTGCAGACTAGCCATGGCTCTGTGGAACACAGCCTTGAGCTACCAAGTGCATCTACAGGCTCAATTCCTGCCAGGATATCTAAATACACTGGCAGACTAACTAAGCAGAAATCTCATGGACCCAGACGAGTGGAAACTGGAGCCAAAGATTTTCAGCATGTTGATCAACAAATGGGGGATCCCAAGATATAGCCCTGTTTGCCTCCCCCAGAACTACCAATTGGACAAATTCTGCACAAGGACTCCCCGCAAACAAGCTTGGAAAGTGGATACTCTGTCCTTCAGCTGGAAAAATCCATCAGTTTATTCATTTCCTCCTCTGACTCTCCTCTCCAAAGTACCACTGAAGATCAAACAGGACAAAACAAGGATGATACTCATTGCACCAGACTGGCCACGCCAACACTGGTACCCCCTCTTGAGCAGTGTGTCACAGCTGGCCCCATGGCACCTACCTCAGACCCCTACCCTGCCGTCTCAGCAGGAGAGCCAGATTCTACACCCCCAGCTTCAAACCCTGAACCTGGCAGCCTGGCTAATTACTTAATCTCTCCCTTACCATCCCCTCAGTAAACAAGTGATGGATGTCATTTTGGAGGCAAGGAGGCCTAGTACTAGAAAATCTTAGGCTGAAAAATGGAAAAGATTCTGTGCCCGGAACCAAACTCAAGGGATCGCCACAGCAGCACTCAATTTACCACAGATTCTTCAATACTTAACTGAGATGCTTCACAAGGGCCTTCCCTTTTCCTCCATCAAAATTCACGCCTCAGCAAATTTCAGCTCATTACAACACAGAACCACCCCTCTTTTCTCACCCATTGCTCAAGCAGTTCCTCAGAGGGTCAAAAAACTTAAGACCACCCAGGAGTGCCCCAACTCCAACCTGGGACCTTAATTTTGTATTGGAAAAACTGACTCTTCCTCCTTTTCAGCCAGCTGCAACAGCAGAGTTAACATTTCTTTCTTGGAAAACAGCTTTCCTTTTAGCAATCACTTCAGCAAGAAGGGTGTCTGAATTACAGGCCCTTATGGCAGTCGAGCCTTTCATCATCTTTCGTGCGGACAGGGTGTCCCTCAGGACCAATCCCTCTTATATGCCTAAGGTGGTATCCAGTGTGGCTCTTAATCAGTCCATTCATTTGCCAACCTTCTTTTCTAATCCACATAACAAAGGGGAACGGATACTGCACTCCTTAGATGTGCACAGACAACATAGATTTTACTTGGACAGGACTAAACCTCAAAGGAAATCTGAGCAACTGTTGGCATTTGCTGCAGGGGCAGAAGGGAAGGCAGGCCATTTCAAAGCAAACCACTTCTAAATGGATAGGCCATTGTATTCATTTCTGCTATAAGCACCATGGAAAACCTATCCCACAGGGGATTGGACCCCATTCAACCAGGGCTGCATCTACCTCTACAGTCTTTCTCAGAGGTGTCCCTACCAGAGAAATCCTAGAAGCTGCTACCTGGAGTTCTGTACATACCTTCACCAAGCTTTACCATTTGCCAGTTTTCTCTAAATCCAGAGCTGGCTTTGCCACTGCAATCTTGCAGGGCTTTATAGCTGATCCTAATGCTATCTAAATTCCTCCTACCAGCCTTAGCTTTGGGAATCTACACAAATGTGATGACTGCAACAGTGAAACACGAAGAACTTAGTACAGTTGTGTACACTTACATAAATGTAGATGTTCGAGTGTATTCACTGTTGCAGTCCTGGTTACCCTCCCTCCAGCCCCCTGACTTCTTTTGGCTATACCTCTATTCTCCTTTACTATATTTAAAAGTTGTTTGGTTTATTTGCTTTTTTGTTGGAGGTGTAACCTTATATATAATTGCTTCCCATTATGGGGGCACCTGACATCTGGGGCAAGAAAAACTGATGTAATGGCATTGGCTGCATGCTTTATACCCACTGACTACCTGATGTCACGGGTGATGAGACCGCAACCTATGCAGGACCCAAGACTTTAATAATCAGGCCGACTGAGGGTTACTGCAAGCAGATAACCCAAATGTGATGACTGCAACAGTGAATACACTCGAAGATCTACATTTATGTTAAGTGTACACAACTGTACTTTGGGTCACACTCTGTGTCCCATGAACCCCATAGCTCTTACCAAGACATACTGAAGATGCTCACCATTAAACCAGATACCCTATTCATGAGAGACTTTAATACCCTTCTATAGACTTGAGAACATACATTGCCTCAAACTCACAGGCACAATGATTCCTGGACTTCAACACAAATACCATTGACCAGCTAACTTGCACACCCACCAGAGGTTTATTACTTGCTAATATGTGAGAGTGCTGCATGCCCCTCACTGATGAGGTCTGACAACAAAGCTGTCACCTTCTAAATAAAAATCAACTGGGTAGCCTCAGCAAACCCTCTAACAGGAACTATTCCAAAACAAACTACATGTTAAGTGATAGTTTTTAAAATGCATTGCCCATCCTATTTCTGAGTTCACAGCAACTTGTGCAGAATTGTTCAGAGACCTTTTACAACCATGTAATTGGCTGTATAGAAGCTGCTGTACCTACTAGAAGTAAGCCCAAAACTAACTCTAAAAAAAAAAAAAAAAAGCCGCACTGGTGGAATCTTAACCATAATATAGTATATAGCAAAAGGGGGAAAAAAGCCATGGCTAAAATCAGGAAAGTCAACTCCCATAATCATAAGAGCTCTCTAATTAACAGTAAACTAAGATGGCTAATTAAGTTTAAATCCAGCAATGGCCTTTATAAGGGCAAAGTAGCTGCACAGGCTAAAAACTGCCACAAGGCTTTCTACAATTATGTCTGTAACCTTAAATGCAGCGCACAGCAGTGATCTGAACTGGTGGTCACTGGTACTACCTCAGGTGAACACAGAAATGTAGAGAATCTGCTGGCTGACAAACTCAGACTCCCTTACCCTCCTCACACCATGAAATAACCTACAGGTATAACCTCCTCCATCTGTTAGCATCTAACAGGTCCTGGCAGTGCATGCTAAAGACAAAAACACAGTTTCAGTGGGCCGTGTTAATATCTCATGATGACTCCTAAATAGCTTGAAACATGACCTGTCAGGACTATTTGAGTCATTTTTCAACTATAGCCTCAAAACAGGCTTTGTACTATGAGACTGGAGGACTACAACAGTTACCCCCACTTCACAACAGTGGACCATCAACCCACCCTGGAAACTACAGACCCATTAGTCTTGCTAGTTTAATATGCAAAGCCATGGTACAAATTGTCATGGAAATAAGCAAAGACACAGGCAACCTTCAGACAGTGGATCCAACCAGGTTTGGCTTTGTTGAGGGATGGTCATGCATACTAAACCTGGTAGACCTGTTTGAGAAGTCACCAAGGCAGTGGATGAGGAGAAATGGTCCATACTGCCTACCTGGACCTGGCTAAGGCATTCAATACAATACCCCACTCAAGTATAGTTGACAAACTCACCACACTGGGCATAAACCCCTGCATAACTGGATTACCAGCTGTCTCACAGTCAGGACCCATGAAGTCAGGATTGGTGAGACCATCTCCAGTAAGAGACTGGTCACCAGTGGGGTGCCTTAGGACTTTGTGCTAGGACCACTCCTGTTTAGCATCTACTTCTTGGAGGAAAAGCATAATGCCAAGGGTCTATGGCTGACCAAGTTCACAGTTGACTTCAGATCTGGAGCTGTTACCATCTTGCAAGAGAGTCTAACACAGACAGATGACTAGGGCCAAAGTTACAGATTAAAATTAAATGCCAAGTAATGCATTATAGTGCCTACCCACATTAAGTAATCCATTGCTAGCACTCCTTAGAGTTGATCTAGTAACCAGGGATCTGGGAACATATGTAGACAGTAATCTGGCTAAGACCAGAGTGGTAGAAGTTGAAAATTCAAGCAGGGCAGTTTTCCTTCTAATTTCTTTGTTTGAAAGTATAAACATTAAAACTTTATAATCTAATGTAAATTTTCATTCTGTCCTCAATTTATGAGTTCAGATCAGATTCCTCTGAACCTGTTCAGCCATTGCAAAAGCTTGTGGTAACCAGAAAACTCTCGAGTTGCTCCCTTACCCACAGTGCATCAACCACAAGTACCTCAGATCTCATTTGCCGCTTCCAGTGAAAGACGTGTTAAGGAGCCCTTGAGCTACTCTTAATAAATAAGATAAGTGAATCCTTTTTCTCTTTAAAAATTCATTTTTTTCCTGTTTCAGTCTACTGTTTAAACTTACCCTTTTGCTTTAAAATAGTCTCTCTTTTCTCTTTTTGTACTCGTGTACTTCTTCTGAACTATTGTTAATAATCTTTCTCCCTTCCTTACAATTTAGAGTATGTTTTTCTGGTTTAATACCATCGTTGGTAGTATTTCCTCCTTTTTTTTTTCTTTGTTTAAAGAAACATATTTCTAAATTTTTCTATATATTTCTCTGGTATTTCTATTAAAATACCTTTCTCCGTATCAGGATGACAGAGAAACCATCTGGTTTCAAAAAAATGTACTAAATGCGATCACACAGTACCGCTGTCAATACACATTCTTTGTGTTTATTGTTTAGGACCTCATTGCCTCCAGGAGGACTGCTCCATTTGCCACTCCTTCAATCCTAGAGCTCTGGTGGAGCATAAGAATAAGTTAATTAAAGGATTAGTTCCTCTTTTTCTGAGGCCTTATCTGGAACTTACCCAGAGAAAACTAAAAAGACCATCTCTTCCAGTACCTCAGCAGCTTCTACTAAATCTTCTGGGAAATCAAAGAAAAGATTGGCATTGTAGGGGTATAGTCAGCCACACAGACACCAATGACTGCAGTAAGGGAAGCAAACTTTAAAGGACAACAATGGGATTCTATTATTAAGTGCTCAACTTACCTGTCTTTTTTTCTCCCTGTTTACTGTCCCTGCTGTGAATAAACAATAATACAGCACTTAAACAATTTTAAGTTGACTGTTTCTCTGCACTAGAACAGTACCTTACTGTACTGTGGTGGTTTCACTTTCAAAATACTTTTGTCCTGCTCTGGAAAAAGCTTGCTACAGTCTCTAATTCACTGATGTTATCAAGGCCACTGAATACAGATAGTTTTCTGGCCGTTTCCCTCCCCAAATTGACATCACCACTACCATCCTAAAAACCCGCCCATGCTGTGTTGTCACAGCTGCCTGGTCCTTCCCCTACCCATACAGAAGTAAAGGCTAGAACAAGGAAACAGTACATGAGTCAAGTCTCCTGCTGTGAGCTGTCAATAACAGCAGGTAACAGCTCAAATTACCCTTAGTACTTTGACAGCTGGGGAAGTTAGGTGTGAAGGGGGGTGGGAGATGAGTCAAAGTAGTAAAAGTCCGGTTTCACAAAAGACTGCAGTTTAGCATTTCTATAAAGAAGCAACAATAAAAAGCACTTTGAAAGTCTGTTCTGTGGCATTTGCACTGTTTGTGTTTTAAGTAGTCATTGAACGGCATGAAATGTATACTGCTGTATTTCAGTCAGTTAGTTTTATTCATGTAAAATCAATGCAGTGACAGCAGCTTTAGGAAGAAAGAGGCCTGTGTGATGTAATTTTTTTGCAGACAAGCACTGCATTGTGGGATAACTAGAGGCAGATTAAACAATCAGAATTACTTCAATATGTCAAACCCCATGTGGTCAGGCATATAAATTTATTTATTTATTTGTATTTGTTAACCGGGTTGGTCCAGCTGGGTAAGAATTACCCTTTTTCAGTGGAGACCCGAGGGGAAAAGCCCCAAACAGATATACAAATACATACGAATAGAAACAAATTAACAATATTACAGAGGAAAACAATATAAAAATAATATAAAACCTGTAAATAGTCCCAGAGTGGTGTTAACATGTAAGAGACACCAAACCATGATGAAATAAACATGTTTTTTGAGTCTGTGGGTGCGGTTCTTCTTTCATATAACGATGACAAAAACAGTAAAAGCTAAAATTTGATTTTGCTGAACATTTGTCAGCTTGCTGTGTTATAATATTATATGGATAAGTGGATAGTAGCTATTTTAATATAAAAACAATTAGTTTTATATTATAGGAGTTATTTAGAACGGCTTTATAGTATTTTAGTTTTATAAGGTGATCTAAGATCCCATCATTAGAGGGGAGTAGAGAATAGTTATTTACTACTAATAATGCATATAAATTCATATACTAGTATCTATACTTAAATGTTTAAATGTGTTTTTAAATAAAAACTTTTTTAGTATTTGACATCCCCTCATATATTATATTTTATACTATTTTATATTTCATATAGAGGATGACTTTTAATGTTCTTACTTATCTCATATTTTTGTTGTGCAGGAGGTCTTTATAGGCATATAGTTTATGTAGTTTTTCACATATATTTTTATATATTTTATTAGATTTTTTTATATGGTGTTTTTTTGTGTAGAATTGTAATATGTACCTGTTGGCATTCCTTAGATACTTTGAGTCCCCCCCCCCTTTTTTTTTTTTTTTTAACTAGTGGACTTCATTTTTAATGTAAAGTGTTTTTTTAAGAGTCAGAGGGTTTTAATTGAGTGATAATTACTTCATGTATACATTTAAAGACCTCGTTTAGTAGAATGTGTGTCTGAAGAAGTTCCAACACAGGGGACGAAAAACATGGTGAATTGTTAAGCGTTTTATTCCTTTCTTTTCATGGTTATATTAAGGTTTGCTTCCGTTATTGCAATCAGTGTCTGTGTGGTTGACTACACCCCTACAGTGTCAATATTTTTGGATTTATTAGATGGCATATTGGCTCGTTTGACAGTGGGTTTTGTTGAGTTTGGAAATAAAAGAAAAGAACACTTTCGCATCTGACTGACTAATCAGATCCTAAAAAGAAAATTGCAAAATTTTAGGATCCGACTTCACACACTGATCCAAGACATCTGACAAAGGAGCTATCAGATCTGGCTTCATAATGTGATCTGAAGCTTAAGAGACCTAGACATTTATTGAATCAGACTTCTCTAGATCCAGTGCCAAAAATATCATCTCTTACAGCTCATTCCATACCTCTTCCAAGGACTAGATGCTCTCCCTCAGTGGACCCTGTTCCATCCAGGGTTTCTTCATTTTTGGAGCGACCTAGGTCTCTTTCCCTTATGTTCACTTGCTCTTCCAGGAGCCTTATGGAAGAAGATGTGAAGAGGTTAGTGAGAAGGATTCTGTCTGCGCAGAGCATGTCAAGTGTTTCATCGGCTCCTACCTATTTGGGTCAGGAGCTCCAACCTTCCACTAGTCCCCGTGTGCAAGTACTCCCTCTGGCTCCATATTCTGTCTTGGAGATTCCGAATCAGAGTCCTTCAGATCCATCTGCATCGAATCCAAGAATATCTTTATCCTCAGATTCAAATCTTGTTTTAAGCTCTTTGGTTACATCGGATCTGGAGAGCTCTCGGAGCTGGAGTTTCCTTGTCAGGTCTGGGATGTCACAGTCGACTCTGAAGTTCTTGGAGCCATCTCTGCACCTCTAGGCCTCAGAACGGGTTAGCTTGGCTCCAGCTTAGACTTGGGGGAGTTCTTCTCGGAGCTGTGAGGGACTTCATTCCAGAGGCTTGCCCTTATGGACTTGAGGTCCTGTTCCTCTCTAGGGGGATCTGCCTTTGAGGTCGTGGAGAGAACCTTGTCAGCATCCTTGACTAAGATGGTTCCCTTCACCTAGGATCCTCATTCTGCAGACTTGCCATCTCCTCGCTTAGAGCCTCATCTACCCTCTCCACAGGGACAGCCGATACTGAAGCCCAGGTTATTAAGCAGGGTCTTTTTACCTCTTCTGATACCTTCCTGGAGCTTCCCACTGAGGAAGTCCTTAAGAAGAGAAGGTACAAGAGGAAACAGACTCTCCTGAGGAGTCACTCACAGAAGATACAGACTTTAATGAAGGTGAAGTGTCTGCACTGTCATCTCCTGAAGATGTCCAGTTTGGAGACATCTTAAAATCCTTAAACAGAGAGGTGGCTGGAAGTCCAGCAACCCTTTGTTGGTGGTATCTGTGATCCTGGAGGCGTTTGGTACTGGCCCGTCTTATATCTTGGGTGACTCTGCTCACTGATGACCTCATAGATTTGATCTTTTGGAAGGAATGGAACACCCTGGACATCATTAAACCAGTACCCTGGAGACTGGGCAAAATTTTAACAGCACCAGAGGACAGACAGTTTTGGACAAAAGGGGTGCCTTTTGAACATGGTGGCAGCCACTAAGAAGAACCTATCCAAAGAGAGTTCCATTGTCCATCCTCCGAATAAGGAGTCTTGATGGATGGAAAGGTTTAGGAAGCATGTCTGTGCTTCAGCGACCTTTGCCTTAAGGTCTCTGAACTATTTGGCGCATTTCACCAGGTTACAGAGAAATCTGGTTAAGGAGCTGTCTGATACACTTTCAGAATCTGTTTCTGAGGTACAGGCATATTTTACCTCTTAGTTGCTACCCAGCAATCAATTTCCAATTCTTCCATGAGGTTCATTTCACATTCGGCTGAAAGAACCTCAGGGGCAGTGTGTTCTGGCATTTCCATAAGGAGGCATGCCTTGATGCATTTTCATGATTTTGGGGAGCCCTTCAAGTCTTCATTCGTCAATGCCCCCTTTGACAGAATGTGTTTATTTGGCCTGAAAGTTAAGGACGTTTTATCCATGTGTGAAAAGATGGAAAAGCCTTATCTGCCATGGACATATGTTTTCTATGCCTCAAAGATCCTTCTCCAGGAATTGGTGAGGTACTGGGAAAATGTGGTTCATTCAGAAATTCCCATGGTCCTTTCCAGGGCACACGTGGAGGAGATTCCCCCAGGGTAGAGGGGGGAACTCCAGTGGTAGATGCTGGTCTTGCGACAGAGGTGGCATTGCAAAACCAAGGGTCCAGAGATTTCTTTTTCGACAGACTCTTCCAGTGCTTGTGAAAAGAGGCCTGGTTGTCCCCCTCTGGAGGCACTCAGGGGTTGATTATCCATGCACCACAGAGCCTGGCTAGAGATAACAGATGCACATGTGTAGGGGATCATTTCCAGTGGTTATATAATATCCTCTTCCCTTTCAACTCCAAGCTCAAGAAAAATTCCCAATGTTCCACCCAGTCATAGGGAGCAAGCAGCACTTCAAATACAAAAGCTGCTAGAAAAGTCATCCATGAAGGTTCCACCATACCAGATTGAATCTGGAACTTACTCGATTCTTTTTAGTGCCAAAGAAAACAGGGGACTGGAGATCAATCTTGGATCTCTGCAATTTGAACAAATCAGTTAAACGCACCAAGTTTTGGATGGTCATGGTTCAGTCCATTCTCCCATTTCTGGGCAAGGACGACTGGATGTGCTCGATAGACTTATAGGACATGTGGTATCACATAAAGATGAATAGACAGTCCAGAAGGTATTTACAGTTTTGGGAGCCAGTCATGACCAATTCAAAGTTCTTCCCTTTGGTCTCACCACAGCCCTCAGGGTGTTCAAATGTATGGCAGTAGCAGCAGTTCATTTGAGCCTGCAAGGATTCCTGGGGTTTCCCCTATGTAGATGACTGGCTCCTTACCACACTAACCAGGCATCAAGTAATAGAAGCAAGAAATCAGATTTTTCAGACATGCTGTTATCTGGGGATAACCATAAACTAAAAAAAGTCTAATTTGGAACTTACTAAAAATACAGGAGCATTGTTCATAATGATAGATTCACTGCCTCCTGTAAGAGTTCAGACCTTAAGAACACAGGTCAGGAAAATAATCTGCAGAACCAAAGATGTTCTTCGTGTTTCACTGTTGCAGTCATTAAATTTGGGTAATCTGCTGGCAGGTTGCCCTCAGTTGGCCTGAATAACAAAGTCTTGGGTCCTGCGTCAGTTGCTGTCTCCTCTTCCATGACGTCAGGTTGTCAGGGGTATAAAACATGCAGCCGACACCATTTTAATCAGTCTTTCTTGCCGCTCGGTGCCCAAAGCAGAAACAGTTCACAAGTGCCGGTCGGCTGACACCTGAAATTTTCGTATTAGTGTTTCAGAACCGAACTCTTCAAACTAAAGCTAAGTACCCCGTTGGGGAAACTTTTTCTTGCTCCTTAACGATGTTAGTAAAAGTTAATAATTGCATTACTTGTGGGAAGCATAAGGATTCTCATTTGTACTGTATTGCTTGCCTAGGCCCTGATCACAACGTGCCTTGCTGTTGGTTTTGTGCTAAATTTGACCAACGCACTATTAAGCATCGGTATATTTTTGCTTCTAAATATTTTGGTTCAAGATTTAACTACCCTGAAATGTCATCGGTTAGCAAGCCGACTACTGGAGTTCACAAAAAACACAAGGAAAAAGACAGAGACAGACCGTCGAAGTCCAGAACCGACAACGAAGCTTCTCCTAAGCCAGTCGTCAATACTCAGTGAGGCGCTTTCGCAGCCCCTGATACCCACTCCTTTTGAGTCGCAGGCCTCTACCGAGACCCATTCGGAGTCCGGTATGCCACGAGATTCTCAGAGTATTGAACACGCGGATGTCTCTCCCTTGGATAGGTCCGGAGCTGCTGAGCAGGCACCGGCTTATGAGGGTGTTTTCAGGCCTCAACATTTTTATATTAAACCGATTGCAGCAACAAAAACAAGGTCAAAAACAACTTCAATGTCTAAGAAAACCGACGCATGAGCCATGTGCTCAGGTCCCTATGCCTAAAAAACAGATTATCAAAATGGCTGAGGATTTAATTACCTTGATCAGGGATTCCCAACCCCCCCCCCCTGCTATAACCGGCTTAGGTAAGGCACTGATTATGAATCTTCAGATCAGGTTTCCATTTCTTCTGATCAGGAATTTCCTATTCCACCCTATGAGGATTCTGATGCAGAGGAATCCATTCCATCTGCATCTCCTCCTGAGGATTACTCTTGGAGAGACTTTGTATACTTTAAGAGAACTTTTTCACTGGGAGAGTCAGGACTTCTCTGAATCAAAAAAGAGGCTTAGGGATTTCCTTCTTCCTCAGCATAGGCCTTTGGCAATACCTCCTGTATTAGACATTGTTGATGATGTGTTCTCAGAATCAAGCATGGCTCCTGATTCCCTGCCTCCGGCTCCTAGTAAGCCAGACAGATATTACAGGGTTCCTGACTACCACAAATTTCTTTTCAAAAATCCTGCTGCTGATCCTGAGACTATTTCTCAGGGTCCCAAGGGTGTTAAGGCTTCTACAGCTAAAAATCCTACCCATTCTGATAGAGATTCCAGGACGCTGGATAGATGGGGTAAGAAGGTATATACGTCTGCAACCTTGGCCAGCAGGGCTTTAAACTGCCAGTTTCATATGCTTAAATATCAACAGCATGTTATGGGCTTACTTAAACAGAAAATGATGATTTCTGACTCTGTGGAAAATAAAGAGTTACAGGATTTATTGCATTCAGCAGAACAGGTTGGAAAGCATACTTTGCAATGTGGTTTTGATTCCTTGGAGAGGCCTCTTGTAGGGCCGGATCTGTGATTAGAAGGCATGCCTGGCTCAAGGAGCAAAATCTGCCTGATCATGTTAAAGCTAAATTGTTGGATGTCCCTTTGCAGCATGATACTGTGGTAATAAGGCAGAAGAGGTTTTAAAAAAAATGTAAGACCAAGCTAAATCTATGCAAACTGTAAAAGATTTCTTGCAAGTGCAGCCACCCAGGTTCAGTAGGCACTGGCCTACTAAAAATTGGTCCTTTCCTGTGTCCAGCAGAGCCACTCAGGGCAAACCCAGGTGCTCAAAAGGCTCCAGATATCAATCACAGGGTTCTTACAGGTCAAAGCAATGGGGTGCCTCCACCTCCAAATCTGTAGGAAACAAAGGACAACCTTACAGTAAGCAGTCTCAATGACTTTCCTCTACCATCTCCAAGCACTAATCTTTTGGCAGCCCCCTTGGGGGGAAAACTAACCCTTCATGCTCAAAATTGGCAGTTAATTACCCAGGACAAGTGGGTAGTAAACATAGTATCCCAGACGTACAGATTTAATTTCCATACTTTGCCAATTCCAAACGGATGGCCGGATCTGCCACAAAACCAGTGGGCAGAGGCCCAGAAACAAGTCATGCCCTTCATGGATATGGGGGCTATTCAACCGATACCAGAAAAGGAAAAAGGACAAGGATTTTATTCAAGACTTTTCCTGGTACCCAGAAAAGACCATTCATGGCGTCTAATACTGGACTTATCGATTCTGAACACGTACCTGGACATTCCAAAATTCAAAATGCTGACTTCACAACAGCTACTGCCTATGCTAGGCAAGAATGCTTGGTTAGTGACTCTAGACTTAAGAGGCATGCCTGCATATCCCAATAAGGGAATCATGCAGAAGATACCTCTGCTTCAAAGCAGGGTTTTTGCATTACCAATTCTCTGCACTGCCCTTTGGCTTATCTACTGCGCCCAGGGTCTTTACAAAGTGCCTGGCACCAGTAATTGCATTCTGCAGACAAAGAAACATCCAGATTTATCCTTATCTGGACGATTGTCTCATTCAAGCAGAGGACACTCTTCTTCAACATCTGGCATTTGTAAAAAGTATGCCTAGGGTACACCATAAATGAAAAGAAATCACAACTGGTACCCTCTCAAATAATTACATTCCTGGGTGCAAGCTTGAATACAACTGCCCAGATGGCTTACCTCACGCCAGACAAACAAAGGCAACTGACAATATACTTCAAACAAATGGCAACAAAAACCCAGTTATCTGCAAGACACATTCTGCAGGCTGTGGGATCCATGGCATCCTGCATTCTACTAATTCCATATGCGAGACTGCATATGAGGAAACTTCAATGGTACCTAAAAAGTTTATGAAGTCAACATTGTCACAGCCTGGAAACGATGATTTCTCTCATTCCCTGCCTGCAACAGGAGTTTCTTTGGTGGGCAGAGACATGTCACCAAAACAAGGGACTGTCATTCACTCTACCCCCTGCCACCCAAACCCTAACTACAGATGCATCAGACTATGCTTGGGGGGCCCATCTGGCAGGGAGATGCATTCAGGGCAAATGGAGCCCAGTCCAAATGCATCTGCATATCAACCAGAAAGAAATGCTAGCTGTTCAGAATGCTCTGACAGCCTTCAAGGACTTACTTCATCCAGGACAACTACTGATAAAGACTGACAACACCAGTTATGTGGTACATAAACAAGCAGGGGGGTACACATTCCTACCCCCTTTGCAGACTAGCCATGGCCTTGGTAAACACAGCCTTGACTTACCAAATACATCTTCAAGCGCAATTCCTGCCAGGAAAGCATAATACTCTGGCAGACGACCTAAGCAGAAATCTTATGAACCCGCACGAGTGGAAACTGGATCCACAAATCTTCAGCATGTTAACACAGAAATGGGGGAGTCCAGACATAGATCGATTTGCCTCTCCCCAAAACTATCAGTTGGACAAATTCTGCACAAGAACTCCTCACAAAAAAGCATGGAAAGTGGATGCTCTATCCTTCAGCTGGAAAAACCTATCAGTCTATGCCTTTCCCTCCTGCCTCTACTCTCCAAGGTCTTACTAAATGTCAGACAGGAAAAACCAAACATGATCCTAATTGCTCCAGACTGGCCTTGCCAGCACTGGTACCCGCTTCTAAGGAATATGTCACACCTTCCTCCATGGTACTTGCCTCAAACACCTCATCTACTTTCTCAGCAGAACTTTCAAATTCTACATACTCCGCTCCAAACTCTGAATCTTGCAGCGTGGTTGATCAATCAAACCACATCAGTAAACCTGTGATCGATGTCATTTTGGAAGCCAGAAGGCCTAGTACTAGAAAATCTTATGCTGATAAATGGAAGAGATTCTGTGCTTGGAACCAAGCACAAGGAATAGACACAGCAAAGCCCAATATTCCTCAGATTTTACAATACTTAACTGAGATGCTTGACAAGGGCCTATCTTTTTCTTCAGTAAAAATCCATGCTTCTGCCGTCTCGGCTCATTACAACACAGAGCCTCCCCTCTTTTCTCATCCACTGCTTAAACAGCATCTCAGAGGGGCCAAAAATGTAAGGCCTCCCAGGAGAACACCAACTCCTTCATGGGACCTCAATTTTGTGCTGGAAAAACTCACCCTGCCTCCTTTTGAACCAGCAGCTACTGCAGATATAAAATTTCTATCTTGGAAGACAGCCTTTCTTTTGGCAGTCACTGCAGCAAGAGGGGTTTCAGAACTACAGGCTCTTATGGCAGTAGAGCCTTTTTATTATATTTTACCCGGACAGGGTGTCCCTCAGGGCCAATCCTTCTTTTATGCCTAAGGTGGTATCCAGTGTGGCTCTTAACCAGACCATTCACCTGCCAACATTTTTCCCAAATCCACAGAACAGGGGGGAGAGGATTCTGCATTCATTGGATGTACGCAGACAACTAAGATTCTACTTAAACAGGACAAAATCTCTAAGAAAGTCTGAGCAACTACTGGTAGCATTTGCTGCAGGATCAGTGGGGAAGGCTATATCAAAGCAGACTATTTCTAAATGGATAAGCCACTGCATTTGTTTCTGCTATTTGCACCATGGTAAACCTGTGCCCAAAGGGATCGGATCCCATTCCACCAGGGCTGCCTGTACTTCAATAGCTTTTCTCATAGGGGTCCCAACCAAAGACATTCTAGAAGCTGCTACTTGGAGCTCTGTTCGTACTTTCACAAAACATTATCATTTACCTCTCTTCTCTAAATCCAGGGCAGGCTTTGCCACTGCAGTCCTGCAGGGCCTTATAGCTGCCCCGATGCTGTTTAGTTCCATCCTCCCATCCATAGCTTTGGGATTCTACCCAAATGTAATGACTGCAACAGTGAAACACGAAGGACATAGTACAGTTGTGTACACTTACCATAAATGTAGATGTTCGAGTGTATTCACTATTGCAGTCCGGGTTACCTACCTGCCATCCCCCATTCTATACCTTCTCTTTCCTTCACTTTACCCTAAAGCCTTTGTGGTGTATTTGCTTTTAGTTGAAGGTAAATTTTATATTTCTAAAAGTGCATTTATATATTTACAGTTTATTTGTATATATTTTTGTTCCCTATTTGGGGGGCACCTGACAGCTGGGGCAAGAAAAACTGATTAAAATGGCATCTGCTACATGTTTTATACCCCTGATGACCTGACGTCATGGAAGAGGGGAGAGCAACCGACACAGGACCCAAGACTTTGTTATTCAGGCCGACTGAGGGCAACGTGCCAGCAGATTACCCAAATGTAATGACTGCAACAGTGAATACACTCAGACATCTACATTTATGGTAAGTGTACACAACTGTACTTTTCTGCCCGCTTGGTTCCTCAAGCCTTAGGATTGATGGCAGCAGCAGTAACTCTAGTACTTTTAGCCAGATTTTAAATGAGGATTCTGCAATGAATGATAGCCACACAACAGTCCATAGTTTACGAACCTGGTTCAATCAGAACAGGTCCTACAAGGCCTTCCATTCATTACCCCTCAGCTCAAGGCCATAGAGACCATGGATGCTTCCCAGTTAGGGTGGGGAGATATTACATGGGGACGACAGTCCAAGGCACTTAGTCCCCCGAAGAGGTCAGTTTGCAAATCACTGTTCTAGAAATGAGCGCAGTGCTTTTAGTGTTGCTAGCCTTTCAAGAAGCTCTTCCCTCCAGGACGATTTCAGTTCAAACGGACATGTAGTTTGGTACATCAACAAACAGGGAGGAAATAAATCTTACCCCTTGTGTCGAGAAGTACTCTGGGTGTGGCAGTGGGCAATCTCATCCAACCACTTTCTCATCACAACACACATTCCGTGGAAGTCCAGTGTGATAGCAGACAAGCTGAGCAGGTGTATTCTTCTACCTCACAAATGGATTCTAAACAAAGATGTGGCAGATGTGTTTTTTTTGTCAGTGGGGCCAGCCTTGCTGCATCTTTTTGCTTCTCCCCTGAACAACAAGTACAACAGCTGCTTTGCCCTGATCTCCCCACAGGTGGAATCACCGAGGGATGTTCGACTTCGTGATTTGCCCCTGACCTTCTTTATGCCTACCCACCAATTCTGCTAATTTCCAAGTTTCTGCAGAAAGCTGCCATGTTGAAGAGCAAAGTTACCCTCATTGCACCTTTTAAGTCTCAACAGATTTGGTTCTCCTTCCTTTGGCCTCACTTATTCCACCAGCCATGGATTCTGGATCTGACTCCAGACCACCTGTCTCATCAGACAGACATGATTCATACAGACATGCCAAAACTCAGGCTTACTGCCTGGCTTCTCCAATTCATTTAATAGCCAGACAACCTATGCTCTCCTGTCCAGTCCATCAGATACTTTTTTCTTCACAAAAGCCATCTACATGTAAACTCTACTCCAGTAAATGGAGAAGATTTGTTTACTTGGCCCAGAAGATTAATACTGATCCATTTTCAGTCCCTTTGCATAGTTTCCTTGAATTCTTACCCATACTTTTTAAAGATGGTGCTAGCTCCTCCACAGAGAAAGTCCACCTAGCAGTGATCTCAAATTTTCACACAGGATTTGAAGTTGCTTCTGTTTCCTCCCATAAAATGTGCAAAACCTTTCTGAGGTACTCTTCTTCTTGTACCTCCTTTTAGAGACCCATGGGATCTTAATCTGGTTTTACAGCAACCTATTCAATGCCACTTAGAACCAGCAGCTAATTGTAAACTAAAGTGTCTGTCTTAGAAAACAGTTTTTCTAGTAGCGATTACTTCTGCTTGAAGAATTTCAGTGATTCCGGCCTAGTCTTCAAAACCATCTTATTTGATCTTTCACAAAGACAGAATCATTTTCAGGACTAAAGCTTCTTTTCTCCCTAAAGTGGTTTCAGAATCTAATAATCAGTTTATCAATTTGCCGGTATTCTTCCCCAGAATTTCTAACAAAGGTGAATGCATGTTGCTTTTATTGGATGTCCATAGGCAATTACATTTTTACCTGCACAGAACAGTAAGTATTAGGAAGAGTGACCAGTCATTTTTCTCTTTTTCTGACATAAAATTAGGAAAATATATTATTCGATACAGGTGCCTTATGGATTGTATTGCTTATGTATACAATAGATTGGCCATTACTTTATCGAAATCATTGAGTTCATTATATTAGAGCCATGGCTTCTTCATCAGTCTTCCAGTCTAGAGCTTCCGTGGACAACATTTGTGCTGCAGCTGCTTGAGTTATTCCCCACACATTGGTTACTCATTACAAATTGGATATGCTCTCCAGGGGTAGAGTATCATTTGGTTCATTGGTGCACAGGAATGTCCTTCCTTGAGTCCACCCGAGGATTTAGATCGCTGGGGACTGTGTTCCATAAATTGGGGAGAGAATGAAAATTGGCAATATCAGATAAAGAAGTTATGTAGTCACCATAGCGTTCCATCTGTGTTGTCCATTTTCATTCTTCAACTCCCCTCCCACCAACCCCCTGCCGCTGCAGTCTCCTGGAAGAGCAAGTGTTTTTCTGATGATGCCACTTCCTTGGAACATGGCTGCAGATAGTCTTCTCTATCTGTATTTCAATGCTTCTTTCTGTTGATATTAGCAAACAAGATCTGAGGTATTTGTGTTTGGTGCATTGTGGCCGAGTCAGATCCAAGGGACTGGATCTGAACCCGTAAGTTGAGGAATAATGAAAATGGACAACACAGATGGAACATTATGGTGAGTACATAACTTCTTTTTAGCACAAAAAAAAAAATTTTCACTTGGTCATCATAGCATACTTTAACTGAGAGTGAAGCAAATCGTCATGCATACAAGTGTTGAGTTTAAGATTTGTGTAGTTTCATGTGAGAATATTTAAGGCAGGAGTAGGCACAGTACCTCACAGATTATGGCAGATAAACATACCACAGCAGGGATTTGTAGAGAGTACTACTTTGATTATCTGATCATGGCATGCTGCTCTGACTAGGTGGATGTGAACAGTCATGTTACTTTGAAAGACTCTGTTCGGTGGATTGAATACTTAAATACATTCTCTCTGGGCATACTGTCTTAATCAGTTAATCTGTAAATCCCAGTTTGCATCTCTTAGGGCAGATATTTCCCATTTATCCCACACACACCATTCTTATTTTGGGAGTAAGGATCATGGCTGCCCAATGGGATCCCCAGTTTTTGTAACCACTCTGGCATTTTGAGTCTCCTCCATATGTAAGTTTTTGTGAAGTTGTCATTCATTTCTGAAAAAAATGGACCTGAGTGTACTTGTATCAATCCTTTCTCACTTCATGACCACCCCCAGAGTTACATTTTGGGGTCCAGATCACTTCACTAGCTTTCAAGAGTGCCAGTGTCTTGTCTTCACACCATGACTACTTGAAGTCGGTGAGAGAAGTTTAAGCCTTTGTAAGTGTCGAGTGTCTGGCAGTAATGGCTGGAATCCAGGAACGGACTCAATGGGTTGCTTATTTTATGACCTCAAGCAGAAGCTAGAGTGATGAAAGGTAGGGGTCTGTGGCATAGGTCATGCCTACTAGGCCGCCTTCTAATTTTGACACAGCTGCAGTGGTCTTAAATACTTTGCCAACAGCAGGTGCTAGACTAATCAGAGCAATGCTCACTTGTTAACCCTGCTGTTCTGAATGAAATCTGGGGTTGTTAATCCCTCACCACTTATTTGCCTGCACAAACTAGTGATGTCCTTCTATTTACATGTTGCAATATTCATAACAGTAGGGAGATTGCTGCCTGCAGCGCTGACATTCGGCCAGTGTACCAAAGTCTTGCTTCAGGCGGGTAAGTGTGATGTTCTGCGCCAGGGCCATAAAGCAATGTAAGGTATAAAAGTGACGTCTGCATGTACCCTGTCCATAATGTTTCTGCCGCAGTGAACATCAGACTCCAGTTCTGGAAGCAGATCCTGATTTCAGACAACTGCTACAAATGACCGCTACAGATAAGTACCATGCGGGGTTTTCATTATCCTTTTTGTTTTTTTGCTAATACGTACATATCCACTAGAAAGCGTGCTTGTGGGAGACAAATTCCTTACAAGGGCTCGCACAATAAGTGCGTATTCTGTTTAGGCGAGGCCCACGACCACACATCCTGCCCGATTTGCAAATCATTCATCCCAAAAACGCTTCGCAGCCGTCTGGTCACGCTTAAACTTTAGTTGGAAAATCAGAGGCTCTGATGCCTCACGCTCAGTATTGGGGGGAGGAACAAGCCCATCCAAAGAACCACCGTAGAAAGTGGCCAAGAAAACCAGGCCTGATTCCCATGTTGCGCCTCAGACGTCAGGGAAGATTCTTGAGACTGATGAAGGCCTGGGATCTCTTCGGACCTCCGTTTCCTTACTAGAACCAGGAATCACAATGGAAGCTGGACTACCAAAAACCTTGAATACGTCTGCTGAGCAAACCAGCCATCAGATCCTGATGGCAGTAGGGAACCACGACTCATTCAGTCGGAGGGCCCTACTCTTGCTCCTTCAGCCACCCAGACATTGGCTCCTCTTTTTCTTTACCATCTACTCCTATGAAGAGAAAACAGAAAGTAAAGCGCACACACACACACATCCTGTTCCAGGATGGGAAGCTTTCTGTCAGAGCCTGTTAAGGCATTCCAGGCTCTACAGACACAACAACAACCTACTGTTTCTCGTACAGGGCCCCCTTCACTTGTATCAGAGGAAGAGCTGTCCTCAGATGAAGATTCTGTGACCTATGAATCTCAGATTGATTCACCCAAGGATTTCATTACCCTAGAGGAAGAGGATCCCATCACCCAAGAGTCTCGTGGGGAAGAATTCACCTTTGGTGATACCATCTCCCTCATGAGGGAACATTTTAAGTCGCAGGCCTCAGAGGTCTCAGATAGTAAGAAAAGGTATTTTGACCTGCTTCAAATGGAATAGCCATCCTCTTCAGCTGTGCCTCGCTTGCTTCCTGCCTTCCAGGATGCTTTTTTAGCCGCCTCTCAGGCACCTGACTCTCAGCCCTCAGCCTCTAAACATCCTGACCATTTCTGTAAGGTCCTACAGGACACCCAGTTCCACAGCAGACCCTGCTCTTATTGCAGTCTGTGCAGATAAAACATCTAGACAGTTACCTTCTACTGCCATCTGTCCTGCTGATAAAGACAGTAAATTTATGGGTAGACTAGGGGGAAAAGGTGTATACCTCCTCTACTCTTGCCCTGAACTACCAAACCCACATGGCTAAGCATGTCCTGGACACAATTGCCAGGGCTTCTACCCTACTCTGAGGCACCCAAATCCAATATTAAAACTCCGCTAAGCAACCTACTGTCAACAGCATCCCAAGTAATTAGGCACTCCAACTGCACTTACGATGCTGTGGAAGCATCATCCAAATCTGCTGCTTCTGGCTCAGTACTAAGGCGATACTCCTGGCTAACACTTCAGCCTCTGCCCTTAGATGTACAAACAAAACTCCTGGATGCCCCCTGGATAATAAAGCCCTATTTGGCCAAGACTCAGCTGAACTTCTTAAATCCCTTCAAGAGAAGGGAAAAGAACTGCAAAACCTAAAGCACTTGCTGGCATCGCACATTCCCAGATACCACAGGAACTATCCACAGAGAACTTCCTTTGCCAGGAGGCAAACCTCCCACACAGCTTTTCAAGCAAAGGGAAGCAGGCAACCAAGGAAACGTCTGCCCTCAGGTTTTTCTCCACTCCTGCCACCCCCCCTTTCTGAGACAGTCTGATCAAGGCAGACCACCTCCTCTGTGACTTACCTTTGCAACATCAAAACACCCCTTTGTCCCTTCCGTCACCCTCTCCCTACCCTCCTGGTGGAAGATTACAACAGAAAAATGAGTACATTCCACCATTCAAAGGGGTTACTTTATGACTTTGTGGATGATACCCCCCTTCCAGGGAATTCCTCAACCACCAGCAAATCAAACCCACCTCATCCCCACTATCATTCAAAAACTTTTATCCCAAGGCACCATAGAACAAATAGCACCCACCCCAAGAAACAAAGGATTTTATTCAAGGATGTTTCTAGTACCAAGGAAAGACAGCCCATGGAGACCAGTTTTAAATCTGTTTCTCAAGGTACCCAGCTTCAAAATGATCACCTTACCTTTGCTTCTGCCACTCATTCCTAGTCAGGCCTTCATGGTAGCCCTAGATTTGAAGGATGCTTATTTCCACATACCAATCCACCCAGACTACAGGAAATTCCTTCGCTTTGCAGTAGGTTCCTGGCTTTTTCAATTCTGTCTTGCCCTTTTGGCTCTCCACAGCCCCTTGAGTATTTACAAAATATCTAGCGCCTTTCATTGCTCACTGCAGAACACAGGGTATACAAATATACCCTTACATAGATGACCTGATGGTTCTTCTTCAAGACTGCCAAGTCCTCCAAGAGCACCTAAGACAAGTGATCTACACCTTGACCCACCTAGGGTTCACCATAAACAACGAAAAGTTTTATCTGCAACCCACACAAGACATGGATGTTCATCATGCTATACTGCTGCAGTCATCACACTTGGGTTATCCTGTCATCAGGCGGTCCCGCAGTCTGCCGAATCCCAAAGTCTTGGTCCGGCGTCGGTTGTCGTCGCCTCTTCCCTGACGTCAGTGCGACAGGGGTATAAAAGAGACAGCCGACGTCATTTTCTTCAGTCTTTCTTGTCGCGCGGTGCCCGAAGTAGAAGCAGTTCGCAAGTGCCGGTCGGCCAGCTCCTGAAATTTTTCGAATAGAGTTTCAGCCTGAAGTCTTCTCTAAAGCTAAGTACCCCGTTGGGGAAACTTTTCTTGCCTCAAACCGATGTCAGACAAAGTTAATAATTGTATTTCTTGTGGGAAGCAAATACCTCATAAGGATTTTCATTCTTATTGTATTCCTTGCCTAGGCCCAGACCACGACGTCTCTGGTTGTCGGTTTTGTGCTAGGTTCAACAAACGTACAATAAAGCGTCGGGCAGAATTCGCCCAGCATTATTTCGGCAGAAAATTTAAGTATAGCATGCCGTCGGAGCAGCCGACATCAGTAATGATTAAAAAACGCAAAGATAAGGACCGGTAGCCAAGGCCAAGACCAGATAACAAGGCCTCAGCAAGGCCTGACACCGGTTCTCCAGTTTTCAGCGAGGCGCCTTCGCAGCCCCTGACTACTGCTGATTCAGCATTTCTGACGGTATCTCAAACCGAAACCATTGGGCCTCAGGATCCAGTTCCACCTCACTCCTCGGACGCCAGCCCCGACGGAGATCCGGAAATTTTGAATAGACCTTCGGTTTCAGAGGGTGTTTTCAAACCGACAACTGCCTCTGCCAAGCCTTATGCTAAGCTCAAAGCCCCCTTGAAAGTTAGAAAACTGGGGCCACCCCCCCCCCCCCCCACAGGCCCCTATGCCTAAAAA
Organism: Protopterus annectens; assembly: GCF_019279795.1. NCBI lineage: Eukaryota > Metazoa > Chordata > Ceratodontiformes > Protopteridae > Protopterus > Protopterus annectens. The sequence goes on along the minus strand of NC_056743.1, from coordinate 1,171,838,735 downwards.
ACAGATGCTTAAGATGGCAGAGGATTTAATTACCCTTATCAGGGGATCCCAGCCCCCACCTGAAGAAAGGCCTAGACTGGAGGAAGATTATCCTTCCTCTGACCAAGCACCCATTTCCTCAGGCAACTCTGATGACCAGGATTACTCCTTCCTTCCTTATGAAGACTCAGATGCTGAAGAGTCCATTCCCTCTGTCTCCCCCCCTGAAGACTACTCTTTTGAGGAAACTTTACATACCATGAGGGAACACTTCCACTGGGAAGGCCAAGATTACTCTGACTCCAAGAAAAGACTCCGTGAGTTTCTTTTTCCACAGCATAGACCCCTGGCAATTCCTCCAGTTTTAGACATTTTGGATGATGTTTTCTCTGAATCCAGTTTAAACCCAGATTCCTTACCTCCAGCTCCAGCTAAACCAGACAGATACTACCGAGTTCCTGGTACTCATAAGTTTCTATACAAAAGCCCTAATGCAGACCCCGAGACCATTTCCCAGGGTCCCAAAGGGGTTAAGGCCTCTACTGCTAAGAATCCACTCCCTTCTGAAAGAGATTCCAGAGCATTAGAAAGATGGGGAAAGAAAGTGTATACTTCTGCCACTTTGGCCATAAGGGCATTAAACTGCCAATTCCACATGCTAAAATACCAACAGTATTTGATTACACAGTTAAAGCAGAAGCTGATCCCTCAGACAGATCAACTAGATTTGAAAGGGATACAGTATTTGCTGCATGCAGCAGAGCAAGTGGGAAAACATACCTTACAGTGTGGTTTTGATTCATTGGAAGCATCATGTAGAGCAGCTATCACAGGGTCTGTCATACTTAGGTATGCTTGGCTTAAAGAACAGGCCATACCAGAACATGTCAAAGCAAAGTTATTGGATACCCCATTGCAGAAAGATGTGTTATTTGGTGTCAAAGCAGAGGAAGTTTTGAAGAAAATGGAAGAAAAGGCAAAATCTATGCAAACAGTTAAAGATTTTTTACAGGTACAACCTCCTCGTTTCAGCAGAAACTGGCCATCAAAAAACTGGTCCTTTCCTTCATCAGACAGACCCCAAAGAGGTAGGTACAGGCACCCAAGGGGCAGAGGCCAGCCACAAGGTTCTTTCAGGCCTAGACAATGGCGTACAGCAACTCCAGAGAGGTAGAGACAAAAGATCTCAACCTTTCAGGAAACAAACACAATGACTTCCCTCTTCGCCTGCCAAGCAAAATTGCCCTGGCAGCACCTTTGGGAGGGAAACTGGCTCTATTTCCACAAAATTGTCACATCATAATAAAGGACAAATGGATTATGGACATTATTACCCGAGGCTACAGATTTCATTTCCACATCTTACCTTGGATGAGAGGCATGCCAAATCTGCCTCCAAACCAGTGGGCAGAGGCTCAAACGCAAATTTCAGCTCTCATGGATATGAAAGCAATTCAAAAGGTACCTACAAAAGAGCAAGGTCAAGGTTTTTACTCAAGACTGTTTCTAGTCCCAATAAAGGACAAAGCCTGGAGGCCCATCTTAGACCTCTCAATTCTGAACACATACCTGGAGGTACCCAAATTCAAAATGCTCACTCTACAACAGCTCCTTCCCATGCTGGGCAAGGAGTCTTGGTTGGTAACGATGGATCTCAAAGAGGCATACCTGCATGTCCCTATCAGACAAGATTGCAGAAGATACCTAGAAGATACCTCAGATTTTTGGCAGGTACAACGCATTATCAATTCTCTGCACTGCCCTTTGGCTTATCTACTGCGCCCAGAGTATTTACGAAATGCCTGGCATCAGTAATTGCATATTGCAGACAACAAGAATACAAATTTACCCATATCTGGATGACTGCCTAATCCAAGCGGACAGCAAGGACATTCTATTACAGCATCTGGCTTTTGTAACACAGCTGCTCAGTTGCCTAGGGTACACACTAAACAAAAAGAAGTCAACACTAATACCCTCGCAACAAATAATATTCCTGGGTGCCAGCTTAAATACAATGACCCAGATGGCTTACCTCACGCCAGACAAACAAAAGCAATTGACTCAATACTTCAAAAAGATAGCAACTTTTACCCAGCTCACTGCAAGGAAAATCCTGCAGGCATTAGGGTTCATGGCATCATGCATTCAACTAATCCCATATGCAAAGCTGCATATGAGAAAATTACAATGGTACCTGAAAAGTGTATGGTCTCAACACAGGCACAGCCTCGAAACAAATATACCTATCATTCCCTGCCTTCAAAAAGAGTTCCTATGGTGGGCTCAAGCATTTCAAACAAACAAGGGTCTTCCTTTCGTCTTACCTCCAGCAAACCAAACCATGACAACAGATTCTTCAGACTATGCCTGGGGAGCACACATGGCAGGACAGTGCATACAGGGCAAATGGTCTGCAAAACAAATGCATCTTCACATCAACCAAAAGGAGATGCTAGCTGTGCAAAATGCCCTGACAGCCTTCAAGGACCTCTTGCATCCAGGACAACTTCTAATAAGGACAGACAACACCACAGTTATGTGGTACATAAACAAACAGGGAGGAACACACTCCTACCCTTTATGCAGAGAGGCTATGACCTTATGGAACACAGCTTTGACCTACCAAGTACAACTACAAGCACAATTCCTGCCAGGAAAGGAAACATATTGGCAGACGAATTAAGCAGAATCATGGCAGACCCCCATGAGTGGAGACTACACCCACAAGTATTTTCAATGATAACTTAAAGATGGGGATGTCCAGACATAGATCTATTTGCATCCCCCAACAATTGCCAATTACAAAAATTCTGCACAAGGACTTATCACTCCCTAGCCTGGAAAGTGGACGCTCTATCATTCAGTTGGACACCACTGACAGTCTGTCTTCCCTCCACTTCCTGTATTGACCAAGGTATTATTGAAGGTCAGATCAAAGAGACCACAAATGATCCTCATTGCTCAGGACTGGCCACGCCAGCACTGGTACCCATTACTAGGGAACTTGACTCACAGCCCTCCATGGATCTTGCCTCAATTCCCACTACTGTTGACTCAGAAAAACTATCAAACCCGTCACAGCCAGCTCAGAACTTTAAATTTAGCTGCATGGAGAATTCCTTAAATTATCAATCAACACTTCTCTCAAAGGATGTCCTGAATGTAATTATGGAGGCCAGGAGGCCTAGCATCAGGAAGACTTACTCAGACAAATGGAAAAGATTTTGTGCATGGCACCAGGCTAAAGGTCAAAATCCTTGGATTCCAAACATTCCTCACATACTGCAATACCTAACTGAGGTGCTACACAAAGGCCTTTCCTTCTCCTCCATTAAGATCCATGCTTCAGCCATTTCAGCCCAATATAATACTGATCCCCCAATTTTCTCACACCCTTTACTTAGACAGTTTCTCAGAGGGGCTAAGAATATAAGACCCCCCAGAAAAACACCAACTTGGGACCTGAACTTCATTTTAGAAAAGTTAACACTACCTCTTTCGAGCCAGCATTCTCAGCAGAACTACAATACTTGTCTTGGAAAACAGCCTTGTTACTGGCTATTACCTCAGCACGCAGGGTCTCAGAACTACAAGCACTTATGGCAGTGGAACCTTTCATCATTTTCCATCAGGACAGAGTCTCTTTACGAACTAACCCTACCTTCATTCCCAAGGTAGTATCCAGTGTGGTTTTGAATCAGTCCATTCATTTACCCACCTTTTATCCTAACCCACAGAATAAAGGAGAAAGGCTCCTTCACTCTTTGGACATTCACAGACAGCTACGTTACTATTTAGATAAGACAAAGAACTTCAGAAAAACTGACCAACTCTTTGTATCATATGCTGCAGGTTCACAAGGAAAGGCTATTTCAAAACAGACCATCTCCAGATGGATAGCACATTGTATCCGCTTTTGCTACTCGCACCATGGGAAGGCAGTGCCTGTCAATATTAGATCCCATTCTACCAGGGCTACTGCAACCTCAGCAGCCTTTCTCAGAGGGGTTCCAACCAAAGATATTCTGGAGGCAGCTACGTGGAGTTCAGTGCACATCTTTACCAAGCACTACAACCTTCCATTATACTCAAAAAAACCAGGGCTGGTTTTGCCACTGCAGGGCATCCTAGCATCACCTAACCCAGTTTAGTACCAGCCACCCTTCCATAGCTTTGGGATTCTACCCAAGTGTGATGACTGCAGCAGTATAGCATGATGAACATAGTACAGTTTTGTACCTACCATAAATGTAGATGTTACAGTGTATTCACTGTTGCAGTCCAGGTTACCCTCCCTCCATCCACCTTTCTCCTTTTGGCTATACCTCTACTTATCTTTACTATGCTTAAAAGCCTTTTTGGTGTATTTGCTTTTTTGTTGGATGTATATCTTTGTGCTTTTATATTTAATTGCACATAAAGATTTTTACAGCATATTTGCATGTTTAACAGTATAACATTGACATTCAGCGTTACACTTGCATCGAAGTAGACATCACGTTGTAGTTTAAATGATTTTTGATTCAGTCTTACAAGTTACTGTGCATTTTGTACTCCACATAAACTATTATTGGATATACTGGCAGCAGTCTGCACATGCAGGAGTTTGTCTGTTGTCAGTAGTTACCGGTTTTGAAAAAATTACATGTGAGTGGATGTGCATCAATGTTCATTTCTGAGCCCACTACTGTTCATACTGGTGCTGGACTACATTAGCAAACTGGCCACCGGGGACAGATCAACCAAGTTGCTGTATGTAGACAATGTGGCATTATAGGCAGACTTTAAGCAAGAGCTTCAGCAACGGGTAGGGGAATGGAATGCAAAACTGAAGGCACATAGGATGAAACTGAGTATAGATAAGACTGTTATAATGGCAACAAATAAAGGAAATCAGAAGAAACCAAGAATTGAGATAGAAGGAAAAATAGTGCAACAGGTTTAACAGCTTCAGGTATCTAAGAGGTGTGGTTGAAGAGAAGGGAAGTCTGAATGAGGAGGTCAGAGCTAGAGTCTGTGGGACTGCAGCCAAATGCACAGGGTGTCAAGGGTAATTTATGACAGAAGAATGCTGAAGAAGCTGAAAAGTAAGACGTACAAACAGTGGTGCAACCAGTACTGTTGTATGATGCAGAAACATGAGCAGTAAAGGCAGAGCAGTTGAGGAAGCTACAAGTGATGGAGATGAAATGCCTGAGACAGGTGGTAAGATGCACACTGTGGGACAGACAGAATGAGGCCATAAGAGCAGGAGGTAAAGTAGCTCCAATTTCAGAAAATGTCACAGAACAGATTACAGTGGTTTGGGCACATGTGCAGGAAAGCAGAAGACAATCTGGTGAAAAACATTTGAGACAGACAGGTAGAAGGCAAGAAGAAACAAGGGCATCTAGCACAGAGGTGGATAGATTGTGTGAGAAAAGACCTGTGACAGTCAGGCATGAGTGTCTAAGAAGGTAGGAGAGTGGCATTGAATAGGGAGATATGACAACAAGCAACATGACACCCTGACTCCATGTAGAAAATGGGGAAGATGATGGGGTGATGATGATGATGACTTTTCTTGAGATGCTTTTTACTCGGCCATCGTTTTCTTCATTTCAACCTCTGATTTTTCTCTTTTTGTCAGTTCATCTGAACAGCTAGTTAAAGCCTGTTTTATTTTTTTGACATTTTATTATTTGAGTTAATGTATTCTTTCAGTGCTTTTTTTATTTTAAACACTTCTGAGTCTTTTCATTTATTTTCCTTTGAAATTAATAGAATAAAACAAAAACTGGCAGGACAACCAAGATAGCAGATTCTACTTTTAATAAAATTGCATCAAACAGACAAAGACAAGCACTTTCACATATTGCTACGCTTCTTCAGATCCTATACAAGTCTAAAAACGTGAATATTATATAGCTTGAGACAACTTAAAAGCAAATCACAACATTTCATTCATTAATTCTGATTATATCATCTCATTACATTGCGTCTAGGATTTTAAGTCTTTTCCCATTTAAAACAGGATTTACATTGATGATACTATTTATACCTGGATATCTATGTGCCTGGAGTCTAAATATCCACTTGAATTCAACTTGCTCTAAATAATTATTAGCATCGCCTCCCCTAATATCTTTGTAGACACACTGTAACACCCTGAAATTAAAATAATGCTCTGGAAATTCCAGAGCATGTTTCGCTAATGCATTTTTGATATTTTTATTCTTTATTTATATAGGTGTCTGTTAGCTCTGTCTTTTAAACGTTGTACAGTCTTACCTACATAAAAGCAGGTACAAAGGTTGCATGTAGCTAAGTATGTCAAATTAGTAGAGTTACAATCAGCAAAAAATCTGAGTTGAAATTTAAAGGACAAAGTAGAATGGATAAAGTCCTATTCTCTACTTAGAACACTACAGATGTTACAGTTTTATTACTTTGCTGCTCTGGCTTGGACTTTTGGTATACTTTGGTGACTGTTGTTTTGCTCTAAATTACTGGAAGCAATCTCTTGAATAAAAGCTGAAGATTTATCTGCTTTTTGCTGAATAGCTGCTGAATCCTTCTCAGTGTTTTCTAGCTGATGATCTTTCAGGTTTTCCAGAGATGTCCTTCTTTATCACTGTTGCAGTGTTCCTTACATATGGGAAATCCTGCTGAGGATAACCTAAGTCTGTCCAGCATACCAAAGCCTTTGCATCATCAGAGCAATGTACAACAGCTGTGTGCTCCCTGTTGTAGGGCATAAAGGTGATGAAAATACTCACTCCTCAGAACGTCTTTGCCACCAGTCCAAACACCATATTTGAACTTCAGTCTGACATCTTTTGTTGTGTTGTTTTTACCAAGTCATTTACAAAGAAGCGCCTTATCGTGGTTCTTTTTTTGTGTTGGTGTTGTGCGGTTATAGGTTCATAGGTAAGTAGTAGGATAGCTGCCCTTGCAAGGCATTTTTAAGCTTGGCTAATTTCCCTTTTTTATGCTCAAAAATAACATATCTCATTTAGTTATAGATTGGCCTTTACCCATCCCATGGTTGATAATTATATATTGCCCCTAATGACAGTAAATGGGATCATACCATAGATAATTTGAAGAGACCCATGCATGGGATAATGCAACTAGGAACTGTGTGTCCATTACTAGTACAGGAGACAGCCTTATGGGATGGTCTTGCAGAGGTGTGATGTACTGCTGAAGATTTTGGTGCCTGAGTTTACTGTGTGTGAGATGTTTGCCTCCAAAGATTTTATATTTGTACATTTGTTCACACTCTGTGTTATACTGTTTGAGTCATGTGTTTTAAGTGATGTTCATGTCATCCAAGAAAGGCAAATGTCAGTGTTGGAGGCAGATTTCCGATAAGGACCGACATGAAAAGTGCCTGTTCTGTTTAGGTGCTATGCATGACAATATTCAGTATACTGTATGTCAGGCCTTTTTCCCGGGAACTCTTCGCAGCTGTTTGTCCTCCTTATCCATCTATCTGGAGAAGCATTGACTTAAGCTTTTGAGTCAGGATGCCATGACCAAATCCTCCTGGGTCCGTGGTTCAGCTGCTTCTTAAAAAGAAGTCTAAAAATTCTTGCTGTGATTCTGTTTAGGTGCTATGCATGACCATATTCAGTATACTGTATGTCAGGCCTTTTTCCCGGGAGCTCTTTGCAGCTGTGTATCCTCCTTATCCATCTGTCTGGAGAAGCAGTGACTTAAGCTTTTGAGTCGGGGTACCATGACCTAATCCTCCTGGGTTCGTGGTTCAGCTGCTTCTTAAAAAGAAGTCTAAAAATTCTTGCTCTGATTCTGCTGCTGTCCCGCCTCCACTAGATGTCTCTCTCGAGGTGGATGAAGAATCTGAGGACCATTCAATGTCAACTCCAGGTCCTTCTGCCACAACACAGTTTGAGGCCGGCATGGGACAAGCTTCTGTAATGTACTCCGAAGCTGTGCATACATGTGTCACAGATGCCGAGGGGAACCACAGCTGATCATTTCCAAGGGGCCTAGGGGGAGTTCCCATTTTTTAGTTCGGGAAGAGGCACGTGGTGTTCTCAAATAATCTAGACAAGGCTCTGAACCTCCTAGAATTGTCAAGGTTGAAGTCCAGTTAAAAAGTAACAGAAGACCAAGCATGTCCCATCCATTGCTAAGGATCCCCATAAAGAATGGCAGGACTTTACCTAGGGATTGTTTAATGCATTTATGGTCTTAAAGCCTCTCAGGGCTGATCTGATGTCCCTCCTTAGTCTACTGTTGCAGTATTCATAACATGAGGAATCCCCTGCCAAGGGGGTCCCAATGTCCGGGCAGCATAGCAAAGCCTTTTACCACTTACAAGTACATGAGAAATCGCAAATATACTTCCCGTTTACATAGGGCATAAATCCATCATCCGCATATACTATCCTCTGAACTTCTCTGCTGCGTTGAGTTGTTTGCCATTGTATCAAGTCATTTCTGATAAGTGCCCATTTTTTTTTTTAATACTACTTATTTGCTACTGTGTTTGTCAGGTTTTATCATGTCATCCAGGAAAGGCAAATGCCAGTGTGGGAGACAGATTCCACATAAAGATAGTCGCAACCAGTGCTTATTTTGCTTAGGGCCTATCCATGACCTTAAAACTTGTTACATTTGCCAGGCGTTTGTGCCTAAGATTTTGTGTATCCAGCTGTCCTTGCTAGCTGTTTATCTCGAAAACCAACACCTTAAACGCTTAACAAAAGATGCTATGGAGGGTACACCTGGGTCTTCTGCCATGTAAATTGTGAAGAGAAAGGCCAAACACCCTAGGTCAGGCTCGTTGGCTGCGCCTCCTACATTGGACTTCTGTTTCAAGGCTGATGAAAGCCCAGAGATCCGTTCGGTCCTTGGTTCAGATTCTTCAGCTGAAACCAGTACAGAGTTCGCCATGGATCTGATGACAGGCATGTCCTCAGAGGCTCTACAGACATCAGCTTCGGATGTTCAGGGGTAACTGAGACTCATGATTTCAGAAGACCATATGGGGAGCCCTCAATTACTAGTTAGGAAGGAAGTCCCAACGATAGTTGTGGAGTGTAGACAAATGTCAGGCCCTGTCACTTTTCATAAGGTGGATGTGCACATTAAAAAGAAGCAAAAGACCAAGCATTCTGCTTCTCCCAGAGATCCACAAATTGAATGGCAGAGTTTTACCCAAGGCTTATTTAATGGCCCTTAAGCCTCCTCCTGGTGTCCCTGTCCCCATTCCGCCTTGGACATCTCCCATCACAAAAGAAAATTAGGGAACAGGATTACTCTAAGGAAGAATTTTTTTCAGATGATGAATTCTTAGCCCACTGTACTCAGATAACTTCTCTGGAGTATGCTTCTCCAGAAGAGGAGTCTATTGGTACTGATTCTCCCTTAGTGATTACTTTTAGGGAAACTATTTATTTCCAAAATGAGGGAGTTTTTCAGATGGGATAGTTCCCAGGTTAGCAGTGTGCAGAAGAGATACTGTAACCAGTTGCAAATAGAGTTCCTTTATCTTTCTGCTTTTCCTCTAGTTTTGCCTGCCTTATTGGATGCTTTCATTTCAGCATCCCAGACTCCAGATTCTCAGCCCCTAGCCCCTAAGAAGCCAGTCTGCCTTTACAAAGTGCCAGAGGATAGGAAATTTCTTTTTAGGTATCCAACTTCTGACTCTGCTGTGGTCTTGGTGGTTTTGGATAAACCTTCCAGATTACTGCCATCTACCTCAATTCTTTTTGATAATGAAAGCAGGACTAATGGAAGGCTGGGGAAGAGCGTCTATACTTATGCTACCCTAGCTTTCCGTGCTATTAATTATCAGACTCACATAACCAAATATGCTTTGGCTCTTCTTTCACAGGCCACTCAAGTTATTTCTGATCTTCCTAATTCAGAAGGAAAAACTAATTCTTTGTCCTTATTAGGAGCTTCTTCTCAAGTGGCAAGACATTCAATTAAGTGTAGTTATGATGTAGCAGAAATGTCTTCTAGGGCAGCTGCATCAGGCTCTATTTTGAGAAGGTGTTGCTGGTTAAGACTTCAACTATTGCCAGATGACATTAAAGCTAGGTTACTGGATGCAGGAGAAAGATAAGGAGCTACAGTATTTGAAACACATTTTTGTCTCACCTGAACCCAAGTTTCACAGAAATTATCCATCCAAGACGGCTTTTATGTGAAAACAGGTTTGCACTTCTCCATCTAAGACTAAAAAGGGTAGTAGGAGGCCTCATCCATCCAAGACTTCTCAGTCTGCTCCTGGCCAAAAGCAGCCCTTTCCTGATGAGCCAGGTTATCTGTGACTGCCACTCTTGCCACAGCCGTTTTCCTCTTTCCCTTTGTCTTTCTCTGTCTCTTCCAGTTTGTGGAAACATTACTCAGGACATGTAGGTTCTTTCCATTATTCAAAACTGTTATTTCATGGTCTGGAAATCCTCTTCCTCCCTTAATGGGCATTCCTCAGCTTCCTTAGGAACAGCTGCATTTACTTCCAGAGGTCCTTCAGGACTTGTTGAACTAAGGGAATAGTTCAGGAGGTTCCACCCACCCACAGAGGAAGAGGGTTTTATTTCAGAATGTTTGTAGTGCCCAGAAAGGATGGTCCCTGGAGACGAGTTCGGGACCTCTCACACTTCATCTTCTTGAACGTTCATTCTTTTTGCAGGATGTCCCTTTAGACTTTATTTCCTTGCATTCTTCCTCAGGCTTTAATGGCATCACTGGATATCATGGATGTCTACCTTCACATTCATATTCATCCCCTTTACAAAAAATGTTTGTTTCTCTGTTGCTTTCTTGCATTTTCAGTTCTCTGCTGTGCCCTTTGGCCTTTCTACTGCCTGAGGGGTATTCACCAAATGCCTAGCACCAGTAATTGCCTTCTGCATGCTTCAAGGCATCCAAGTTTTCACTTACTTAGACGACCTTCTGATTCAGGCATCTTCGCCAGAGATCTTGCTGCAGAACTTTACCTTCACCATTTCCCTTCTGCAAAGCCTGAGGTTCACCATAAATTTCACAAAATCATCCCGCACCCCTATTCAGGATTATGTTTTCTTGGGGTGCAAGATACAGACCGACCTTAAGCTGACCCTTTCTACGTCCTCTAAAGGCTTTCTCCTTCATTTCCTTCTACCAAACTCTTCTTCCTCCACCCTCTTTCACAGCCAGAGATTTTCTCAGACTTCTGAGATTCATGACATCCACCATTCCAATGGTAACTCTGGCCAAACTTCACATAAGGAAGTTTTAGTGGTTCCTGAAAACAGTTTGGATGCATCATGCACATCTCCAGAGGCTTTGTTTCCTCCTCTTTGTTTTTTTTTTCTGAAGAAGGAACTCCAGTGGTGGATTCAGCAGGTAACCCTGAATCCAGGTTCCCCTAGATCCTCCTCTTCCCTCTCAGGAGCTATTCACAGACACTTAAGATGTTTGTTGGAGAACGGCTTTCAGCTCCATGAAGGTACAGGTGGTCTGATCACCTTCCCAAAGAAAGTAGCACATCAACATCAAAGAGATGAGAGCACTTCTACTGGTCCTTCAGGCTCTTCATCCTCTTTTCCTTCCAGATCCTCTCAAGCTGTTTACAGACAACACAGTACTCCAGTATGTGAACAAACAGGGGGGCCGAAATCTTATCTTCTTTGCAGGCTAGCTCTTATGGCTTGGGAGCTTGCAGTTCAGTGTCATGTCACTCTTCAGGCAGTGTACATCTCCTCCACTCAGAATTATGTGCCAGACACTCTAAGGAGGTCCACGACTCAATCCCACAAATGGATGCTTCACAGCGATGTGTTTCTGGACATTGTCCACCAGTGGGCTACTCCTCACGTAGATCTGTTTGCCTCCCCTCTGAATAAACAACTTTCTCTATTTTGTGCCAGAGTCCCAGATCCTATGGTTTGGAAGGTAGACGCCCTGTGTTTTTCTTGGAAGGGTATGTTTCTTTATGTATACCCCTTCCCCCAGCAGGACATACCAAAATCTCTCCTCTTCTGCATTTAGGCAAGGGCAATAATCATAGGTTACTTCACAGGATGGACTTTCTCACACAAGACAAAGGATCTCTTATCCATCCCCACCTCTTGACTCTGCAACTGACTCTGTGGGTGATAGTATTTTTGATTCCTTTCAGACACCTTTTTTTTCTGAGGACATGCTTAGCATTCTGCATGAGGCCAGAAAACCCAGTGCTAGGAAATCTTACTTATCTAAATGGAAGAAGTTTCCTGTTTGGTGTCTTTCACATAACTTGGATCCATTGACTGTGGATGTTCCACTGGTTTTCTTATTTGTGTGACTTGCTCAGTGCTGTGTTGGCCTCTTCTTCTGAAAAGGCTCACTTGTCAGCTATTTCTGCTTGTCTGCCTATATCTTCTTTAGCTTCTAAGTTTGAGGCTAAACAATTCCTCAGAGGCTTCCTACATATTAGACCACCCAGGAAGCCTGTTCCTTCTCCTTGAGATCTTAATTTTTTTGGCGAAATTGACTTTGTCTACTTTTGAGCTTGCGGCTACAGCTTCCTTGCAGGATTGCTCTTGGAAGACTTTTTTGTTGTTAGCATTGACTTCAGCTAGATGGGTATCTGAGCTTCAAGCCCTTAGGGCTTCTCCTTTTTTTTGGTTTTCCCTTCTGTACTGATCCTTCATTTATGCCCAAGGTTGTGAATGAGTTGTCACATTATCAGTCCTTTCATTTTTCCACCTTTTTCCCTTTTCCACAATCTTTTAATGAGAAGGTACCACATATCTTTGATGTGCATAGACTGGTCAGATTTTATTTGGATAAAACCAGGGCTATCAGGAAAACTGATCAACTTTTTTGGTTCTTTTCATCTCGGGTCCTTGGGATTGCAAACTATTTCCTCTTGGATTTCTAAGACTCTTCTAGCTCCTTCTCTGTTTCTTTACCATATCCTTAAGCTACTGCTCAGGCTGTATTGTTTCTATTCTTCTTACTCTGCCACTATCTTTCTGCATCTGGCTATTATTTTCCAAACTGAAACTAACATTCTATTTTTCATGTCACACATTGTACTACCTGTGGTACTATATTTTGGACTCTATTGTACATCATGTATGGTGAGAGTGACCATTATTGTCTATAATGTTTTAACTGTATAGAATTATCTAGATGTGTAGCCTTGTAACATAGTTTGTTCTTTCAGCTTATTTTTGTATAGTATTTCTAATGTAATTTGTATTGTATTGGATTATAGTGCATTTGTATTGTACTGTATGTGGAGCTTTTCTCCTTGGGCCTCTGCTGAAAACTGGTTCTGTAGACCCATTCAGACCACCCCAGTAAACAAATGTTAAATAAATAAATTAATAAGTAAATATTTTTTGTTATGTTTCTCGTGGTAAGAGCTTTCCTGTTTCTGTTGAAGCTGCTTGTACTAGGGTTGTGGCTTCCTCTAGTGCTTTCTTCAAGGGTTTGGATACTAATTCCATGCTTTGAAGCATCTACCTGGACTTCTGTACCTACCTCCACCAAACACAAGTTAGATGGAATCTCCAGAGCTATATCTAGTTTTGCTAGGGCCATTCTTCATGGCTTCTTAGAGAATTCTACTGCCCCCTTCCTTCTCCAAAGTTTCTTCATGAGCTTTGGTACTCTCCCTCATGTTGGAATAATGCAGCAGTAGAGTACATGGACATAGTATAGTTGTATAAAGTCTTACCATAATGATAGGTGCCCTTTTCTTCACTGTTGCAATATTTTGTCCCTCCTTTCTAACCCCTTGGGTAGTGCTTTTTCTTATGGATGTATGATTCACCTCCTTGTTTCCTTAGACTGGCGTTCCTTCTGGGGCATTCAGTTCTGAGGATAGTACGTGTGAATGCATTTATGCCCTGTGTACGCAGGGAGCATATGTGCAACATCCACGTACTTGCAAGTAGTGAAAGGCATTGTATACTGGCTGGATGTTGGGTTACCCTTGGCAGGGAATCCCTCATGTTATGAATACTGCAACAGTGAAAAGAAGGACATCTATCGTTATGGTAAGATTTTACCCAACTACACTTTCCTGCTACTCCTTGGTTATTCACTCCCTCCAGGAGGCATAGAGATTCTGATGCCTCAAGTAAGGAGTTGTATTCTGGAAATGAATCCTTAGCCTCTTCACAGATTCTGTCTCCCTTGGACTATGTTGTCAGAGAAATAGGACTTTTTATCCCCTGATTCCTCCCTTTGAGTTATCCTTTGGAGATACTGTGGTCCATATGATGGAAGACTTCAAGTGGAATTGTTTGCAAGTGTTAGAGAGAAGTATTATGAGCTATTAAAATGGAATATCCTGCTCCTTCAGCTATTCCTCTGGTGCTTGCTGCTTTACTGGATACCTTTACAGCTGCTTCTTAGGCTCCCGACTCCCACCCTCTGGCCATCAAGTACCTCTACATGTGTCCATCTACAGACCCTACTGTGATATCTATTTCTACAGATAAACCTTCTAAACATATTTCATACTCCTCCTCCTCCAGACTTCTTCCTTCTGACAAAAAGAGCTGAGCTATGGAGAGATTGGGGAAGAAATTGAATAGCTTTGCTACCCTGGCCTTCAGGGCTATATGCTATTAAACCTATATAATTAGGTATGTTTTGGCTTTTTTACTCCTACTTGGGAGGGGGGTGTTAGGCTTGCTTAAGTCACGTACTAAGTCTGTTGCTCTTTCTTTGTACAGTTCTACTTCTTCAGTGGCTCACCACACTGTTAAATGTAAATGTTCTTCGTGTTTCACTGTTGCAGTCTTCACCTGTGGGTTATCTGTGCTGTGGTAGCCCTCGGCCAGCCCGAATGCCAGAGTCAGTGTTTTTCTGCACCTGCTGCTATCGCCTGTAGTCTGACGTCAAGTCGTCAGTACTATAAAGCAAGGCAGCCGACATCATTACATCAGTCTTTCTTGCCGTGGAGCCCGTAGCAGAAGCAGTTCGAATGACTGCTGGTTGGTCGCTATCAGAAGTCGAATTTCAGCAGAAAACTTCTAAAGCTAGGTACCCCGTTAGGGACCCTATTTTCTTGCTCTGACCGATGTCCGAAAAAGTTAACAATTGTCTCGCCTGTGGAAAGCAGATCCCACACGGAGACTTTCATTCTTACTGCATCACTTGTTTAGGCCCAGATCACGACGTCCCTCGTTGCCGGTTCTGTCTCTTCTTTTAATGCGAGAACCATTCGCAGTAGGGCTCTTTTTGTAGACAATTATTTTCGTATTCTGTCTTCAAATTCCGATATGGCATCCGTTAGCCAACAATCCACTGACATTCCAAACGAATGTAAAGATTGAGACAGGCCACACCAGGCTAAGCCTTCTGACGACATTACTGCTAAGCAAGTAGTCAGTTCTCCTGAATTTAGTAAGGCGCTTTCACAGCCCCTGAAGCCCGACTTGTTGTCTACTCAGGACTCTGCCAAGACCCTTTTGGAGTCTGATATGCCTCAGAAATCCTCTTACTCTTCTGAGCCTTTGGCTGTCTCTGCCTTGGTTGGGTCCGGAGCTGCGACCCAGGCACCGGCTTCCGAGGAGGCTGTTCACACTACCGATTCTAGACAAAAAAGACGTCTTCTCTTCTGACTACTGTTTCTCAGAGACTGACAGATTCTCTCGGGCCTCGAAGCCAGGCCAACTCCTAGGAAATCTGCTTCTAGCCAACTTCTTGCTACTGCTCCCCCACCCCAAGCTCAAATGCTTAAAAGAGGATCACAAGTCCCTTATCTGAGGTACTCAAGCCCCCACTCCAAAAAGGAAAAGGCTTCCTTCTCCAGAAGTTATGACAGACCAAGAGTTTGAGGAATCTGATTATTCTGCCCTTGAAGAGGAACAACAGCTTTTAACTGTTTGAGGATTCAGATGCAGAGGAATCCATCCCCTCTGCCTCCCCTCCAGAGGACCTCTCCTTCGGAGGGGAAACCCTTCACTCCCTCAGGGAACATTTTCAATGGGAATATCAGGACTACACACAGTCAGACACGACTTAGAGAGTTTCTGGACCTGCCCCACCACAGACCCCTGGCCATCCCACCTATTCTAAAAGTGATGGATGATGTTTTCCTTGAATCTAGTTTAGCCCCTGATTCCCTGCCCCTCCTGTTCCAGCTAAACCTGACAGGTACTACAGAGTACTGGCTTCTCACAAATACCTATACAGGAACCCTGCTGCAGACCCTGAGGTCATTACACAGGGACCCAAAGGAGCGAAAACCAGCTCTGCCAAGAATCCTCTTCCTTCTGACAAAGACTCCAGAGCTCTGGGCAGATGGGGTAAGAAAGTATACACCTTCTGCAACCTTAGTTATCAGAGCACTCAATTGTCAGTTCCATATGTTAAAATATCACCAACACACCTTGGAACAATTAAAACAGAAGATTGCTACCTCTCCTGATGGTGCCAACTCAAAAGAGCTGGCAGAATTACTACACACTGCTTGTCAAGTAGCCAAGCACCCATTACAATGTGGATATAATGCCTTAGAAGTCTCTAGCAGGACAACAGTGACAGGATCTGTTATTAGAAGACATGCATGGCTGATGGAACAACCTCTCCCTGATCATGTCAGGTCTAAACTTATTGATGCACCCCTAGATAAGGAATGCCTATTTGGGGATAAAGCAGAACAGGTGCTTAAAAAGATGGAAGACAAAGCAAAATCTTTGCAAACAGTAAAAGATTTCTCTCAAGTTCAACCACCCAGATTCAGCAGGAACTTTCCCTCTAAACACTGGGCCTTCCCTGCACCCAGAAGACAGGGCCAAAGTAAGCCCTGCAGGACAGGACATCCAGGCCCCTATTCCAGGGCCAGCAAAGAAGCAATCAGTGGACCACTTCCGCCTCTAAGGCAGGGAGTTCCAAGCCAAGCTTCTATGGTAAGCACTCACAATGACTCTCCCTCCCCCTCTGCCCTCCTTTCACTCATCTAAAACTAGGAGGAAGGCTCACCCTCTTCAAGGACAATTGGGTCTCTATAACCAAGGACCAATGGGTATTAAAAATAATTTCTCAGGGATACAGATTCTCCTTCAGTGAACTCCCCTTTCCAAGAGGGTACCCAGACCTCCTCCAAACAGGAAAAGGTTTTTACTCCAGACTATTCCTTGTTCCCAGAAAAGAGGGTACTTGGTGCCCCATCCTGGATCTATCCAAACTGGACACCACCTTGGTAGTCCGCAGATTCATAATGCTAACCTTGCAGCAGCTCCTGCCTATGCTCACACAAAATGCCTGGCTAGTAACACTAGACCTAAAAGATGCCTACCCTCCACATCCCCATCAGGGAATTGTGCAGACAATTCCTGCACTTCAGAACAGGCAATCAGCACCTTCAGTTCTCTGCACTGCCCTTTGGCTTATCTACTGCTCCCAGAGGATTCACCAAATGCTTGGCCCTGGCTATTGCATTCTGCAGGCAGAGAAATATACAGATTTACCTTTACCTGGACGACTGCCTCATTCAGGCGAACAGCAAAGAAAAGTTGCTCCAGGATCTTATCTTTGTCAAAAAACTCCTAACTTCCCTAGGGCTCATCATCAACGAGCAAAAATCAAAGCAAAACCTTGCCAGGAAAATTGTTTTCCTGGGAGCTGTGCTAGACACAGCAACCCTAATGGCCTTCCTATCCCCAGAAAAGCAGAGCTTCCTACCTCTATGCTTCATCCATCTGACTTCCAGAATTCACCTCACTGCTAGGAAGTTCCTGTAAGCCCTGGGATACATGGCATCTTGCATACTTCTAATCCCTCCTGCCAGGCTTCACATGAGAAAGCTTCAGTGGTACTTAAAGAACCTTTAGTTCCAGCACTCTTTCCCTAGAGGCCACTCTCCCACTGATACCTTGCATAAGGGACGAATTTCTCTGGTGGGCAAAGGCCTGTGCCAGGTCTTCCCTTCATCCTCCGCCCTTCCGGCCAGACAATCACCACCGACACCTCAGACATAGCTTGGGGTGCTCACCTAGCAGGCAGTTGTACCCAAGGCCTGTGCCAGGTCTTCCCTTCATCCTCCGCCCTTCCGGCCTGACAGTCACCACCGACACCTCAGACATAGCTTGGGGCGCTCACCTAGCAGGCATTTGTACGCAAGGCCTCTGGAATGCCCAGCAACTTCACTTGCACATCAACCAGAAAGAAATGATGGCAGTGCAAAATGCTCTGACTTCCTTCCAAACCCCATCTCAGGCCAGGGGTCCTCCTTATGAAAACAGACAACACCACTGTAATGTGGTACATCAACAAACAGGGGGGAACTCAGTCTTACCCCCTGTGCAGGTTAGCCACGAGTCTGTGGCTTACAGCTGCCTCCATGGGGCTACACCTAATTGCCCAGTACTTACCAGGGATCAACAACACACTGACAGACAACCTAAGCAGAAACTTACTGGATCCCACGAATGGCAGCTCCACAGAGAAATCTTTCTGCAAATTACCCAAGACTGTGGAACACCTGAGGTGGATCTCTTTGCCTCACACCTCAACCGCCAGCTGCACAAGTTTTGTACCAGAGAGTGTCACCTCCTAGCATGGAAGGTGGATGCCTTAACCTTCCCCTGGAGCTCCCTTTTTGTGTACGCATACCTTCCTCTGCCCTTTATTCCAAAGGTTCTGATTAAAATAAGAGAGGAGAGACCAAAAGCCATCCTCATCGCTCCAGATTGGCCCAGACAGCATTTGTACCCCTTACTACGCAGTCTGACCTTACAGCCCTCAAAGCTGCTTCCCCTAAGGTCAGACCTCTTGACCCAGGAGAGGGGGGAAGGTACTGCACTCAGACCTACAGACTCTCGAACTTTCAGTATGGCGCATACACTAAAAACTAACAAGAAGTCACTCTTCAGCAAACAGGTCCTGGACTTCATCACAGAGGCCAGAAGGTCCATCACAGAAAAATCTTATGCAGGAAAATGGAAAAGATTCTGCTCCTGAAAACGGTACAAAGGGGGACAGTACCTCCCACCCGTCCATCCATCTCATCCTGGATTACTTAGCAGAGTTGCTCAATAGTGGCCTCTCTTTCTCCTCTATTAAAATCCATGCCTTGGCCATCTTTGCCCATTATGATTCAGGCCCACCCCTCTTCTCTCATCCTTTGATTAAGCAATTCCTCAGAAGGGCTTCTAATATCAGGCCTCCCAGAAGACCTCCTCTTCCACCCTGGGACCTGAATTATGTGTCAGAGAAACTAACCTTACCTCCATTCGAACCTGCCGCTTCAGCAGAATTAAAATACCTCTCCTGGAAGACTGTCTTCCTACTAGCTATTACCTCAGCCAGAGAGGTCTCAGGACTTCAAGCTCTCATGCCTGTCGAGCCCTTGATAATTTTCCATGCAGACAGAGTCTACCTGAGGACTAATCCATCCTTTATGCTCAAGGTGGTATCTGATGTGACCCTTAACCAGGCTGTGTACACCTTCCCACCTTCTTTCCCAACCCTCAAAACAAGAGGGAAAGAATTCTACACGCACTAGACATGCACAGACAACTTGGATACAATCTGGACCTCAGTAAGCCATTCAGAAAAACTGACCAGCTTGTTGTAAGCTTTGCCCCAGGGGCAGAGGGGAAGCCCATCTCCAAACAAACCATTTTCAGTGGATTTCACACTGTATCCATTTTTGCTACAGACTGCATAGGAAACCCATCCCTAAGTCGATCCGTACCCACTCCACTAGGGCAACCTCCACTGCCTTCCTCAGAGGAGTACCTACCAAGGACCTAATGGAAGTGGCCACCTAGACCTCCGTCGTTACCTTTACAAAGCATTACCACGTACCTCCATACCTTTACAAAACTTTATCACCTACCTGTCTTTTCTAAGTTTAGGGCAGGGTTTGCCTCTGCAATTCTGCCGGGCCTCCTGACCCATACCTGGGACTCTTTCTATCCTTTCACCATTTACCTCAGCTTTGGGAATCCCCCCACAGGTGATGACTGCAACATTAAAACATGAAGAACATAGTACAGTTGTGTACACTTACCATAAATGTAGATGTTCGAGTGTATTCACTGTTGTAGTCTTGATTTCCCTCTGTCCATCCCCTATTTCACATCTTCCCCTAGGGGTAAAGCATGCTTCCCAAGGTGGCTCTTGGACACCATGACCACTTCTGTCTTTTCCCTTGAGCTTCTGACAGGTTAGGGCAAGAAAAACTGATGTAATGATGTTGGCTGCCTTGCTTTATAGTACTGACGACCTGACGTCAGACTACAGGCAACAGCAGCCGGCACACAAAACCATTGACTCTGGTATTCGGACCGGCCGAGGGCTACCACAGCAGGGATAACCCACAGGTGATGACAACAGTGAATACACTAAGACACCTACATTTATGGTAAGTGTACACAACTGTACTTTATGATGCAGCCTGAAGTATCCTGTAGTGCTGCTGCTTCTGATTCTGTCAAGAGGAGGTATTCCTGGTTATGCTTACAGACATTACATGATGTGATATGAAGGCTAAACTGTTAGATTCTCCCTTGGATATCATGAATCTTTTATTTGGCACTGATGCTGCAGAACTGTTTAAAACTTTACATGACGAAAGTCAAGTTATGCGGGACCTTAAATATATTTTTGTTTCTCCTTCCCCCAAATTTGAGAGGAACTATTCCCTCCAACTCTGCTTTTGTGCGTAGGCAGCCTCACCAACCCCCCTAGAAGCAACACAGTTTCCAAACATGTTTTCTGATAAACCCATTCCGACTTTTAAGGACCAAAAGTCGTTTTTCCCTGATAAATCTTTTTATCTGACAGGCTGTCTCTGTCCCCATGACCAGTTACCATTATCCCTCAGGCTGTCCCTGTCTCTGTCTGTTTGTTTGGTAACAAATTGTTAATGACGCTTTGGTCCTTTCCATGTTTTAGTACATTAACTTCATGGTATGGAAATCCCTTTCCTCTTTCTCAGGCCTTCCTCAGCCTCCTTTAGGCCAATTTTTTTCATTTTCTATTCATCCTGCATTAGGGAACTATTCAGTCTGTCTCCGTTTCACAAGAGGGAACAGGGTTCTCTTCCAGGATGTTCCTGGTGCCCAGGAAAGAAGCATCATGGAGACCCATTGTAAACCTTTCCTTCCTCAACACCTTCCTAAAAGTACCTTCTTTCAGGATGTTCTCTGTTTCTTTTCCCTCCCTTGCTTCTCCAGGCCTTTCTGGTCTCTCTAGATCTAAAGAATGCCTATCTTCATATTCCCATTCATCCTCTTTCCAGGAAGTTTTTACATTTTTCTGTTTCTTCCTCACATTTTCAGTTCTCTGATTTGCCGTTTGGTTTTTCTGTGCCCCCGAAAGTATTCACCAAATGCGTGGCCCTGTGGTAGCTTCCTCAGGCTCCAGAGGATTCAGACATTTTCATATCGGGGTGACTTGCTTCTTCAGGCTTCCCCTCAACACCAGTTGCTTCAGAATCTAGACTTTACTATGCTCCTCCTACATAGCCTGGGCTTTACTGTCAGTCCTAGGTTGCAGACTTTATAGCATTCCAGTGATGGCTTCACTAACCCCTCCAAAAGTTCTGTCTATGACTGCTTGATGTAATGGGGTCCTATCTCGCCTACATTCATAACTGATGGGTTCGGCGCCGATCCCTCAGCTCCGACTCAGCCACTATATAGTAGAACGAAGTCTCTAATTGGCTGGGCTACCCCTTATCCCAGAATGCACCACGCCTGCTTCCCCAGATCTCGTTTGCCGCTTTTCAAGCTAGACGTGGTCTCGACTTGGCTGGAGCTAAGTAGTTTTTTGGTTACTTTTTGGTCTTTTTGACCTAGGGGTTTCTTCATAAATTTAACAAACAGCTGTTTTAACAGCTTTACGTGTGTGTGTGTGAACTTTTTTGGTGTGATTGGTATTTTTTTCTATTTACTGGGCAAGGCCCGTTTAAGTTAGAGGGCCCTTGCCCTTATTTGTGTGTGCTGAAATTGTCTTACTGTACATTCTCTCTTTTATCGGGTTAAGCCCGTTTAAGTTAGAGGGCTTCTGCCCGTTTTTGTGTGCTGTATCTCGGGCCAGTCCCGTTTGAGTAAAAGGGCTCGTGCCCTACTTAAGGTTGTTTTTTCTTTGTGGTAAAACAGTGGTGTGACAGGATGTCGAAAGTGCAGAAGTCTGGGTTTAAAAAGTGCACTAAGTGTAACTACAAAATGTCCATTACCGATAGTCATGCTGTTTGTTAATATTGTTTAGGACCGAAACATTTACAGCAAACATGTAGTGTTTGTCATGCTTTTTCCTCTGGGGTCCTTCAAGAACGTAAAAATAAGTTGATACTTAAGGGCCTTATTAAGCCCTCCTTTGAGGAAGCTTTGGCTTCTCCTTCCTCTCCAGCTTCTAAAAAGAAAAGGTCGTCTGCTCCGACCAGTCCGTCGGAACCGACTTCCAAGAAGCATAGGTCGACCTCTTCTTCCTCAGCTCCAATGGCTTCGGAGCCTCGGGTGGAAGGGTCTGCCTCGATACCTCTTTCCTCGGCTCCATTGGTGTCGGAGCCGCAGGTTGGGGGATCGAGAGGCGAATCATCTGCTTCAGCTCCTTTGGTCTCGGAGCTGTTGGAGGTGTGCAGCTCAGACTCTTCCCCCCTCGGCCCCGAAGTCTCCTTCGGTGCCGATACTTATACATACGGTTCCGGATCCGGTGCTGATAGTGTTGGAGCCGGCCCCCTGGTCTATTGGAGCCGAGAGAGAAGTCGTCTCGGCCCCCATCTATTTCCTCTAAATCCTCCAGGTTGTCTGACTCAGATTTGGACAGAGTTATTCAGACGCTTTTCCAGTCCCCGGTTTTTGCAAAAATGGTCTCGGCTCCAGCCCACTCGGCTCCGGAGCCGGTCCCCACTTTGACACATCCGATTCCTCCTCCAACCTCCTCGGAACCGTTGGAGTCGGTGATGGTGGAGCAGAGTCGTCCAGTCGGAACCGAGACTCCCTCGGAGCCTCTCGGTTCCGACCATCATTCCTACCCTGTCCTCGGCGTCAGGGTTCGGTACCAGGACTTCCTCGGTCGGGGCCGAGGGGAACACTTTGGAACAGGTAGCTTCGGTGCCTAGTCTCCCCCTTGGAGCGTCGGCCGCAGGGATTCCCAGTACCATCGTGCTCTCTCAGCCGGTGTCCTCCGTAGAGTCTGGAGGTCCTGCTTTTGAGGCCATGAGGAGTGCGGTGGCCATGTCCTTGCCGGCTCAGCAACTCTCTACCTCACCGTCCCTAGACTTGGGAACTGGTGCTTCTGGTGTGCTTCATTCCCACGACAGCGGAGCCCCAAGGCCTGAGGAATACCCCCTTAGGTGGGTTCCCTTCTCCCGGGAGGTCCTTCTGATTCTGCTTCAGATGAACCTCCAAGGAAAAAATTGTGCAAGAGGAAGCACATTGACTCCCAGGATGAGTCTGTCACATCAGATACTGACCTCGATGATGCGGAGGGGTCCCCAAAATCGTCCTCGGATGACGTCTCATTCTCAGATATCCTCGAGATCCTGAGACAGAGAGGTGATTGGCAGTCCAAAACCCCTTCCGCAGTGGAGTCAGTCTTCCTCAAGGCTTTTGGGGCCCAGCCCTCTGCCTCCTGGGTGTCTCCACCCTTCGATGAATTGCTAGATTTAGTTTCTCGAAGGGTGTGGGAACACCCTGACTCTGTGGAACCGGTGCCCGCCAGGCCTAACAAGTTCCTCTCAGCCCCTCCTCAAAAGGAATTTTTGACCAAAGGAGTTGCAGTAGATGCGATGGTGGCAGAGGCTTCAACCTCAATTCACCCTCCTAATAAGGATTCCAGGAGCATGGATAGGTACGGGAAGCGTACCCTTTCTTCAGTGGCCTTTACCCTGCGGTCGCTGAATTATCTTTGTCATTTTACCAGGCTCCAAAGGGACCTCCTCAAAGAGTTAGGTGAGTCTCTTACGGGTAATCTTCCTGAGGCGTTAGCCCAAACTGTTGGCGCCCAGATGACTACCCTATCTTCGATAGTCAACTCGTCCATGAGGCTCATCTCATATGCGGCCGAAGGGGCGAGTAGAGCAGCGGGAACAGGTGTGGCTCTTAGAAGACACGCCTGGTTACGCTTGTGTCCCTTTGCGGAGGCCTTTAAGTCTTCCTTCACTGACGCCCCCTTTGATGGGTCCTTCCTGTTTGGACCCAAGGTGAAGGACACACTGACTCGATGCGAGCAGGAGGGCAAGACCTTGACTACCGTGGGGGCCCGTTTCTCTGCTCCCTCTAGACCTTACCCCAAGGCCCAGAGAGGAGGGAAAATGTGGTTCAAAAAATCTCAAAGGTCTTTCCCTACTCCACCGAGTGATTCCCCCCTCTAGAGGCGGGGGGGGTTCAGGAAGACGCCGCCCCAGAGGCCCCCGTAACTCTGGAGACTGCGATTCCTTTTATGGTCCATCCTACGCTCACTGTCCCTGAGACGTGGCCTGACTGTGCATCTCCGGAGCCAGTCGGGGGTCGCTTTGCGGAACATCCACAGGCTTGGGAATCTATCACCAAGGATCAGTGGGTGCTCCGAACCATAACCGGAGGCTGTCTCATCCCTTTCATAAAGCCCCCTCTTCCTATCAGGAAGATCCCGGATGTGCCACCCAGTCAGCGGGATCAAGCAGCGGTCGAGGTCTCAAAGCTGCTAAGAAAAGGAGTCATCCAGCCTGTCCCCGCCGACCAGATCGGATCAGGAACTTACTCAAGACTATTTTTGGTGCCAAAAAAGACAGGGGACTTAAGGCCCATTTTGGACCTCAAATCATTGAATCGCTTTGCAAAAAAATCCAAATTCCGAATGGTCACCCTTCAGTTCATTCTCCCGTTATTGGAGAAGGATGTCTGGATGTGCTGCATAGATCTCAAGGACGCTTACTATCACATCCTGATAAGTCAACAGTCCAGGAGTCACTTACGCTTCCGCCTGGGAACCAGTCATTTCCAGTTCCGAGCACTGCCCTTTGGTCTCACCACAGCCCCCAGGGTGTTCACCAAGTGCCGGGCAGTAGTGACAGCTCACTTGAGAAGTCTAGGATTCCAAGTGTTTCCCTATCTAGACGACTGGCTCCTTACTGCCCCACCAAGCATCTATTAGTTCGGGCTCTTATGACCACAGTCAGTTTGGGTCATTCACTAGGAATCACGTTCAATTGGGGAAAATCTGTGCTGCAGCCATCTCAGCGTATTACCTTTATAGGTGCAGAGTTAGACACAAGAAGAATGCGGGCATTCTTGCCGGTAGAAAGGATTCAGGTCCTGCAGTCGCAGGTTCAAACCTTGTTACCCAGATCACGAGTTCAGGCCAGACTGATTCTGCAGTTATTGGGCACGATGGCCTCGACTATTCTTCTAGTCCCCTTAGCCAGGCTGCACATGCGGGTGCTGCAATGGCTACTGTCGGTTCAATGGTCCTTTCAGGATCTCCCCTTGAACCATTTGGTCCAGATTACGGAAAGTTGCCGTCGGGACCTACGTTGGTGGCTGCTTCGGTCCAACCTGGACCAGGGGCGACCCTTTGCCCTTCAGCCTCCCGTCGCCACGGTGACCATGGATGCCTCCCAGATAAGGTGGGGGGGGGCATTATCTGGACAGGTCTGTCCAAGGTACGTGGTAGGCTCACGAAAAGCACTTACATATCAATATCCTGGAAATGAGAGCGGTGCTACTGGTGTTGCAAGCACTTCATCATGTTCTTCCCCGGAGTACTATTGCGATCCTATCCGACAACATGTCGGTAGTCTGGTACATAAACAAGCAAGGCGGAACCAGGTCCTACCCTCTTTGCCGAGAGACCATGAGAGTGTGGCATTGGGCGATTTCTACCCAGCGTTTCCTAGTGGCAACGCACATTCCGGGGAAATCAAATGTGATTGCAGACAGGCTGACCAGGACTCTCCTGTTGCCCTACGAGTGGTCCCTCAACGACAGGGTGGCTGCAAACATTTTCGCCAAGTGGGGCCTCCCTTGTTGCGACTTGTTCGCCAGCCCTCACAATGTGAAATGCAGGGAGTTCTTCACTCTGTCTCCCTCTCAGGGGCAGATTCCCAGGGACGCTGTAGCTCACAGTTGGCCCCCCGGTCTACTTTACGCCTTCCCTCCAGTTCTGTTTCTCCCGAAGGTGATACAGAAAACGATTTATCTACGAAGCGACATGATTTTGATCACTCCACACTGGCCTTGTCAGGTTTGGTTCCCCTTCCTTCTGAGGTATGCGGTGGAGGGCCCATGGTTTCTGGACCTGGTGCCCGACCTGTTAACTCATCAGTTGGGACAGTCTCATCCATCCCTCAGGTCCTTGAGGTTGGCCGCCTGGTTACTCCACTTCCCACCTTAGTCAGAGATAACTCTTTCTACAGACGTCATCCACATTTTGTCCTCTTCTCACAAACCTTCCACTATTAAACTGTATTCCAGCAAGTGGAAGAGGTTTGCTATTTGGGCCCAGCAACGAGGTATAGATCCCCTTACCGCCCCAGTACCTCAGGTTTTAGAATTCCTGGCTTCTTTGTTTTATTTGGGCTCTTCAATTTCCACAATTAAAGTCCAACTGGCGGCTATCTCTAATTTTCATGTCTCCTTTGAGCCTTCCTTAATGGCAAACAAGCTTTGCAAATCTTTCCTTAAAGGAGCGTGGCTCCTTCGGCCCCCAGTAGTCCATCCTGTGCCCCCTTGGGATCTGAATATGGTTCTAGCTTCTTTAACTGCCCGTCCCTTTGAACCAGCAGCTACTTGTGATATAAAATTTCTATCTTGGAAAACCGCTTTTTTGGTGGCAATAACCTCTGCCAAGCGGGTCTCAGAGCTTCAGGCTCTCTGTTCTAACCCCCTTATTTGATTTTTCACAAAGACAGAGTGTCTCTCAAGTTAAATCCCTCTTTCTTACCCAAGGTAGCATCCCCCTTATGCATTCAACAATCCTTGGAGCTCCTGTGTTTTTCCCAAATTCTCCAATAGCGCAGAATATATTTTCCATCAGTTGGATGTTCACAGACAACTGCGTTTTTATTTAAGTAGGACCAATCAGACACGAAAGTCAGATCAGCTGTTTGTGTCCTTTGCGGAAAATAGGTTGGGTCAACCGGTGGCTAAAACCACCATAGCCAAATGGATTAAAGATTGCATCTCCTTCATCTATTCACAGTCCGGCAAAGATCTACCATTGCCAGTCAAGGCTCATTCTACCAGGGCAATGGCTACTTCTGTAGCATTTCACTCCAAATTATCGATAGATGATATCTGTGTGGCTGCTACCTGGACTTCTCCGCACACCTTTATTTCTCATTACAAGATAGATGTGGCTTCTCGAGGTAGAGCTTCCTTTGGTTCCACAGTTCTCAGGAGTGTTTTCCAATGAGCCACCCGGGATTTAGGTGCTAGGGATGCTGTCCCATCAGTTATGAATGTAGGCGAGATAGGATCCCATTACATCTTTTAGTTATGTACTTACCATAACTTTGGATGTATGGGATCCATCTCTCCTACATTCGTACGTACCCGCCCTCCTTCCCCCTTCCCATTGGACTTAGAGGAAATGTTGCTACTCACTGAGTTTTTTTCTTGAAGGACTTTAGTTTGTTAGAGTTGTTGGTATGTTTCTGTGCCTGGATGTAGGTATATAAAAGCGAACAAACAAGATCTGGGGAAGCAGGCGTGGTGCATTCTGGGATAAGGGGTAGCCCAGCCAATTAGAGACTTCGTTCTACTATATAGTGGCCGAGTCGGAGCCGAAGGATCGGCTCCGAACCCATCAGTTATGAATGTAGGCGAGATGGATCCCATACATCCGAAGTTATGGTAAGTACATAACTAAAAGTTTTCATTCTCTGCTTCCTCTCTCAGTTCTTCCTGAGAGTTAATTGTTCAGACCGCTGGAGTTCATGGCATTGACCATTCCCATTCTACTCTTTGGCAATGTTCATATCAGAATATTCCAGTGGTATTTCAAGACTGGCTCCAACATTGCAGCCCTTGGGAATTTCCAGTCCATCTGTTACCCTAGTTTTTTTGGTGGGTTTGGCAGATCTCTCTCAGTCCAGGTCTGCCTTTTCATTCTTACTCAGGAGTTCTTCACAGACCCCTCTGTTCTGGGATAGGGAGCCTTTCCAACAGTCTTAAAGTTCAGGGTCTCTGGCCCCTCCATCAGATGTCAGACCACTTCAACATCAAAGAGATGAGGGTCCTCATCCTTGCTCTGTAGGCCTTAAATCTCTTTGGGTACCAGGTCCTCTAAAGGTTTTTACAGACACCACCACAGTCAGGTGGTACATCATCAAACGGGATCACAGAGTCTTATCTTCTTTGCAGATTGACTGTTCAGGCCTGGGACTTTGCTTTCTGCCGTCATATCACTCTTCAGGCGGTGTACATTTCTTGAAAGCATGACCTCGTGGCAGACTCTTTGAGCAGTTCCAAGACACAACCTTCATGAATGTATGTTTCACAGGGAGGTGTTTCTGGACATTGTCCATCAGTGGGATACTCCTCAAGTAGATCTGTTTGCCTCCCCTGTGAACAACTTCCTCTGTTCTGTTCCAGAGCTCCAAGTCCTCTCTCTTTGAAGATGGACGCCATGTCCGTTTTCTTGGAAGGGGATGTTCCTGTATGCCTTCCCTCCTCTTCCTCTGCTTTTCAGGATCCTGCACAAGGTTATGATGAACTCTCCCAGAATCTTGCTAGTGACTCCCTTCACTTCACCTGTCCAGGGGGAATCATCATAAGTTACCTCATTGAGTAGATCTTGTCATACAACACAAGGGGCATCTTATTCACCCTCACTTGTCCATGCTTCAGCTGACACTTTAGGTGATAGGGTTTTGATCCCCTTTAGACACCACTTTTTTGAGGACATGCTTAAGGTTCTTCAGGAGGACAGGAAACCCACTACCAGAAAGTCCTATGTAGCTAAATGGAAGAGGATTTCTGTTTGGTGTCTCAAGCATAACCAGTACCCCTTTTCAGTAGGGGGGGGGTCCCTTTGGTTCTTTCCTGTTTGTGTCATTTGCTCAGTGTTAGCTTAATCTGTTTTTCTGTTAAAGCTTGTCAGCAAGACCTGCCTTTTGGCCTTTGATGCCTCTTTTGGCTTCTTGCTTTGAGGTCAAGCAATTTCTTAAAGGCATCCTTCATATCAGGCCTCCAAGGCAGACTATTCCTCCTCCTTGGGACCTTAATTTTTTCCTTGAAAAACGTACCCAGGTCTCTCTTGAGCTTGCTTCTTTCTCTGTACAAAACTGCACCTGGAAGATTGTCTTGTTGTAAGTAGGTCTTACTTCAGCCAAGAGAGTTTCTGAGCTTCAGGCTGTTATGGAAGTTTGTTCCTTTTTTTTTTTCCATAGGGCAGTGTGTCCCTGCTTACTAATCAATCTTTTATGCCCAAGGTGGTTAATAATTTTTCTGTGAATCAGTCTATTCAACTCCTGTCCTTTTTTCTTTCTCTGCAGTGTGCTAATGAGAAGGTGCTTCACACATTGTATTTACAAAGTCAGTTCAGTTTTTTAAACAAAACAAAGGCCTTCAGAAAATCTGAGCAGCTTTTTGTTTTTGTGCCAGAACATTGGGTTTGGTGGTTTCTAAGCAAACCATCTCCTAGATTTCTGAGGCCATTCCCTTTTGTTCTTTTTATGGTAAGTTACTTTCTACTTCAGTTTGTGCTCATCCTACTAGGACATCTCCCTGATGTCCTTCAAGGATGCATCTGCAGTCCTAACATATGGGTTGTCCTGCCTCAGGCAGCCCTTCGGTCGTCCGGATTCCAAAGTCTGGGTCTGGCCTCGGCTGATGTCGCATTTCACCCGACGTCATAGCTGCTGTGGTATAAAGGCATCAGCCGACACCATTTTCCCCAGTCTTTCTTGCCGCGCGGTGCCCGAAGCAGAAGCTGTTCGCAAGTGCCGGTCGGTCAGATCCAGAGATTTCTACTACCGAAGACTTCTAAAAAGCTAAGTACCCCGTTGGGGACTCTTTCCACAAACCTCATCCAATCCAGACCATCACCACGGACGCCTCAGACCTAGGCTGGGGGGCACACATGGTGGACAAGTGCATACAAGGCCTATGGACCCAAGACCAGCTGAATCTACACATAAATCTAAAGGAGATGCTGGCAGTGAAACATGCAATCCAGGCATTCCGACCATTCCTTCAACAAGGTCACCTGCTGATAAGGACGGACAATACCACAGTCATGTGGTACATCAACAAACAGGGAGGTACACACTCATATCCTCTATGCCGGATGGCAATGGACCTGTGGAATGTGGCCCTGAATCTCAACATTCAACTTCAGGCCAGATTTGTACCAGGAAAAGAAAATTCACTAGCAGACACCTTAAGCAGAACTACCACGGATGCTCACGAATGGATGCTGCATCCAGATATCTTCAAAACCATAACAAAGAAATGTGGACTATCAGAGATAGACCTGTTCGCCTCCCCACACAACCACCAATTGAAGAAATTCTGCACAAGAGCATACCACCCACTTGCTTGGAGGGTGGACTCCCTTTCCTTCAGCTGGAAAAACCTGACAGCATATGCATTCCCACCTCTTCCTTTGATGTACAAAGTCCTACTGAAGATCAAAGAGGACCAGCCAAGGGTAATCCTGATAGCTCCAGACTGGCCGAGGCAACTTTGGTACCCGCTACTGAGAAGCATGTCTCGGACACACACATGGCCTCTACCTCTATATCCCTTACTTCTAACAGAACAACTACAAGATCCTACATCCAAACTTGAAAACACTGCAGCTAGCTGCTTGGAATATTGCATAAAACAAAATAACCCAGATTTATCTCAGAGGGTTAAGGACATTATCCTGGAGGCTCGCAGACCCTCCACAAGGAAAACTTATTCAGCCAAATGGAAAAGATACCTCATTTGGAGTGCAGCAAAGGGAGAAAATGTCTCATTGGCAAACATAGCACACATCCTGGAATACTTAGCAGAACTGTTCCACAATGGCCTGTCCTATTCCTGCATTAAGATTCATGCATCAGCAATCTCAGCAGAATACAACATGGATCCTCCTGTCTTCTCTCATCCTCTACTCAGACAGTTCTTGAGAGGAATCGAAAACGTAAAGCCTCCAAGGAAACCACCTTTACCTACATGGGATCTCAACTTTGTGCTGGAAAAGTTGACACTTCCCCCTTTTGAACCAGCAGCAACAGCAGATTTACAGTTCTTGTCTTGGAAAACTGCTTTCCTGCTAGCAATCACTTCAGCAAGAAGGGTATCTGAATTGCAGGCATTAATGGCAGTACAGCCCTTCCTTATCTTCCATCAGGATAGAGTGTCTCTGAGAACCAACCCTACCTTTATGCCAAAAGTGGTCTCCAGAGTATCATTGAACCGAGCGATTCATTTACCTACATTCTTCCCCAACCCACACAACAGGGGGGAAAGACTGCTACATACCTTGGATGTGCACAGACAATTACGCTACTATCTGGACAGAACTAAGACCAACAGAAAAACTGACTAACTTCTGGTAGCATATGCAACAGGAATGCAAGGAAAAGCAATTTCAAAACAGACAATCTCAAAATGGATAGGAAATTGCATCCGATTTTGCTACTCTTTTCATGGAAAGACAACTCCTGAAAATATCAGACCTCATTCCACAAGAGCTACAGCCACCACTACAGCTTTCCTACGAGGAGTGGCTACCAAAGACATTTTAGAAGCTGCTACTTGGAGCTCCGTGCATACATTTGCCAAGCATTATAACCTTCCTTTATACTCCAGATCCCGAGCAGGTTTTGCAACTGCTGTGTTGCAAGGGATCTTGACTACATCATCTTTATCTTAGTGCCTCCTCCCCCAGTTTGTCTATGGTATTCTACCCATATGTTAAGACTGCAGATGCATCCTTGAAGGACATAGTACAGTTTTGTACCTACCATAAATGTAGATGTCCGAAAGGTATGCATCTGCAGTCAGGATTACCCACCCTCCTTCCCCTCTGTGGTATTCCTAGGGTATCTATCCCTCTTTTAGCTATTTAGCTAGCTGGGGGAAATTATTATGGTGTATTTGTTTTGTATATATGTGTATATATATATATATATATATATATATATATATATATATATAATTTTTGCTCTCTACTGTTTGGAATTATTTGCATTTATCCAAATTTAGCCTTCCTAGAGGGCACCTGGCATCTGGGGCAAGAAACACTGAGGAAAATGGCGTCGGCTGATGCCTTTATACCACAGCAGCTATGACGTCGGGTGAAATGCGACATCAGCCGAGGCCAGACCCAGACTTTGGAATCTGGCCGACCAAAGGGCTGCCTGAGGCAGGACAACCCATATGTTAGGACTGCAGATGCATACCTATCGGACATCTACATTTATGGTAGGTACAAAACTGTACTTTCTGGAGTTTTTTTTCCAAGGGTCTGGATGCAAGGTCAATTACAGAAGCTGCCACTTGGTCCTCTATTCCTACTTCCACTGAAGATTGAGTTGGAGTTTGTTTCCAGAGCCAGGGCCATCCTTCATAGGTTTGGGGAAGGTTCTTCCTTACTTTTCTCCTCCCCCCATTACTTGCAGTAGATTTTGTAATCTGTCGCATGTAAGGGATACTGCAGCAGTGGTAAGGAAGCCCTGTAGTGCACTTGTGTAAGATCTTAGCAAAACAGTAGATGTCCTACTTTTCATTGTTGCAGTATTTGGTCAATCCCTCCAGCCCCTTTCTTTCTTTTTTCTTGTAGGAACACTCTTCTGGCTGGGGGAGGGGGTCTTTTTTGGCCTTTTCACCTCTACTTTTTTCCTGGATGTACATGTCCTTATTTTTTGGGGGTTGCTCTAGTAGTTCTGGGGCACTTCATTTCTGAGGACTGAGTGTTAGTACGTCACCTTTGTCCTACACTTGCATGGAGAGCGTATGGCTGACATA